>NC_143539.1:1587500-1887500 GCF_031878675.1 Megascapheus bottae
TCCCCACCTGGGATCATTCATTGAAAAGGAACCCTACAGTAAGACAGGTTTTGCTAGGCTCTGGTGTTTCACACCTCTAATCCTAGCTACTCAGGAAGCTGAGATCTGAAGATCATGGTGTGCAGACAGCCAGGGCAGGAAGGTCCACGAGACCCTTATCGCCAGTTAATCGTGAAAATTCTTGAAGTAGATCTATAGTTCAAGTGGTAGAACCGCAGGCTAGAGCTCAAGATGCTGAGGGATAATGCCCAGGCTCCGAGGTGAAGAAACCAAGTCTAAGAACAATGTTTCACTCAGGAAAACTAGCCTGGCCACTGAAGTATGCAGGCAAAATCACAGTAGGAAGAGTTTCAATAGTATTTGTGGTGGAATAATTAATAGATCTTTCCAGAAATGAGTATAAAGTGAAAACAAATCGCTTCCAAACATTATAAATGTATCTAAAACGTAGGGTTCCTGACGTAAAATTGGGAGCACAGAGTTCTTAGGTCCCTGAATTGATAACTTTAATTAGTTGTAATCGACAGGACTATTGAAGAACACTTGCAATGCTCTATGCTTTCAAGAGGTATCACATAAGGGTATGCAGATGCTTAATTAGTTGTAATTAATTTTACTAATTATTTCCCTTTATTGGGGAATGACTTTTAATTTTCATCCATGGAATTACTTTTAGTTTTGAAGCGTGAATGTCAATAAATTCATTATGAACCTAGCACTCAACTCTCATTTCTTTTCTTCTCAGACTAACAATGCTAGGGAACAAAATCTGCAGGGTCCGTCCCTACACTGACCCCTCTCCCACTTCTGGGATCCCCAGACCTCTAGTGTCAGGGTTCTGGGCTGCAAGAAGAGGGAAGGAGGGGGCGAGGGATACCACAACTCTCACCTTCAGAATGAGACTTCCAAGGAGATACCACCCCACCTCCACTGCAGAGACACATGGCAGGGCCCGCAGCCCGCAGCCCTGGCCTCTGGGAGCAGGTGAGCCCCAGCAGAGCTGCCCTGGCTCTGGAGACTTCCCTCTACCAGGAAAACCCCAGTGCTGCCCTGGCTTCTAGTGAGGAGCCAGGAGGACAGCACGAAGCCCTATGCTGCACAGGTGCCATTCATAGGCCCGGTGAGTGTGGACATCTTACCAAATGGAGAAGGGTTTGAGGCCAGTAGGAAACAAGGGCTCAGACAGGCAGCACTGCTGAGGAGGAAGCCCCGCCTCCTGAGGGGAAGATTGACAGTGCGTCCCTCAAGAGGGGCTGGTCATTTCCTTGAAGTAGCCATAGCAAGGGTTCCAGTTCTCCTCATGGGTTGAATGAGTACCAGGCCTCTGCATCACCTAATATTCCATAAACATGGCTGCCAGGGGACCACGAATATTCTGTGCACATGTGTGATCATGGGACCAGGTAAATGCAGGGAAGAGCAAGGCTGGGTGGGACAGAAGCTCCAACCCCAGGATCAGCTGCTCTGGGCCAAGGCTAGCGCTCTACCACCAAGCCTCTCCCCGGTGTGCGGCCTGCAGTGCATGGCGGGTGGGACCTCTGGCTGAAAGCCTTCCCACACTGGGTGCGTGGACAGAACTCCACACTGCCGTGGCAGCGCTCACTGGCACATCTCCAGACATGTGTGGAAGGCCTTCCTGCACTCGGCATACGAGTAGGGATTCAGGTCACGATGGCTTCGCTCAGGAATCAAGAGGTCACTATGCGTGGGAAAAGCATTCTCACACTTGGTACTGAGCAGGTCTTCGTGCAGAGGTGAGGCTTCTCCCCAGTGCAGATCGCAGGTGACACCCCAGAGAGAGGGGGAAGCCATGGGACTTGCCACATTCCTGGCATTTGTAAGGCCTCTCCTGAATGTGGGTCTTAGGTCTCTGCGTGTCTACGGGAGAACAGATGGAGGCACCGTCACCTCTGGGGACAATGTCACCTGCGGGGACAATGTCCATCTTTGGGAAAGCCCAACGCCCGGCACTTGTGAGGATTTTCCCCAAGGTGGGCCATGGGTCTCTACATGTCTAAAGAAGAACAGATGGAGGCACCGTCACCTTTGGGGACAATGTCACCTGCGGGGACAATGTCCGTCTTCCCACAGGAGGGGCTCCCCTGAGGGGAGACATGGGGGGCCTGGTGAGGAAGGACTTCTCCACTCCACTCCTCACCCCTGGCCCTTCAGGCAGACACAGCTGCTCCTGGAGGTGCCGTCCCAGCCACGTCCTCCTGGGCTGCCTCCCCACGGCACTCCCGCCCTCCTGCTCTCCTCTGCCACCGCCATCTTCTGCAGGGACCACAAGCTCCCCGTCAGCTCTGCCTTCAGCGTCTCTCCACTCCCACTCACAGTTCCCTGCGTCTTTCTGGACCTCCTTGCAGGACAACTCCTCAGCGCTGCCGTCCTCATGCCTTTCAGGTAGTTCTCCCCTACTGCTGCCCCTGTTGGGTGGTAATTCTGTAATTACACGTCCAGGATCTGCAAGATAACAGGTTTCCATCTCATTAATCACGGAGTGAAATACTGCGCGCTGAAGGAGAGAACACCAGGGCAAAAATTACACAGACACTGAGGCGCCACAGGGACTCTGAGAACCATGAAATCCAATATTTAGGAACACAGAAGGAACAGGATTCCTCCATGGCAAAGTGGATCACATGGAATCCACCCGAAGAGAAGGTAAGCCTGATTTCAAACAGCCTGTGAGGAAAAGGTGTATCCTGAACCAATCTCATTGACAGGAAGACAGGATTTTCCCCCAGGGTCCCATAACACATGTAAGTGCCAAAAGCCACATGGTTATATCATAACCAAAGAGAAAAAAATGCCAGTGTACAACATACTGAGTGTGTTCAGGTAAATATCACCACATATCACACCATGTGTTGTAATAACTCAAGCCCAAAGCAGTTTACAGAATGAAATTACTGGTAAATTTGAATTGCAAAGCTGAAGTGCGAAGAAAGGGAAACAATATGACAATGCCAGAAAAGAAACCCCAAACAGAAAAACCTGGAATATGTGCTATAAACTTCCCATACCCACTCAAGTGAGCAGATTTTAACATGAACAAGAGATATATCTAGCAGTTGTGTTGCACAATGCATGCTGGTGAAGTTATCGAAACAACACCAAAAAGAAATAGTAAACCGTGATAAAATAATCAAGTAGTTTTCTCTTAAAAAATACAAAAGAATTTGTGCTGCAGAAAAAGCACCAACTAGGGGCTAGGAAATTGGCCTAGTGGTAGAGTGCTTGCCTAGCATGCACAAAGACCTGGGTTCGATTCCTCGGTACCACATACGTAGGAAAAAGCCAGAAGTGATGCTGTGGCTCAAGTGGTAGAGCCCTAGCCTTGAGAAAGTCCAAGGACAGTGCTCAGGCCCTGAGCTCAAGCCCAGGACTGGCAAAAAAAAAGCACCAACTATAAGAAGTGAAATGTCCACCCATGTACCTCTAGGTCTGCATCTGAAGGAATTAAAGGCCCCATATAAAAGAGACAGCCCAGGCCAGGTGCTGGTGGTTCAAAGCCAGCCAGGAAAGAAAGTATATGAGACTCTTATGTCCAACAAACTACTCAGAAGAGACAGTGCAGGCCCTGCACAGCCAGCATTAGCCGGAGAGTCAGCCTGGAAGCTCTTTCAATGGATTAGGAAATGTAGTGGAGACACAGAATGGCACTTACTCTGCAGGACAGGTGACAAGGGGGAAATCCTCAAGTCCTTTAGGGCTCACAGCAGAGAAACACGTGTTCTCCTACAGGAAACTTCCACTGGTGTCCAGCCTCCCCAGCTCCATCTCTGCCCATCTGAGCTCTTACCTGCGCTCCCATGTTCTGTGCCATCCCATCCATTCAGCTCCCCTGATGTGTTCACATCACTCTGTGCCACCCAGGGCTCTTCCCCAAGCTCCAACACGGAAATCACACTCTCGCTGGAAGGGCAGATTCCTGTTTATAGAAAGACAATGCTCTGCGGGGTTTCCAGAATCCCCAGTCCCAGGAACATGTGAGAAGGGGCCATTCCAGATGGATGCACAAAGACAATTCACACATTTCCCTGACTGCCTCCATCTCAACACTGCTGAGTTAGAAGCACAAGGAAATTCATACATTCAACACCTGCCATGGGCCCAGTGTGGTGTCATATGTGTGAAATCCCAGCAAGGTGATGCAACCAGGGCTACAAAGCAACCCCTTTTCTCAAAACAAACAAACAAACAACAAAAAAGGAAAGGTAATGAAGAGGAGAAGAATAGGAAAGAAGGAAGGAAAGAAAGAAGAAAGGAAGGAAAGAAGGAAGGAGGGAGGGAAGGTGTGTCATGGTACTTGAGATGTAGCTCAGTGATGAGATGACCTGCCTAGACTGCGCAAAGCTCTAGAGAGAGAAAGGAAAGGAGACTGGAGAAGGGAGAGGGAAGAAGGTCGAGGGAAAAAAGGAGCAAAATAAAATGAGAGACGCCTGCCATTGCTGACATGCATTCCTGCACACTCAAGCTGTAGGACGTGGAGATGCACTGCACAGCAGGCAGGACACAGGACAGTTATTATTAAAGTCCAGAGGTCACTTTAGCATGCTGCCGTCTCTGAACTGGTGGAGCTCTACGTCTAGCCATGGAACCTCGGGCTCTCCAGACATTCAGGGGAAAACAAGGCAAAGACTTGTGCTGGGAGGTCGTCCTCACCCAGGGAGACCAGGTTCCTGTAGTTGTCCAGCTTGACAGCCTGGGGGTGTGGCCGCGAGGGGCGTGGCCGCGGAGGGGCGTGGCCTGAAGGGGCGTGGCCTGAAGGGGCGTGGCCTGAAGGGGCGTGGCCTGGAGGGGCTCCTGTCTGGACAGGAGGGAGAGCATGGAGGCGCTGGCCCAGAGCCTGAGCCCCAGACACAGCGCGTCAGGCACTGAGGGCACGGCCGCATGGACTACATCTGCGGCGGGCCCTGCCGCCCGGAGGAGCAGGATCCACAGGCTCGTAAGGTGGCTACGCTGTCGTGTGTGTGGGGTCCGGTGATGAGCTTGAGAAAAGGAAGGTTCCCCACGAGGCTCCCAGCCCAGCTGAGGTGGCTGGGGAGACAGTGTGCTTGTGGGCTTCCCCTTCACCCTGCCCACCTGCCGTCCCCGGGGGTGGTGCTGACGGCTGGAAGACGCCCAGGGAGCCAGTGCTTCCCATCGCCACCCCCTGCCCACGCGGGGGACGTGGAAGACCAGTTTGCACCCAGAATCACTGAGGAAGGCTCTCCAGCCCCAAGCCAGCATGGTTGGAGAATGCCCCTGCCCGGAACCCTTAAGGCGTTAGCCACAATCAAGAGCCTAAGAATGAAGTCTGTGGCTCTCATTCTGTTCCCCGTGCAGGAGACGGATGGATAGATAACGGTAGAGAAGAGAGAAATTTCCCAGCAGCCCCACCAGGTCTGGGATAGGAAGATCACCCCCACGGGCACACAGGCGTCTCTCAGGCTTCCCTTCCTTGTGTCCCATCCAGAGATCTGCCTGGGAAACTGAGCCAGGAATGGCACCAAGGGAACTCAGCATTCCCCAGCCAGCATTCATCCCAGCAGAAATATTGTCCTATAATCTGTCATGGACCAAGATAATTCCAATTCTGCTCATCCAACAACAAGAAGCTCATGGCATTATCAGGGGAATGGGGGCACCTGGAGACCGGGCAGCGAGCGAAGGAAAGTCAGCTCTGAGAGGTGAAGGGGATGTGTATTTCTCTCCTATGTAGAATCAGATTTACAGTATAAACAAGCAGGGCACTGATAGCTCACCCCTATAATCCTAGCTACTCAGGACGTTGACATCTGAGGTTTGCAGTCCAAAGTCAGCCCCCCAAAGGAGAATCCCTGGACTCTGATCTCCAATTAGCCGCCAGAAAATTCAAAGTGGAGCTCTGGCTAAAAAGGGGTAGAGAACTAGCTTTGAGAAAAAACAAACCAAAGAGAAAAGCCAGTTGAGGGGCAGCACCCAGGCCTCACCCCACAACCAACTCAAAATAACTATAAACATCCATGATATGCGCCTGGTTCATATGCATTATGCACCAACACACTGACTGCAGAGAGTCCCAGGCTGCTGCCCTTTTCTTAACATTGAACACACTGTGTAACAAAATACCAGGAAGATTTTATTGATGGGGATGATACAGTTTAAGGAGGAGAAGCAGGAAGACAGAGAAAAAGAGAGCATGGGGAATGGTGTGCAAGTATTTCATACTACAGACTGATGGGAAAACAGCATCCCTGAGCACCTGGAAAGTGAGGATTCCTCACCACTTGTCATGAACCTTGAGAGACGCTGTGAGGGGACAGGAAGATCGGAACCACCAGAGCCTGGGAGTGGAAGGCCCGGAACCCCACATGTGGTCACTGCTCCACCTCTTTCTATCCTTCCTCTGTGGCTTTGTCATGGCACCTGGTTCCACCCAGGATCCCCGACCTAGAGGTGATCCCTCACCTAGAGTGTTCACCATGGCGTCTCTCCTGCAGGCTGCACATTGAGGATAGCAGCAAACGTCCATGCTCGCCTTTCCTCTCATGATGTGGATGGCAGGCTGGTCCTTACTGAGACCAACGTGTGTGCTTCAGGGGCACAGCGGGCTCCTTAGATACGGTCCTGGGAGGGTGACAGCAGCTGAAGCCACCTCCCCAGGGGCTGTAGTTATCCCTTCATCTGGAATGGCAATCTCTGTGCAAACCTCTTCGCAAGCCGAGTTAACAGAAAAGTTTTCCTTTTCCCCAGTGGCAATTACCATGAAAGGACTCAAGCTTTCTCACTGGTGCTTCTTGAGGGAGAACAATAGTAGTGGAGAGTGGCTTACATCTCCTTGATCCCAGTAGGGCGAGAAGAGACGTGGAACAAGGGTAGCTGGCGTCCAGCGCGGAGTTTGGGTGGATTTCAGGTCATGGACGGGAAGGAGCATCTACCTGGGAGGGTTGCCACCTCCTTCTGAGATGTAGCTCAAGAGGCCAGTGGCAGTAGCAGTCCCTGGCTTGATGGGGCCCCGCCCAGCAGCCAGCACAGTCAGCCCTGACTCTTACCACACAGTGGAAATTGGAAGCATTGCAGGAGACTCTCAGAATCGTGGTAGAGAAGAGAGACATTACCCAGGATCCCAAGCCTGCTCTGGGAGAAGAACACGACCCCCACAGGCACAGAGGCCTCTCCCGCCTCTCCATTCCTCTTGTGTCCTGCAGAGGATCTGCTGTGGGAGAGTGAGGCATGCATGGCTCTAAAAGAAAACATTCTCCATCAATCATCCATCCCACTGCACTTCCACAATGATTCTCCCACCATAGCTCATGCATTAAGAGGAATCCAATTCTGATCATCCAAGAAGGAAGAGCAGTTGGAGGAGGAGAAATTTTCAAGGACATGGATGAGCCTGGAGAAATGGCACTGAGTGAAGCTATGTCGGGCTCTGAGAGAGGAAGGGCATCTGTATTTCTCTCCTATGTGGAGTCAGATCTAAAGGTACAAATAAGCTAGGTAGTGGTGGCCCCTTCCTGTAATCCTGGCTACTCAGGAGGCCGAGAACTAAGGTTCACCGTTGAAAGCACACTGGAGAAGGAAAGTCTGTGAGACTCTTATCTCCATTTACCCACCAGAAAACGGGAAGGGGAGCTATGTCTCAGAGTGGTAGAGCGCTAGCCTTGCACAATAAGAGCTCTTGGACAGCAGCCAGGCCCCAAGTTCAAGAGCCACACGGAATGAAACTGGAATAACCCAGCCATTTTGAGGCCTCTGAGTTCCTCAGCCATAGAATCGCCAGCACTCAGTGAACAGAACTAGGAGTCAGTTTAATAGCAGTGCGGTGGCCACTCCCCACCTTTGGGCTGATAGGAGACCTGCCCGACCTTCGGTGAGGCTGAGCTTTTAAAGGAGAGCGCCACACGCAGCGGGTCCCCTGCGCCAGGAAAACACCACATGTGGATGGTCAAGCACTTTAAGTATTTTTGCAAAACACAAAACCAGAATTAGACAGCAAATCCTGACAGATGACTACAAAAACTAAACTATCAACACTCATCACATTACGTGGACTGTGGGAATTTTGGAGAGTCAGTTCTGAGAAGGAGGTGTTCTGTGGCTACAGGAATTGGAGGGAGAGGCTTGTTCTGAGGAGTGCAATGAGACTTGCAACTGGGGCAAGAATATGCTTGTCATATTGGCAAAACAGTGGGACATCACAAAAGTAGAACTTAGAAGATTTTATTTTGTTTTTTGGTCAGTCATGGAGCTTGAATTCTGGGCCTGGGTGCTGTCCCTGAGCTCTTTAGCTCAAGGCTAGCACTCTACCACTTGAGCGACAGTGCCACTTCCAGTTTTCTGATGGTTGATTGAAGAAAAGAGTCTTACAGTCTTTGGTACCCTGGCTGGCCTTGAACTAAGATCCTTAGATTTCAGCCTCGTGAGTAGCTAGGATTACAGACCTGAGCCACCGGTGCCCGGCTAACTTAACAGATTTTTGTAAACAGGTAAGGATAGAGGGTGGAGATGTAACTGGTAAGCTGTCTCCAAGACAGACTGGTCTGCTAGAATAGAGAGTATTTCAATATTTTTATATGTGCCGATACTTTATGTCCCAGAATAATGATCTGTTTTGGAGAAAGTTCTAAGGGATGCTAAGAAGAATGTGTGTTGTGCAGTTGTTGGATAAAATACTCTGCAGCCAGTAGTTTCACCAGATCCACCTGAGTGGTGATAACCCTGGGGTCAGCTCGTCCCCCCTCGCGCTCTCTGGACTCACTTTCCCATGGCTGTAACGTGTTTACCTCTGCAGGCAGGGGAAGCAGCCAGGAATCAGCAATGGAGGAAGTCATGTTTCAGTCTCCAGCTCCCAGCTCCTCCCTTGAGAATGCACATGGGGACAGCACGAGATGGAGGATCTGCAGGATCTGCACGGCAGAGCCCCAGGCGCCTTCACCTGTGGTGAGGAAGGCAGGTGAGGAGGATTGGCCAGTGCCTTAAAGGCAGACCCTCCAGAGCAAGGAGCGGTCGATTCAGCTGATCTGACTCAGAGAAGGAGGAAGAAGAGGAGGAGATGATGGCTGCTTCCAAGGAACCTCCGGCCCAAGTCAGGGTGAGATCCCCACTTTCTCCTGGAATGTCACAGGGTTATTTCTGAATGGGGTTCAAGTCCTGGCTCAGGTGGTAGAGCACCAGCCAAGGAGTGAAAGCTTCAGATACTGAGTTCAAGCCCTGCTTTAAGACCAAGAGAGAGAGAGAGAGAGAGAGAAGAGAGAGAGAGAGAAGAGAGAGAAGAGAGAGAAGAGAGAGAAGAGAGAGAAGAGAGGGAGAGGGAGAGGGAGAGAGAGAGGGAGAGAGAGAGGGGCCTGGAAAACATTGACTTTTCTGCTTCTCTTTCCTTGCCAGTGAGCATGCCCCACTGACTTTCCTTTCTGCTTTGCTTCTTTGCTAGTCAAGGTGAAACTTTCCAGATTCTTCTCCCTTCTAGGCAGAACCCTCTCTCCATTCTGTCCTCTTCCTCACACTTCTGTCTGGACAGAATGGCACCAGGAATTGCTCACTCACATCCCTGCGAAGGGATTCAGCAATCACTGCCCTCTGAACATGGGACAGGCATTGCCAGGTGCTGTTTGGAGTGGAACTAGGTCCTCTGACCTCAGTGGAGAAGGAAATGTGTGGTAGTAGCTCCATCCAGGATGAGATTAGACCTGGGCACCCTGGCTCACACCTGCAATCCTTGCTCCTCAGGAGGCTGAGATCTGAGGATCATGGTTCAAAGCCAGGCAAGGCAGGAAAATCTGTGAGTTTTTTCTTTGCCAGTCCTGGGGCTTGAGCTCAGGGCCTGAGCATTGTCCTTGGGCTTTCTCAAGGCTAGAGCTCTACCACTTGCACCACAGCACCACTTCTGACTTTCTCTATGTATGTGGTACCAAGAAATGGAACCCTGGTCTTTGTGCGTGCTCGCCAAGCACTCTACCACTAGGCCAAACTCCTAGCCCTTGTGAGACGTTTTGTGGTTGGTTGTGAGCTTGGACTCAGGGGCTGGGTACTTTTCTTTGAACTCTTTTTGCTTAATGTTAGTGCTCTATCACTTTGAGTCACAGCTCTAACACTGATTTTAGAGTGATTAAAGAATAGAGTCTCATAGGGACTTTTTCTGCCCAGGCTGGCTTTGAACCATAGTCCTCATATCTCAGCCTCCAGGCGTGAGCCACTGGTACCTGAAAATTAGGCTGTCATGTCCAGTTAACCACCAAACAGCAAGAAGTAGAGCTGTGGCTCAAGTAGTAGAGCTCTAGACGTGAGCGAAAAAGCTCATTTCCAGTGCCCATGCCATGAGTTCAAGCAAAAGCCATTGATAAAAGATGGCAACTGTTGCTTAAAACAGCTCATAAATTGAGTTGTCACTTTTGCCTAGTGGTAAGAATGCTTGCCTAGTATGCACGAAGACCCAGGTTCTATTCCTTAGTACCACAAACACAGGAAGAAAAAAATGCAGAAGAGGTTCTATGGCTCAAGTGGTAGAGTGCTACTCTTGAGAAAGCCCAAGGACAGTGCTCAGGCCCTGGGCTCAAGTCCAGGATTGGCAAAAATAAAAAAATATATATATTTTTTTAACTCAGAAATTGAATTAGAATTAGATGTCTGGATCCTCAGGTGGGAAATGTAAATACTGAGCCATACTGGAGTTTGCAGAGTGTAGAGATCAGGTGTGGCTTGAATCCTGGTTAACCCACTGGTTATTAAGGAGTGGATTCAGGTGACATCTTGTTCTTTCTCTGGCCTCTACTGTCAGTGCAGTGACAATGTTGGCTGATGACTTCATTTAGTCACTCAAAGACTCCGGGCCATTTCCCATCACCATTCATTTTCTCTTAGCCAATAACTAGTATCAGGTCGAGGTCTTCCTGAGCCATGTGCCATGTCCTCCAGTAGAGAAGCCCAGCCCCCAGCCCCTCACTCCGCTCCCTCCTCTGCTCCCCTGTGTGGTTAGGAAGAGGCTCCTTAACCATGCATTTCCTGGATGTGTTGCCTGACAGGTGCAGATGTCAAAGCAGCTTGTCATTCTGCTGACATGCATTTCATTTTTTTTCCCATCCTGGGGCTTGAACTTAGGGGCTCAGCACTGTCCGTCAACGTTTTTTTCTTGTTGTTGTTCAAGGTTAGCGCTCTACCACTTGAACCACAGCCACACTTCTGGTACCAGGGCTTCCTGCATGCTAGGCAAGCATTCTCGTTCTATACTTGGTTACATCTTTGTATTTTCAGAAAAGGAAACAAAAGGCATAGAGTTAATGCAGTTCTATCTATTTTAAATCCTAATATATAGAATCATACATATAATAAACATTGAGAAACAGAGATCCTAGCTTCTATTTCCATTCTGTCATTGCCCTTCTCTCTACAATCTATTTTTAATATAACTTTAAGTGTTATTAAGGTGTTGTACAAAGAGCTTACAATCCCCTATGATGTCTGATGCACTGCCCTAGCCAGACTGGCTTGGAACTTTGAATAGCTAAGATCACAGGTGTGAGCCTGGGAATTTTCCTTTTTTCTTCAGTGTCTCATCATGCAACAAGGTATTGTTAAGTCTCCATGTCTGGTGGCTCACTGGAGGTAAGGCCTGCCTGGCCTTGAACCCTCACCCTCACCACTCAGCCTTCTGAGTAGTCAGAATTACAGGTGTGAGCCACCAGTGCTGGGCTAGTCGAGACCTTTGAAAATGGACCATGTAAATTCAAATAACAGATCTTGGGAAGAATCAAAATCTAAAGCTGGACAATATTTACTTCATTACTGTGCAGTGTAAAATGTGAGGTATGTATTTGTGTACGTACACATGTAATGTGCCTATATGTATAAATACACACATTGACACACCCGAGAACATTCCGTGTCAGAAGAACACATAGTTGATCCTGCTTCATGTTGTATACTGGCCGCCCACGTGAGACTCGAACCCACGGCAATTAAATCACCAACACTCAGCCTGGTTATCTTCGCATAGCGGTGGGGCGACTACACCCCACTAGTTGGATAGTAGAGCAGTGCCTGAGTTCAGCAGGGCTGGGTTTTTAAAGGCCAAAACCACACGCAGGTTGCCAGGCAGATTCTACACAAGCAAGCAAGCAGTCACAGAGCAAAACTTTTGCAGTTAGCAATTTTGTATGACAGGTTTTTTTCTGGGCATCCTGACCTTGTTTATCTCAATGCAGCAGGAAGGCTAAACTGTTGTCTTTTCCCAGAATCGTCTCTGACAGCCTTCAGACCCCTCTGGCCTTGTGGAGTCCCTGACTTCCTAAATTTTCACTAGTAGAGCTTTGCATGGGTCAGGGTGCTGCATATAACAGAAACAGAGTCATTAAAAAGAGCATCCTTATGGTGATGCCTTCATTGTATATCCTTTTTTTTCTTTTTCTTTTTTTTTTTTGACAGTCCTGGGCTTGAGCTCGGCCTGAGCACTGTCCTTGGACTTTCTCAAGGCTAGAGCTCTACCACTTGAGCCTCAGCACCACTTCTGGCTTTTTTTTTCTATATGTGGTACCAAGGAATCGAACCCGGGTCTTCATGCATGCTAGGCAAGCACTTTAACCACTAGGCCAAACTCCCGGTATATCCTTTTTTTTAATTGTCAGGGCAATGTATAGAGGGGTGACAGTTACCTTGCTAAGGTAGTGAGTACATGTCTTCTCGAATATTATTATCCCTTCCCATGTTTTTCTCCTTTCTTCCTTTATCCCCTCCCAATTTGTAAAGTTCATTTCCAAAATAGTCTTGTGATTATTGTGGATACATTGGTTCTTCCTTTGTCCTTTGTCTCCTCATCTTCCTTTTCCCCTTCCATTCCATAATTCAAATAAATAAAAGTATATACAATACACTGGATAGCAAACTCAGAGTGACAAGAGAGGATAAACCATAAGGAGGAAGAAAAAGGAAAAATGAAATAACTTCTTGTTCTACTCCATTTTGAACATGTGTTTTTGTTTTGTTTTGTTTTTTGGCGGGTCATGGTGCTTGAACTAAGCCTGCATTGGGTGCTATCACTGAGCTCTTCAGCTCAAGGCTACTACCCTACTCCACTTCTCATTTTCTAGAGGTTAATTGAAGATAAGAGTCTCCAGTCCTTTTGTGCCCAGGCTGGCTTTGAACTTTGATCCTCAGATGGCAGCCTCCTGAGTAGCTAGGATGTAAGGCATGAGCCGCCACACCTGGCTGAACATGGGGTTTTGGGTTTTTTTTTTTCCTAAGTTCTCTTTTTTTTAATCAAAGAATTTATTAACATTGTTTTTACATCATATTTCAAATGTCATGTTTAACAAACAAGTATTCAAGAAGAGAATCTCTATACAATCACTGGCACTTAGATTTAGAACATAATTAAAATTAAGCTGAGGGTTTATATGTCATAGATACATATCCAAACAGTACAAGAGAAATGACTCAATATTCAGATTATTGACATGGTCTTGGAGATAGAAACATAACTACATAGACATAAAAACCTATGATGGGATAAACACTCTATAGACATAATGTTATATAGATCGAACATGTGTTTTTAAATCACTTCCTTTGCTCAACACACCCATACCCTTAATGCTCTCAGTCTCTTGTGCCCATGGTCACATGCTCAAGATGTTTGCTTTTGGTTTTCCTTCTTTGGACAGTTGATGCTCAAGGACAGACCTGTGGTTTTCACCAAGGAGGAGTGGCGGGAGCTGATCCCGACTCAGCGGATTCTGTACAAGATAATCATGCAGGACAAGTACAGTAACCTGATCTTCGTGGGTGAGGATCTTGTGTCCCCATTTCTAGTTCATCCTCACAATTTCTTTGCACACTATTTTGTAACAGCGTTGCTGGGTGCTGGCGGCTCATGCCTGTCATCCACTTAGTAAGGAGGCTGAGATCTGAGCATCAGGGCTTGAAGCTACTCCGGGCAGGAAAGTCTGTGAAACTCTTATTTGTCCCTAAAGACCAAAACCACAAGTGAAGCTGTGGCTGACGTGGTACAGTGCTAGCTTTTTGCGTGAAAGCACAGGGACAGTACCCAGGCTGGGTTCAAACCCCAGGACCTTCCAAAAGAAAAAGAAAACATAAACACGGGGCCAGCTTTGTGAAAGCGCCTCTCAGATAACCTCATTTTCAACAATCCTTAGAAAGGATTGGGATAGAAAAACCCATTTCATTCCGTGTCCAGTGGCTCACACCTGTAACCTAGCTAATCAGGAGGAGGAGATCTGGTCACCATGGTTCAAATCCAGCCCAAGCAGAAAAGTTGATGAGTGTCTGATCTTCACTTAACCACCAGAAAACTAGAAGTGGAGGTGTGGCTAAAAGTGGTACCAGACATACAGTGAAACACCTAATCCTGTAGGTTGAGATACAAAACTAACGAGAATAAAGAAAAAAAAACACATTTGGAAGGTAATGTGGCTGCTTCTTTTTTTTTTTTTTTTTTTTGCCAGTCCTGGGCCTGAGCTCAGGGCCTAAGCACTATCCTTGGACTTTATCAAGGCTAGAGTCTACCACTTGAGCCTCGGCATCATTTCTGGCTTTTTTCTATGTACGTGGTACCTGGGAATCGAACCCAGGTCTTTGTGCATGGTAGGCAAGCACTCTACCACTAGGCCATGCTCCCAGCTATGGCTGCTTCATTTTCTTCTGGTGTGTGTGTCCGTGTACGTGTGCATGTGCACAAGGTCTTACACTCTCAACTGATTTGCTTGCTTATGGATGGTGCTTTACCAAACACTCATTCTAGCACTTGGCTGGTTAGATAGAGATGCACTCTTACAGACTTTACTGCCCAGGCTGGTTTTAAATGGTGGTTCTCCAGTTTTCAATCTCCTGAGTAGGGAAGGTGACAGGCAGGAGCCATTGGCACCCGGCCTGCATGCCCGTTGTAGCTGAGTGGAAATGCCAGCCACTCAGTGACACAGGACACCATGTCCCCATCTCAGCACCTCCCATTCACCCTACACATTTGACTCCACGGCAGCTGGACGCTGAAGTCAGGGTGTGAAATTGCAGGGGTGTCTTAGTGTCACAAATGCCCCATATGGAAATAATCCCGTGGGGTCCATGGTGTCTGCCTTCTCTCCTGCTCTCCAGCACACATGCCTTCCTCTTTATGCAATGCACAGGTCTTGCTGTCTCCACACCAGACCTGATCAGATGTCTGCAGCAACACAAAGAGCCTGGAGAGGGAGGAAAAAGGAACCATCATGAAAAAGTACAGGAAGTAGAAAGGAGCCAAATAGCACCCTCAAAACACACTCAAATGGACAAGATAGAACAAAGGCCCAAAACATGATTGCAAAGTTTGCTAAACTAGAAATGCGTAGTGTCGTTGGTGTTTTATTTGCTTAGTTCTGGGCTTGAACTCAGGGCTTAGATGCTGTCCCTGAATCTCTTTTGCACAAGGCTAGTGCTCTTGCACTTGATCCACGGCTGCTCTTCTGGTTTCTCACTAGGTTACTGGAGATAAAAGAATCTCACAGACTTTCCTGCCATGGCTGGCTTTGAACCATGATCCTAGGAGCTCAGCTTCCTGAGTAGCTAGGATAACAGGACTGAGGTTTTAGAATTTCTTGTTCTTAGTGGGGTGCGGTAGCTCATGCCTATAATCCTAGCTACTTGGGAGGCTGAGATCTGAGGACTGTGGTTCAAAGACAACCCAGAACTAAAAACAAAAAAAAAATCAGTGGGACTTTTATCTCAATTAAGCATTAGCAACCAAGAAGTGGTGATGTGGCTCCTGGAGTAGGGTGGAAGCCTTGAGCTGAAGAGCTCAGGGACCAAGCCCAGGCCCAGAGTCCAAGCCCCATGACAGACCAAAATAAAACAAAACAAAATTCTTGTTCTTGTTGTCTCAGATGGGAGGAAGTTCCCGTGTACTGCGTGTGAGAGAGTCTTCGGGAAACTCTCCGCCCTCATTAAGCACCAGAAAATCCACTGGGAAAAGCCACCCTATGAATGTGAGGCATGTGGGAAAGCTTTTTGGTACGACAGTCACTTCCAGGACCATCGACGGATTCACTCGGGGGAGAAGCCTTTCAAATGCCAGCAGTGTGGCCAGTGCTTTAAGTGCTCATCCTATCTGAGAAACCATCTGCGAATTCACATGTGAGAGAAACCCTACCAGTGCCAGCCTTGCAACAGATCCTTTAGCGAGAGTTCAGCGCTTGAGACACACAAGACAAGGAAGGAGGTCGAGGACATCCCTTGACCACTGCCCCAGTCCTCACCATTACAAGCACCCAGTCACTTAGCTCTAGTGCCCTGGCAGGCATGAGACCTGTTTAAACTCCAGTAAGAACAAGAGGAGAGGGGGAGGCTCAGACTTGTGGGGATCCAGACTCCAGTGGTAGAATGCTCGCCTGGAAAGCTTGGATCATTAGTTCAAAACCATCCCTCCAAAAACGGACTTGCCAGGCTGTGGTGACTCAACACCTATCATCCCAGCTGCTCAGGAAGCTGAGCTGTGAGGATCATGCTGTGAAGACAGCCAGGGCAGGAAGGTCCATGAGACTCCTACCCGCTTAATCACCAAAAATCCTGAAGTGGAGCTATGGCTCCAGAGATGGAACTCCAGCCTAGCGAGAGAAGCTCAGAGATTGTGCCCCGCCCTGAAATGAAGCCTCTGAGCAATGTTTCACTAAGGAAAAAAATCCAGCCTGGCCATTGAAGTATGGATGCATGTTGGGGCCCGATCCCCATCTCTGAGCCTGTTCTGGCTCAGCAGAATGCCCCGACCCTTAGTGAAAGCACGGTGGCCCTCTTCCTATTGGCTAGCTTCCCAGCTCCACCTTCTCTTTCCCCAACAGTATATAACTAAGTGCCTGACACAAATAAAAGATCTGCTGCACTTTCATGGCTGACAACTCCTGGCCCAGTGTGGTTTCTTCTCCGGTAATTGGGGGAGGGCTCGGCTCTGGGGGACTTCAGGCTGGCCCTGGGTGTCCCTCCCCATACCTGTGTTGCTCCAGACTAGCAACAGATGCATAGCCACAGTAGGGATTCGGTAATATTTGTTGTGGCTTGTTACGCATACCTCTTCAGTTATGAGTAAAATGTGACAAACAATCCTCTTTCAAAGACTGTAAATGTACCTCTAACCTGTATTTCCTAATGTCAAACTGGTGCCACTGACTTCTAAGGTGCAGGTATAAGGAGGTTTAATTAGGAAGCTTGATTAGTTGCAATTAATGGTTATGAGAAGACTTGTAACAGTCTTGAGTGTATGCCGTGTTTTAATTGGGTATCACGCCCGGGAAGTATGAATGCTTAATTTGTTGTAATTTTATCAGTGAATCCCCTTTATTAGGGACTGGCTTTTAATGTTTCTTCTCTGAATGTGAATAAATGAATTACGCACCTAGCACTCATCTCTCACTTGTTTCTTCTCAACCAAGCACTGTTAGGGAACAAAGAGGAATCCAGGGTCCACCCCTAGCTTGACCCCTCTTCTACAAGCTGGGGTCCTCCAGAAAGAAATCCTCTAGTCTCAGGGTTCTGGGATGGAAGAGTTGTGAGTGAGGAAGACAGAAATTAGACAAATTCTCCCAATCAGAATAAGAGCTTCTTGGCCAAACATATCTGCCTCCAGTCCAGGGAGATCAGAGGTGGTTCAAAGGCACCCAGGGCAGAAACAGTTACCATGTGACTTTAATCTTCAATTAACCACTCTAAAAACCAGTACTGGACCTGTGGCTCAAAGGGGTAGAGCACTAACCTTGAGAAAAAGAGCTCAGGGCAGTGCTCAGGACCTGAGTTCAAGTCAAGAACCACAAACAGCAACAAAGTTTCATTTTCTGGGCCTGTCTGGCTTTGAGCCAGGATCCTGTCACCTCAGCCTTCTGAAGAGCAAGGATTACAGGTGTGAGCCAGGGTGCTCAGTTCTCAAAGGGCGTCATTCTTAATCCTCATCCAGGATGAAACTACACCACGCAATTCCTTCTTCATTGGTACCAGAGAACCCAGTTCTACACTGAACAGCACCTGGCAGTGCCTGTCTTGTGTTCAGAGCTCAGTGCTGTGGAAACCGTTCGCAGGTGTGTGAGTGAGCAATTGCTGGTGACATTCTGTCCAGACAAGTGAGGGGAGGAGGACAGAATGCAGAGGGCGCTGTCCCTAGCAGGGAGAAGAATCTGGACTGTTTTACCTTGATAACCAAAGAAGTAAAGCAGAAAGGAAAGTCAATGGGAGAAGTTCATGCCGCAAGGAACCAGAAGCAGAAAAGTCAATGTATTCCAAGACTTGTTTTTGTCTAAAAGCAGGGCTTGAACTCAGTATCTGAAGCTTTCACTCCTTGGTGTGTGCTCTGCCACATTTGCGTAGAGGAGCTCAGAGCAGGAGACTGAAACATGACTGCAGAGGCAAAAACCTTGCAGCCATGGGAATGTGATTCCCAGAGAGCGAGAGGGGGGATGAGATCTGCAGAGGACAGCTGACCCCAGGGTTATCACCACTCAGGTGGATCTGGCCTGGGCTTCTATTTTCCTGACCCAGTGAATGACAGCAGCACTGATGATGATGATGATGATGATGATGATGATGATGATGATGATGATGATGTTGATGTTGAACTATTTCAGGTGTGATGTGAATTTCCCTGTATACACTGTGATGGTGGGGAAGGTGACATGGGGATGGAGGCTCCTGGGGGAGGTGAGGTCACAGCCCACACACCCTCTTCTAGAGGTCTGGCTCCACAAGTCAGGCAGTCAGGACCAGGGCTCTGAAGCTCCTCCAGGCATGGGGATGGGGTGGTTAATGGCCTGTCTTTCCACCTGAGAGAATGTGAGGGAGGGAGGCCCATCAGGACCCGGGGACGCTGTGGAGCCCAGTAGCCAGGAGAGACCCATGTAAGGCCAGGCCAGGGCACAGCAGGACACGAGGTTTTCCTGAAGCCAGCGTTGAGCGAAGGAGGGGATTCAGTTTGTAGACTGGTCCCCAGTCTCTGGTGTCCCTGGTGTAAGTCATTCCTGCTGTCAGTCCTAAAGACTGGGGATGCAGGCCTGCGCCCCGCCCCCGCCCCGGCCCCCCTCCCCGGCCCCCTCCCCCATCCCGCCGAGGCTGACCCTCAGCCCTCGGCCCCGCCTCAGCATCCTGGCCCCGCACCGCAGCGCCACCTCGGGGGCCGGAAGCCTCGCTCGGCTTCTTCCCTGTGGCCGAAGTGGCTGCAGGTGAGGCCAGGCTGGCTGGCTGGCAGTTTTCCCGAGCCTGCTCCTCCGCAGAGACGTCCTCTCCTGGCCGCGCCCCTTCCACGCCCACTGGCGCACCTGCCCGCACGCGGTCTCTGCCCCTGCCCGCCTCTACGGCCCGCCCACCGCGTCGTTAGCTTTCCAGAGACTGCTGGGAAACAGGTGGTCCCGCTCCGGCCCCGCCCACCAAACCCATGCTCCGCCCACCCGCAGCTTCCCCTGGGCTCTGCCCTCGCCCCGCCCCTCGACAGGCCAAGCCCCGCCCCAAGGCCAGGTTCATCACCTCCCCTCGCCCCGCCCACCCACACATTCCCCTGGGCTCCGCCCTCGCCCCGCCTTCGCCAGGCCCATCTCCTCCCCATCGCCCCGCCCACCCGCCGCGTCCCCTGGGCTCCGCCCCCGCCCCGCCCACCGCCCCTCCCGCCCCCGTCCGCTCACTCGCCCGCCTTTTTCCCAGCTGCTCCCAGCTCCTCCCACACCGGGAGCGGACCACGTGGAGCGCGGGGCGCTGTGCACGGTGAGTCTCCCTCGTGTCCGCGTCGCACGGACTCTGCGCCTCGGGTCCGCCCAGGATGGCCGAGGCTCGGGGCCCGCGGCCCGCGGTCCTCCGCCTGGAGCACCGGGCGCCCGGCCGGTCCTCCCTGACGTCCGCGGGGCGGGCCGGGGCCGGGATCCCCACCCGCGAGCGGAGCCCAGGCTGGGAAGGCGCGGCCGGCGGGCCCGGCTCCTCCCCGCTCCGGCCCACGGCCCAGGCCCCGCCGAGGTCCCCCGCTCCCCCTGCGGCCCCGAACGCCGACCCCGTGGGTCCGGGAACCCCGCGCCCTCCCGGCCTCCCTGGGCCGCGCCCGGGGCAGGGGAGCAGGGCCCGCCTCGACCTGCACTGGGCCTCGGCGAGGGGAGGGCGGAGGGGGAGCGGAGACAGACGGAGAACGGCGTGGAGGAGGTGAGGAGCCCAGCCCTGGGGACATGGGACAGTGGTGCAGCTGTGCCGAGACTCCGCGCTGAGAGCAGAAGAGGCCCAGAGGAGAGAGCAGGGGAAGCCAATGCAGAGCTGCAGGCTCCGCCCTCCACCAGGACCCCACCTCACAGGGGGCCGGGGCGGGGGAGAGCGCAGTGACTGCAGGTGTCAGAGCAGTGTGGTCCACGAGAAGGAGGGGTCGAGCATAGCAGGAGAGTGGAGGGGCAGCGCGTGGATTAACCCCAGGCGCTCAGGAGGCTGAGATGGGAGGATGGAGGCTTCAAGTCAGACTGGCAGGAACATCCAACAGGTTTCATTTTTTAGGTCCCAGACCAGGACTCCAGCTTGGTCCTTGATATTTTTTTCACTCAGTGGCCTTGGTACTTCAACCCCTGCACACCTCCAACCCTTCCCTGAGACTCTTATCTCCAATGAACCACCAAAAAGCCAGCGTGGAGCTCTGGCTCAAGTGGTAGAACACAAGGCTTGTGTAAATAAGCTAAGGCACAGTGCCCAGGTCCTGAATTCAAGCCCCAGGACCGGCATTCCGCATCCCTGTGAGTGAGGGTATTGTGCCCAGAAACTTGAAGCCCCCCCTGATAGCCAGAGACCAAAGATCAATGCAAATTGCAATGAGTCGTTTATTGACGAGCTCAAGCACGGGTCTCTGCGCACTGATAGTCGAGTGCAGACCAGAGGCCCCGAGCACAAGATTACAGCACCTTTTATACATTTTTTGGTAGGGGGAAGGCCCCAGCAAGCATTAGCAACAAATCAATACCCCACACGGGAAATTTATACTATAATTCCATTAAATGATTGGTGCAATACAAAGCAGGAAAGGGGTCGTGGCTAATCATTGGTCAGTCTAGCTGGCTGTCGTTCTAGGGGGATGGTTTTATGCCAGATATGAGTCTAGGGGGATCTCCATGGTGACGGGCTTGTGATTGGTTGACATCTGCCCTAGTTTGCTGGCCCTCACAAGTCCGACCTTGTAGGTACCAGATGGCTACTATCTCTAGCTCCCGGCTTGGAATGTGTATACTCCTTACTACAGTGTAGCTCAGTCTGGGAACCAAGGACAAATGGGTGGTTGTAGATTAGCCACAAGGACAGCAGTTGCATTTCTTAGGATTTTAGCAAGCAGATATACAGAAGCAGAAAGGCAAGTTAAGGAAATACAAGTATAACCATCCAAATGAATACAAGTATGAAAATACAAATGGCTAACATAGGTTTATAGAAAATATATAGATATTTTCTATGCTCCTTAAAGGCACCATTGTCTCTCGCTGAGGTCTTCCCTGCCCTGGGCACAAGGAGTAGTTGTTGGGTCTGAGCATTAAACAGGATATTTTCAGCACTCAGGACTGACTTGTGGAAAGAGGTATTTACCTGAGGAGGAATCCCCAGAGAGGAGGAAGAGGAATAAGCCAGGGATGGCAGCTGTGACTCAGGTAAAAAACCCTGTGGCGTCTCCTTCCCATCAGAAGAGCTGGGCCTGGGTGCTGACTGCTGGGCCTGCCTACCACATCTACTCAGGCTCCCCCACCCTTTCCCTCAGCCCCTGTCTCCTCCACTGGGCGTGGGCACAGGAGGGCATCACCCAGGCTGCTTCTGTGTCCTTGCTGACCACTCTCTGCTGCTGTTCTATTCCATTTTGGGTTCTCTCTTTTTGTAACACATAGTAGGTTTAACTGTCTCTTACATTTAATCAATGAAACTGAGCTTTCCGTGAAGAGGCGGAAATTATCTATTAAGACGACTGGGATTGAGATTTGGGGTACCCATAGACCCCTGAAGACCTGAATCCCATGTAATCACATGAGAGTCTTTTATTGCAAGCTCGAGTCTGGGCTCACAACCATCACTGATGCAGTGGGTTAGAATTGAGAGCCCCGACCCTTCAGTTAGCAGGGATTTTATAGTAAATTGACAATAAGGCAAAAGCTGACCACATGCAGGTGGCCAATAATCTATCAGGAATTCACAGCCAATGGCTAGCTAAATTTCTTGAGTTGAATAAGTTCCTAAGGGGTCTGGGTTAATTTTAGGTTACACAAGATTAATATTTTGCAGGTCAGGTACTTGTTTGTTACCAACATGAGACCAGGCAATGCCCATAGGAGATTGAAGAGGGGTCTCAAAGGAAGTCTAGGGGAAGGGTTTACTGACACATTTCTGGGTACAGTGCCTTACCAGGATGGAATCTAAACCTGAAGTCATATTTTGTCTGGGCTCCACAATTCAGGGCCTGAGTGCTGTCCTGAGCTGTTTTGCTCTAGGCTTGGTTCTCTACCACTTGAGTCACAGCTCCACCTCTGGCCTTTTTGGTTAACATATTGGAGATCAGAGTCTCATAGGCTTTCAGTTGGCTTTGAACCCTAATCCTCAGAGCCCAGCCTCTTGAGTGGCTATGTTTATAGGCATGTGTCCTCACTTTCTCAGAACAAGTCTGGATGTACAATCCCAGACAGGTTTTTCCTTTTGGAGTCATATCAAAGGAACCATCACAACCTAACATCCTGAAGCTGCTCCCATCCGTGGTATGTTGATTGCTTTATGTTTGTTTGTTTTTTCATTTATTTTTTTAGTCAGGGGCCTTGAACTCTGGCCTGGGAACTGTCCCTGAGCTCTTCAACTCAAGGCTACCACCCTACCCCTGGGCCTGGGTGATGTCCCTGAGTTCTTCATCTCAAGGCTACTGCCCTACCCTTGAGCTACAGCCCTGCTTCCTGTTTTTATATGGTTAATTGGAGATAAGAGTCTGGTATTGCCAAGGCTGGCTTTGAACCATGATCCTTAGATCTTAGCCTCCTGAGTAGGATTATAGGCATAAGCCACCACACCCTGCCCAGATTGCTTTGTCTGGGTGGACATCCAATTATAATTTCTGAGTCCATGGGTGTGTCTGAATGAAATGCTTTTGGTGTTTCTTAGGGACAGTTGATGTTCAGGGATGTGGCCCTGGATTTCACCCGGGAGGAGTGGCGGTGCCTGACCCTGGCTCAGCGGGCTCTGTACAGGGACGTCATGCTGGACAACTACAGGAACCTGGTCTCTGTGGGTGAGGATGACCTCCCAGCACAAGTCTTTGCCTTGTTTTCCCCTGAATGTCTGGAGAGCCCCAGGTTCCATGACTAGGCGTAGAGTTCTACCAGTTCAGAGACAGCAGCATGCTGATGTGGCCCCTGGACTTCAATAACTGTCCTGTGTCCTGCCTCCTGTGCAGTGCATCTCCATGTCCCACAGCTTGAGCGTGCAGGACTTCTTGTCAGCAATGGCAGGCGTCTCTCATTTTCTTTTGCTCCTTTTTTCCCTTGACCTTCTTCCCTCTCCCTTCTCCAGTCTTCTCCTTTCCTTTCTCTCTAGAGCCTTGCACAGTCTAGGCAGGTCATCTCATCACTGGTACATCTCAAGTACCATGACACACCTTCCCTCCCCCCTTCCTTCCCTCCTTGTCTTCCTTTCTTTCTTCCTTCCTTCCTCCCTTTCCTTCCTTCCTCCCTTTCCTTCCTTCCTCCCTTTCCTTCTCTTCTTCCTTACCTTTCCTTTTTTTTTTCTTTTTGTTTTGAGTAAGGGGGCCACTTTGTAGCCCTGGCTGCATCACCTTGAACTTCTGAGTGCTGGGATTTCACACATGAGACACCACCCTGGGCCCATGGCAGGTGTTAAATGTGTGGATTTCCTTGTGCTTCATATCTCAGTAGTTCTTGCATTTCCAGTCTGCATGTTAAAGTGACCTCTGCAGTGTTGAGATGGAGGCAGTCTGGGGAATGTGTGAACTGTCTCTGTGCATCCATCTGGAGTGGCCTCTTCTCACCTGTGCATGGGACTGGGGATTCCGGAAATCTCACAGTGCATTGCCTTTCTATAAACAGGAATCTGCCCTCCCAGCGAGAGTGTGATTTCCGTGTTGGAGCTTGGGGAAGAGCCCTGGGTGGCACAGAGTGATGTGAACACACCAGGGGAGCTGAATGGATGGGATGGCACAGAACATGGGAGCGCAGGTAAGAGCTCAGATGGGCAGAGATGGAGCTGGGGAGCCTGGACACCAGTGGAAGGTTCCTGTAGGAGAACACGTGTTTCTCTGCTGTGAGCCCTAAAGGACTTTAGGATTTCCCCCTTGTCACCTGTCCTGCAGAGTAAGTGCCATTCTGTGTCTCCACTACATTTCCTAATCCATTAAAAGCGCTTGCAGTTTGGTTCACTGGCTAATCCTGGGTGTGCAGTGCCCTGACCATCTCTTCTACTTGCTGCCTTCATTTCCTTCAGGTGGAGACCTGGAGCTAGATGGCTGCACATTCCACCTCTTTGATTTCGTGCTTTTTTGTAATGCAGATTGGTTGTTGTTGATGATGATGATGGGTTTTTGGGTTTTTTTTGCCAGTCTTGGGCTTGAGCTCAGGGCCTGCGCACTGTTCTTGGGCTTTTCTCAAGGCTAGCACTCTACCACTTGAGCCATAGCACCACTTTCAGCCCTTTTCTATGTATGTGGTACCGAGGAATCGAACCTGACTCATCGTGCATACTAGGCAGGCACTCTACCACTAGTCCAAACTCCTGGCCAGATGATGGTTTTTATTAATAGATTTTATTAACACTGATATTTACATCATATTCAAATGCCATGCTTAATAATCAAGTATTCAAGAAGGGAATCTATATGTAATCACTGTCACATAGATTTTGGAATGTAATTAAAATTAAGCTGAGGGTTTGTATGTCATAGATACATATCAATCTATATATTATAACATATCTATAGGGTATATATCACATGGTAAATTTTTATGTCTATGTAGTAATGTTTTTATCTCCATGACCGTGTCCATAACCTTGGGTACCTAAATATTTAGTCATCGCTCTTGTACTGTTTGGATCTAATAGGATATCCAGGAGACCATGCGCCTTTTGTTCCTTTAGACTTGACTTGTCTCACTCAACATGATTTGCTTTAGTTTCATCCATTTCCCAGAAAATGCCATTATTTTATCTTGTCTGTAAGTACGTAGAATTCTACTGAATATATGTGCCACATTTTTTGTATCCATTCATGTGCAGTATGGCATCTGGGTTGTTTACATTGCTTGGTTGTTGTGAATAGTACAGAGATGAACATGGCTGAGCAGGTGTCTTTATCATATCCTGGGTTATGATGCTCAGGGTAGATGCCCAGGAGTGGTATGGCGGGAGTGTAAGGAAGGTCAATTTTCAGTTCTTTACTGGCACAAGAACAGGCCTGAAGACCAATGGAATAGAACTGAGGACCCAGATACTAAACCACAGACCTATGGCCACCTAATCTTTGACAAGGGGGCCAAAAAAATAGAATGGAAGAAAGACAGTCTCTTCAACAAGTTGTGCTGGCAGAACTGGTTAAGCACCTGCAGAAAACTAAAGTTGGATCCTTCTTTGTCACCTTGCACTAGAATGAACTCCAAATGGATCAAAGACCTGGAGGTAAAAGCTGACACACTGAAAACTCTACAGGAAGGAATAGGAGATACACTAGGCCTCCTTGGCACAGGTAGAAACTTTCTTAATAAGGACCAAGAATCACAACAAATCAGAGAAAGGCTGGATAAGTGGGACTGCATTAAACTGCAGAGCTTTTGTATGGCAAAGGACATAGCTAGAAAATTAATTAGGAAACCTATAGAGTGGGAGAAGATCTTCACCAACCAAACAACGGACAAAGGCCTCATATCTAAAATATATCAACAACTCAAAAAATTGAATCACTCCAAAACTAATCTCCAAAGTAACAACCATCCCATTGAAAAATGGGCCAAAGACTTAAAGAGAGTCTTCTCTGAAGAAGAAACAAAAATGGCCTATAGACACATGAAGAAATGCTCCCCATCTCTGGTCATAAAAGAAATGAAAATCAAAACAACTCTAAGATTCCACCTCACTCCAGCTAGAATGGCCAGGATCAGGAAAACGAATAATAACAGAAGCTGGAGATGTGGCCAGGAGGGATCACTACTACACTGTTGGTGGGAGTGCAAACTCGTTCAACCACTATGGAAAGCAGTGTGGCAGTGCCTCAAAAGGCTAAACATAGAACTCCCCTATGACCCAGCAATTCCACTACTTGGCATTTACCCAACCATCCAGAAACAAGGGCATACTAAATCCACTAGCACAACAATGTTCATTGCAGCACTATTCACCATAGCAAAGATATGGAACCAACCTAGATGTACCTCAGTTGATGAGTGGATCAACAAGTTGTGGTATTTGTACACAATGGAATTCTGCTGTCAGAAAGAATGACATCGCCCCATTTGTTAGGAAATGGAAAGACTTAGAAAAAATCCTATTAAGTGAAGTAAGCCAGACTCAAAGGAACTTAGGCTCAATGGTTTCCCTCATTCGTCATAATCAGTAGAAACCTTGGGCTCTACTAGCAGAGATCTGCAATAGAGCAAAATCTTGATACATAAGGCCATATAGTATGAAGCTAATTGAAAGGACCTCCAGGATATTGAAACAAAAGCCATATAACGAATGATTGTTGTCCTTAATGTACTATGTTGTCTCTCATCTCCTTTGCTGTCCCTTGGTTATCTCATATTGTTATAGTATCTCACTTTGTTATCTGATATATTGAATTTATTTGTATTTGGTTATTTGAAATTTGATAGGGAAGGGGGGAAAACCAAGACGTGTGGGGGGGAGGGTAATGGTTACCAAGACATGTGAAAGGGTATCAATGTATGTGAATTAATGCACCTTCTATCTGGCAAATATCATGTAACCCTTTTACTAATTACAATAAAAAAAAAACCTCCAGACTGCCTTCCAAAGTGGTTGAACTAGTTTACATTCCCACCAGCAATGTAGTAGTGTTCCTCTTTCTACAACCCTGCCAGCATTTGTCATTGTCTGAGTTCAGAATGTTGGCCATTCTAATTGGAGTGAGGTGGTATCTTAGGGTTGTTTTCAGTTGCACTTATGAGCATAGATGATGAGCATTTTCTCATATGTTATTCTGCCATTTTAACTTCTTTGAATAAGTCTCTCTTTTGTTCCCTTGCCCATTTAGTGATTGGTTTGTTGGGTTTTGGTGAGGTGGGGGGGGATTAGTTTCTTGAGTTCCCTGTAGATATTGGATATTAAGCATTGGTGTGATATATTATTGGTAAGTATCCTTTCCGAGTTGGTTGGCTGTCTCTCTAGTTTAGTAGTTATGCCTTTGTCTGTGCAGAAACGTTAGATTTTAGGTGTCCCACTTGTCCAGTCTCTCTCCAATCTGTTGTGACCTTTGGATTCTCTTCAAGAAGTTTTTGCCTGTGCCTATGAGTTCTAATGCCTCTCCTCTATTATGTAGCAGTTTCAGGTCTAATATTGCATCTTTGATCTGTTTTCAGTTACTGCTTGTGCATGGTGATAGGCTGGGATCAATTTTTAGTTTTCTGCATTTGGCTGCCCAGTTTTCCCAGCACCAATAATTGAATAGGCTTTGTTTGTTCCACTGTATATCTCTGATTCATTTGTCAAAATAGTATGTTTTTATTTCTGGATCTTCTGTTTCATTGATCTTCTGGTCTATTTTTGTGCCAATACCATGCTGTTTTTGTTATTATGGCTCTATAAGAGTTTGAAGTCTGGTATTGTAATACCACCTGCATTGCTCGTTTTGCCTAGAATTGCTATGGAAATTCTAGGTCTTTTGTTGTTCCATATGAACCTTTGGACTATACCTTCTGTATCAGTAAAGAATGTCTTTGGGATTTTGATGGGGATTGCATTGAAATTGTATGTCAATTTTGGCAGTATGGCCATTTTCACTATGTTAGTTCTCTGTATCCATGAACATGGGATGTCTTTTCTTGGTATCCTCTTTAATTTCTTTCATTAGGGTTTTGTAGTTTCCATTCAATAATTCCTTTACATCTTTGGTTAATTCTTAAATATTTTTTTCTTTGGGGGCTATTGCAAATGAGTTCATTTTCTTAAACTCTCCTGTTTGTGTGTTGTTGGCATACAGAAAACCTACTGACTTTTGAAGGTTGACTTCGTATTCTTCCACTTTAGTTCTAGGAGTTTGGGAGTGGAGTTTATTGGGTCGTTCAGATATAGGATCATGTCATCTGAGACTAGGGATAGTTTGATTTCTTCTTCCCATACATGGATCCTTTTGACGTCCGTCTCTTGCCTTATTGCCCTGGCTAAGAGTTCCAGCACTGTGTTGAAGCGAAATGGAGAGAGTGGGCATCCCTGTCCAGTTCCTCCTGATTTTAAGGAAATTGGTTCTAGTCTTTCTCCATTTAGTATGATACTGGCTATAAGTTAGTCTTATATGGCTTTATTTTTTATTATTATTATTATTTGTGTGTGTGAGTGTGTAGGGGGGGTCATGGGGCTTGATCTCAGCCTGGGCGTTGTCCCTGAGCTCTTTAGCTCCAGGCTATTGCCCTACCCTGGAGCCAAGCCCAACTTCCCGTGTTTTGTTTTGTTTTGTTTTTTTCCTAGAGGTTAATTGGAGATAAAGAGTCTCAGGTTCTTCTGTGCCTGAGCCTGAGCTGGCTCTGAACCTTGATCCTCACATCTCAGCCTCCTGAGTAGCTAGGATTACAGGTGTGAGCCACCTCGCCTGGCTGTATTTATTTTAAGGAATGTACCTCCTACTCCTTTTTTCCTTAGTGCTTTCAACATGAATGGATGCTGTATGCTGTATTTTGTCAAATGTCTTCTCACGTGCAGAGAAATGATCATATGATTCTTAATCTTAACTCTATTGATGGGATATATCACATTAATTGATTTGTGAATGTTACACCAGCCTTGCATCTGTGGGATGAAGTCTACTTGATTGTAGTATACAATTTTTTAAATTTCTTTCTGGATTTTGTTGGCTTGTATTTTGAGGAGCTTTGTGCCTGTGTTCATTAGAGAGATTGGTCTGTGTTCTCCCTGGTTTGGGGATGAGTGTGACATTAGCTTCATAAAATGAGTGTGGTATAGCTCCTGCTTCTATTTCTCAGAGAGTTTCAAGAGTGTAGGTATTAATTCATCTTTAGAAGTCTTGTAGAATTCAGGAGTGAAACCGTCTGGACTTGGGCTCTTTGTGGTTGGCGTGTCTCTGATTGTTTCCACTCTGTCATTGTATGAAATTAGTTTGTTCAGTTTACTTATCTCTTCTTGGTTCAATGTGGTTAGCCTGTA
Organism: Megascapheus bottae; assembly: GCF_031878675.1. Classification (NCBI taxonomy): domain Eukaryota; kingdom Metazoa; phylum Chordata; class Mammalia; order Rodentia; family Geomyidae; genus Megascapheus; species Megascapheus bottae. The sequence goes on from NC_143539.1 coordinate 1,616,799, forward strand.
TTTATTTTTTAAAAAATCATACATTTTGGAAGTACTTACTCATAAAGGACTGAATTTCTGGGATGTCAGTCGTGATTGTTCCTGTAGGATATCTAATTTTGTTCATTTGAGTCTCCCCTTTCCTTTTTTTGATTAATCTTACCAGGGGTCTGTTGATTTTGTTGACACTTTCAAAGAACCAACTTTTTGATTTATTAATTTTATGTATAGGTCTTATTTCAGTCTCTGATATTTCCAATTTTATGTTATTTCTGTCCTTTTAGTTGTTTTAGAGTTAACTTTTTCAATTGCCTCTTCAGGTTTACATGAGCTTCTTCTGTCTCTTAATATGGGCTCTAGTGTGATAAACTTGCCCCTAAAGACTGCTTTTGCTGTGTCCCCTAGTTCCTTTGTGATGTATCTTGATTGTCAGTACATTCAAGAAAGTTTTGCGTTTCTTCTTTGATTTGTTAGGAGTTATTCATAAGTATGTTATTCAGCTCCCAAGTGTTTGAATACTTTTTACTCTTTTCTATGTTGTTTATAACTAGTCTGATTCCATTGTGATCAGATAGAATGCAGGGGATATATCAATCCTCTTGTATCTGCTTAGGTTCTTTGTGTGAACTATTATATGGTCTATTTTGGAGTATGTTCCATGTGCTGCTGAGAAAAATGTGTCGTGTTTTGCCGTTGGGTGGAAGACTCTGTGTGTGTCTGTTAAGCCAGCTGGGCTATGGTGTCATTTAACTCAAAGGTGTCTTTTGCTTATCTTTTGCTGAGCTGATGTGTCTTTTGGTGAGAGTAGCATATTGAAGTCTCCTACTATGACTGTGTTCGAGTCTATCTTGTTCTGTAATTCTTAGAGAGTTTGTTTGACGTGTTTGGGTGCTCCCGTGTTGGGGGAATAAATGTTTATAACTGTAATATTCTGGTTATGAATTGACCCCTTTACTAATATGTAGTGGCCATCTTTGTCTTTATGTACTGATTTTACTGAGAAGTTAACTTTGTCAGAGATTAAGATTGCTACTCCTGCTTTTTTGCATGGTGTGTTAGAGTGGAATATTGTTTTTCATCCCTTAACTTGGAGTTTGTTTCTGTCTTTGGCAGTGAGGTGGTTCAAATTGGAGACAGCAAATGGACAAGTCTCATTTCCTAAGCCAGTCTGCTGTTCTGTGTCTTTTGACTGGATTGTTCAGCCATTCAACATTTAGGGAAATTATAGAGAAGTGGTTAAGGTCCTTTGTCATTATTTTTTCTTCTGTGTTTCTCTATTTTTCCCCCTTTGCGTTTACTGATTTATAGGTGAATAGCTTCTTGATGAGAATTCTTGCTGTTCCATGTTCTGCTCTTTGTTTTTGATTATTTAATATTTTTTGTAATGCTGGTTTAGTGTGCATAAATTCATATATCTTCTCTTTGGAATGGAATATTCATGTGTCTCCCTCAAATGTAAGTGCTAGTTTACTGGATATATTAGTCTGGGTTGGTAATTGTTTGTCTTCAGAGCATGAATGATAAATGCAAGTTTTTCTTTCATTTAGGATTTGCATGGAGAGGTCTGTAGTGTTTCTTTGTTTTTTGTTTTTTTTTTTTGCAGCATTAAGGATCAGCTCCTTACTATTCAGGTCTAATGTTTTTACTAGCATGTGTCTGGGAGAGTTCCTTCTGGGGTCTGTTTATTCAGCATTCTGAAGGCTTGAATAATGTAAGTGAGGTTTTCCCTTTTGAGGTTAGAGACGTTCTCTGCTATAATCTTGGTTAATAAGTGTTGCATTCCCTTCTTTTGAAACTCCTTCAAGCCCTACAGCTGCAGTGAGTGTGGGCTGGCATTCCACCGGACCACCAACCTCGCCCTACACCTCATGACACACACAGGGGAGAGGCCTCACCACTGTGCTCAGTGCGGGAAAGGGTTCAGACAGAACAGTGACCTTGTCCGCCACCACAGGACGCACACTGGGGAGAGGCCATACAGCTGCGCCCAGTGCGGGAAGGCCTATAAGGAGAGAAATGACCTTGTGCACCACCACAGGAAGCAAACCAGGGAGAGGCCATACGTGTGTGACACGTGTGGCAAGGCGTATGGCATTCGCCAGAGCCTCAGCAGCCATAAAGCCACCATGCACGCTGGCCACAAGCCTCACAGGTGCCCAGCGTGTGGGAAGACGTTCAGCCATGCCTCCTATCTTGCTCGGCACTGCAGGATACACACCAGGGAGAGGCCATAGGTGCGTGATGGCCGAGGAAGAGCCTTCAATTCTCACTGCAGGCTCAGCACCCGCTATGCTATCCACACAGAACAGTGTGATGAGAGGGTGAGAGGGCAGTCCTGCAGAGCCATGGCGGCCTTGCACAGAAGGACCAGGGCTGTTGAGCAGCGAGCACTGCTGACTGGTCTTCTGAGAAGAGGCATTCATCTTCTGAGATGAAAGAGACGTTTCTTTTTTCTTTTTTTTTTCCATATTTTTTTAATTGTAATTAGTAGAAGGGCTACATCATATTCACCAGATAGAAGGTTCATTACTTCACATACATTGATACCCTTTCTCATGTCTTGGTCCCCATTTCTCTCCCCCCATGCCCACCCCTCATCTTGTTTTCCCCTCTTCCTTGTCCGATTTCAAATGACCAAATACACATATATCCAATATATCTCATATTGTTAGGGTATTTCACCTTGTTATGTGATATATTGAAAGAGAAGTTTCTACTGTGCAACAGTTCATCAGATCTGCAGTGAGGACTTTGGAGTTTTTCCTAGCAGTCCCTAAACATCAGGACACACATGAAGAGAATAACACTTTGTTGAGGTTGATTATCTAGATCTACTGCTAAATTTTGCTACTGTATTCAGAATATGTCGATGATGCAGTAAATAAAATATGCTTAAAATTATCAAGTGATTCATGGTTTCTATACAGATAAGGGTTTTCTTTTTTGTTGTTGTTGATTTTTACCACTTCTGGGATATGAACTCAGGGCCTGAGCACTGTTCTTGGACTTGTGGAAGGCTAGAGCTCTACCACTTGAGCTAGAGGAAAATTTCTGCCTTTTTCTATATATGTGGCACCCAGGAATTAAACCCTAGTTTCCTACATGCTAGGCAAGCACTCGATCACTAAGCCAAACTCTTGTCCCCTTCAGATAAAATTCATTTGTCCAATTCTTCCTGACAGAACCCTATGACAGTTCAGCTCTAGGAAGGTGGTGCGTCTGGCTTTTTATTTGAAATTCTCCCTGACAGAGTGAGGCTGATGTAAACTCTTAGTCCCAGAGCTGTTCTCCACCCTCAGAAGAGCTGGGACTCCACGTGGCAGAGCCACCAGCGCCCACCAGGTCAGTGGAGTGTCACCCATGTGGTCGCCTGTCTACAGTTCCATGAAGCATTCCTCTACAGTGAGCACAAGAAATAGGATCGCAGGTGTTTCCAGTAACCAGCCTCCATTTCCAGCTTCTGGCTGCTTAATTGGTTATAAAAGCCTCTCCATTGTCTGCTCAGGATCCGTGGTCTTCAGATCGCAGCTTCCTGAGCAGCTCTGATCACAGAGTTGAAGCACCAGGAGTGAGCGCCTTCTCCAAAGGGCTTCCTTGTTACAATACGAAATCACGGGGAAAGCTTGTCTCAGGTTAGGGTGGTGAGACACGGTGAAGACATGTTTTCCCACCTGAGAAAGGATACAGACTGGGAACAGGCACCGTGTTGAGTCTTCCTGTTTCCTGTGGAGATTCTTAAAAGAAGTCTTAGAAATATCCAGTCATTACAAGAGGACATGACTAATGCACGTGGCCATAAAGGAAATAGAAATCAAAACAACTTGAGATTTAATTTCAGTCCATTCTTCAGGAACAACAAGCTGAGCCCTGGAGGCTCTCGCCTGTCACCCTGAATACTCAGGAGGCTAAGATCTGAGGACTGGGGTTAAAGGCAGCCTGCACAGGAAACTACAAACTCTTACCTCCAGTAAACTAACAGAAACCGGAAGTGTTGATGTGGCTCAAGTAGGAGATTGCTAGTCTTGAACTGAAGGGCATGGGGACATGGCAAAGCCTAGAGTTCAACCCCCATGACCACCAAAAACAACAAAAGAACATAAAAAGCCTCATCAATGCGAAGCACAAGGAGCCCACACTGGTCGCAATGCTGTCAAATGCAGCTACTGTAGAAATCAGGATGGAGAATTGTGAAATACAAATTCCATAGGACCCAATCTTGGGCCCATTCTCAAGTCTGTGGAGGTGAACACTGGGGCTTTCCTGGTGGAGGGGAGTCTCCAGAGCCAGGGCAGCTCAGCTGGGCCTCACCTGGCTCTCAGACCCCAGGCCTGCAGGCTGCAGACTCCTGCCATTTCTCTCTGCAGTGGAGGCCAGGTTTTTTTCTCTCATTCTGATGGGGAGAAGTGCTGCCTGCCTCCCTCCCTCCTCTTCCAGCCCACAACCCTGAGACTAGAGGTCTGTTCTATGGGGACCCAGCTTGTGGAGAGGGGACACACTAGGGCTGGGCCCTGCATTCCTCTTTGTTCCCTAGCATAGTGGGTTTGAAATCAAAAAGTAAGACTTTAGTGCCAGGTTTCTAATTCATTTATTCATATTCAGAGGTCAAACATTAAAAGCCATCCCCAAATATCGGGAAGTACATAGTAAAGTTAAATACAACAAATGACCATCCATACAGCCCTAGATGTTCCCTCATTCAACACAGATTAAACACACTCAAAAGCCTGGCCAAATCTCCGAAAATTCCTATCCATTACACCTAATTAAGCTTTCTCTTTAAACCTTTATAGACCTTGAGCTTAAACTTGGTACCATGTTTTATATTAGGAATTGTAGATTTGAGATGCATTTACATTGTTTGAAAGAGGATTTTTTCAATTCTTACTGATGACTGATAAGGTTTATTAATTGTCCCACAACCGGTATCCTTAAACACTCAAACTCTTCTTGCTGTGACTATGTATCCATACTTCAGTGGCCATACTACATTTTCTCTTCAGTGAAACATGGCTCTCTGGCTTCACTTCTCCATGTCCGGGCCTGAGCACTATCCCTGAGCATCTTAGCTCAAGCCTGGAGTTCTACCACCGGAGCCATAGCCCCATTTCAGCAGCATTTTTGGTGACTAAATGGGGATAAGAATCTCATGGACTTTCCTGCCCTGGCTGTCTTCACACCATGCTTCTCACTTCTCAGCTTCCTGAGCAAGTAGGTTTGTAGGGGTGAGACACTAGAGCCTGGCAAGTCCTGTGTTGATGGAGGGTTGGTTTTGAACTAAAGACTCAGGCTGGCCAAGCAAGTTTTCTACCAATAAAGCCATGCCACCCACACGTCTGAGCTTCTCCACTCTCGTTCCTAAGCTCAGGGTTCCTTCTGCCAGGATAAGTGGCCCCATACTTGAGCTAAGTGTATGAACTCTCGAGATGGTGAGGACTGGCACAGTGAACAGTGATGTCATCTTTCTCCTTCCTTTCCTGGTCCTCTCCTTCCTAGATGCTGTGATGGGTTCTAAAGCCCAGGATTCAGTGGAGAATTTTTTGAATTGTCAGTATGTGTAGAGGTGTGATTTTTCTGGTGTGGTTTCTCTGTGTTTCTTCTGGTGTGGTCATCCCATGTTCCCTGAAACTGCAGTGTTCATCTGTGCTGTGGATTTTCTGTTGTTTCTTGAGGGTTGAGCACTGTGTGGATTTGGTACACACATAACATTTTAGGGTCTCTCCCCAGTGTGGCTCCTCTGGTGAATCCTGAGGTTGCTGCTGTCTCTGAAGGATTATGTGGCACTGCTGACATGTTTAGGGTTTCTTTCCTGTGTGTGTGCCCCTGTGTCGTCTCAGGTTGAGAGTGACGTGAAGCTCTTGCCACAGTGTGTGCACTCGTGAGGTTTCTCTCCTGAGTGGATTCGCTGGTATGTGATCAGATTCCAGTGCCATGTGAAGGATTTGTCGCACACATTGCATCTGTGGGGTTTCTCTCCTGAGTTCGCTGGTGAGTGATCAGATGGCAGCGTTGAGTGAAGGATTTTGAACACACATTGCATCTGTAGGGTTTCTCTCCTGAGTGGAGCAGCTGTTGTTTTCTAAGATTTGACCGAGGACGAAAGGCTTTGTCACACACATCACATGGGTAGGGTCTCTCTCCCATGTGTGTCCTCTCATGTATCTTAAGCCTGGAGACCCATCTAAATGACTTGTGGCATTGTTTGCCCAGATGGAATTTCTCTCCTGTGTGGATTGTCTTGTGTGTCTCAAGAAATGAATTATGGCTGAAGGATTTGGTGCAAGGCTGGCACTGGTAGGGTTTCTCTCCCACGTGAATTCCTAAATGAATTCTCAAGTGGGATGAGCAGTTAGAGCACAGGCCACACTGCTGGCATTGAAAAGGTTTCTTCCCCAAGTGGATTCCTCGAAGATTCTGGAACCCAGAGTATCAGGGAAAAGTTTTCCCACAGTCTCCACATTCATAGAATGGCTTCTCACAATGGATTCTCTGATGCCCTGAGAGGGAAGAGAATTTGCCGAAGGTTCTCTCACATGCTTTACATGGGAACTGTGACTCTGCACATGGCCCATCTGAGACAAAAAGGAAAGAAATCCTTATCCTTCACTCCTGACATCCTAGGTACTCAGGATCCTCAGAACTAAGGATGGCAGTTCAAAGCCAGCATGGATGGAAATAGTGTGAGATTATTGTTTGTTTTGTTTTATTTTGTTCTGCTTTATTTTATTGTATTTTTACAGTTTTTCGTTAGGTGGGAGATTGGACTCTGGGCCTAAGCACTGTTCCTGAGCTCTTCAGCTCATGGCTAAAGCTCTACCACTTTGTGCCACAGCACCAATTCCTGATTTTCTGTTGGTTTATTTCCCATTAGAGTCTCATGGACTCTCCTTCTGGGACTCAATTTCAAGTGTTACCCTATAATATCTAGGATTTCAATTTCAAGTGTAATCCTATAATATCTAGGATTAAATGTGTGATCCACTGACGTGGGGCTTTGGGATTCTTTGTCTCCTGTAACGCATCGGAGATCCAGATGTGGAGCTGTGGCTCAAGATGAAGAGCATACGCCTGAGCATCAGAGGCCAAGGACAGCATTGAGGCCCTAACTTCTGATCAGGACTGGTGTGGAGACAGCAAGACCTGTGCATTGAATAAAGAGGAAGGCGTGTGTGCTGGAGAGAAGGAGAGATGATGGACACCATGGACCCCCAAGGGATTATTTCCAGATGGGGCATTTGTGACACCAGGACACTCCTGCAAGTTCACACCCTGAATTGAGTATCCAGTTTCACTGAGTCAGATGTGCAGGGTGAATGGGAGGTGCTGAGATGGGGACACAGTTTCCTGTGTCACTGAGTGTCTGGCATTTCCACTCAGCTGCAATGAGCCTGCAGGCTGGTGCCAGTGACTCCTGCCTGTCACCTTCCCTACTCAGAAGATTGAGAACTGGAGAATCGCAGTTCAAAGACAGCCCTGGGTGAATGCTCATAAGAGTGCATCTCCAAGAAACCAGCAGGCTGCTGGAATGCATGGGTGGTAAGGCATCCTGTGTTATAGCTCTTGTAATTGAGTGTGTAAGGCCTTGGTTACTGTCAGTATATGTACTATGAGTCACACACACACAAGCACATCGTAATGAAATGAAGACCACATAGTAACTTCAAATGTTGAAGGTACAGCATGGAAAGTTATGAACATGAGATTGTGGTTTACCTTTTGTTGGTATTGTGTGTGATACTTTCCCTGAGCAAATTCCACTCAAGACTATTGCTTTACCACTTTGAGCTCTACTACCCTGTTTCTAGTGTTTCCTTAGAGACTAGGGACTCAGGATTGTGTCTGCCAGCTTCCTGAGGATTAGAGGAATGGATGACCAGTGTCTGGGAAAATATTTGTCTTTTCATTCCATCCCATTGCAAGGCATTCAGAAAATGAGGGTATCTGAGACACACTTGCAAAACACGTGTAGTCTTTTCTTTGTCCTTTTTGCTTTTGAAGGTCCCTGTACTGAGGTCAGGGCCTGGGTACTGTCCCTGTGCTTTTGTGCTCAAAGCCACACTGTACCTCTTGAGCCGCTGCTCCACTATGACTTTTGTTGGTTAATTATAGGTAAGAGTCTCTCAGACTTTCCTGCCTAGAGGAGCTTTAAACCCTGCTCCTCAGATGGCAGCCTCCTTTGTAAGGAGGAAGACAGGCATGAGCTGCCAGCACCCAGCAAAGCTGGCACTGATACACAATATTCTACAAAGAAATGGTGAGGATGAGCTGGATATGGGACACAAGATCCTCACCCAAGAAGACGAGGTTCTGGTGGTTGTCCAGCATGACCTCCCTGTAGAGAGCCCGCTGAGCCGGGGTCAGGCACTGCCACTCGGCATCAGAGAAATCCACAGCCACGTCCTCAAATGTCACCTGTTCAAAGGAGAAAGAGACAAAAGTGAACATTTGGGCTCCTGCCTGTGGGCAGTTTTGCATACATGGCACACACGTAACAGGCTTAAGGTTATGGTTCCTATATGTTTGAGGGAAGAGAGTGAATTTAAACGCATGTGATGCAATCAGTGGGAGTCTCTGCTGTGCATAGTAGCCATGTGAAATATGTTGGCACATCCTCACAATCCTTCCATATAAGAATATATTAAGAAGCTGTGCATCAGTGGCTCATGCCTGTAATCCTACTACTCAGAGGTTGAGACTTGAGAATCTCAGGGTTCACGAGCCAAGACGCCCCCACCCCACCCCACATACAAAAAGCCTGAAGTGGTGGTAGGGTGAATGGTAGAGAAGTAGCCTTCAGGTTATCCAAAAATAATTTCCAGGCCCTGTGTTCAAGCAACAGGACTGCCAAAGAGACAGAGACAGAGACAGAGAGACAAACACAGAGATACAGAAAGAGAGAAGAAGACAGGAGACAGAGACACAGAAAGAGAACATGCGAGAATCTATCACAATATTTAAATACTTTGTGTAGTCTGTCAGATCAGAGTGCATTCAAACTAGAGAGGAATAAATGAGAAAAGAAATATTCCACCACATAGACTATGAACAACACATTGTTGAATGATGAGTGACTGAAGAAATATAAAAACTTCAACCCGAATCACACCTGTGATCTTAGCTACACATGGCTCAAAGCCAGCCTGGCCAGGAATGTCAAGGAAAGGAAGGGGAGAGTATTATTGTAGAATAATTTAATAATGCCTATATTAAAATATGTAGAGAAGGACAATGGTAAAGAAAAATATGTGCATTATTCCAGTTTCTCAGGGTTTACTGAATGGACCCTGCTATATAATTGCACTTAAAAATATGTAGAAAGTTTTTACCTCCATGAATTTGTTTTCCATTCTACAACCATGAACATGTAATCAAGTATAGAATGGAAAAAAAAAAAAGCTGTAGAACCCAGAGTCGCTTTGAGATCTGCAGCTGTCAGGACAACACATATCCATCAAGCACAGCAGAAGGCCTTCCTCGCACACCAGGGGAGCACAGAAAAGAAAGGAGTGAGGGGGGGAGCTGGGCTTCTTTATCAGTGGTTAATGCATATCGCCCAGAAAAACTCTGCCAGATGTTTATTACTGGCAAATAGAAAAGCAACCATATATATGTAATATAAAATATATATGTGGTGATAGGGTGTAGCCCAGACTCATGATGCCAGTGAATAAAGTAATTATCAGGCAACATCATCTTTGCACCGAGAGTAGAGACCAAGGAATTAAAATGATCTGTGTCTCCTAAATATACTCGTTAATCACCATCAGTTTTAGGTAGAATTCAAACCACACCTATTCTCTGTATTCTGGAAATTCCAGTATATCATAGCATTTACACTTAGCTCCAGAGAAACTGGAAATCCTCCAATTCCAATTCAATTTGAGCTGTTTTAAGGTATGGCTACAATTTTTGTTTCCTTTTCTTGGTGAGAGTCATTTCTGGGGCTTGAATTCAGTGCTTGGGCACTCTCTCTGAACTGCTTTGTTCAATGCTTGTGCTCTAGCACTTGAGCCACAGCTCTACTTCTTGCAGTTTGGTGGCTGCATGGAGATGACAGTGTAACTTGCTGTGTGTTGGTGGCTCATGCCTGTAATCCTAGCCACTCAGGAGTCTGAGATGTGAGAATCGTGGCTCAAAGCCAGCTGGGGCAGAAAAAGTCCCCACGAGACTCTAATTTTAAATAACCACTCAAATGCAGTAGTGAAACTGTAGCTCGATGTGAGAGAACCATGAGTATAAAGTGCTCAGGGACAGCACCCAGCCACTGAGGTCAAGCTCCATGACTGTCAAGAAGTCTCAAGGATCTCACCCTGACCTGGACTGGAGGTTCCTGGGAAGCAGCCATCACCTCCTCCTCTTCCTCCTCCCTCCCTGCGTTTCCTCCCTGAGTCAGATGACCTGAATCAACCCCTCCTTGCTCTGGAGGGTCTGCCTTTAAGACACTGGCCAATCCTCCTCACCTGCCTTCCTCACCACAGGTGAAGGTGCCTGGGGCTCAGGGGTGCAGATCCTGATGTCCTGCCCTGTCACCATGTGCATTCCCAAGGGAGGAGCTGGGAGCTGGAGAGTGAAACATGACTTCCTCCATTCCTGATTCCTGCCAGCAACCCACCGAGATATTAGGTTGGTTCAAACAGCAAAGGTGTCAGAGGTCCACTCAGTTGTCACTCAAGTATGTTGAGATTCTATGGACCACATGTGTATGGCCAAGCCCAACCGCATGACTGGTGACCTAAAAAAGTACCCTGCGAGATTAAGGGGGGTTCTCTCCCTCCCCCACCTCCTTCTCTCTGTCTCCCCCCCTCCACCTCTCTCATTTTAGAGACGGCCCTTGATGCTTGGCATAGAAGAATAAAGCTGTGTTTAACCTCCGCTTTTGTGTCAGACTCATTCCTTGGAACATGGACTTCAAGTTGTCATTCTTTGGGGGAACAATGGCTCCTCAGAAGAGTTCTGGGCCTCTGGGGCTGCTGTGGAACCATGTGGGTGTGGCTGTGGGGACTGAGGTCACAGCCCCACAAACCCAGATTTTCTGTGGGCGTTTCACTCTCTGGCTCTAGGCCACCACCCCAGGGGCCAGGCAGGGCTGCAGCCATTCTGCACAGGATGGAGACAGGTCATCCCTTCTTGCTTTGGTCTCACCAGTGTCCCAGCACTGGAGGCCACCTGGAGCCTGGGAACCCGGCCATGGGGGAAGAAGGGGCGCGATGGACTTACACCTGGTGGTGAGATCTGAGCATCAGGGCTCAAAGCCAGCCCAGGTAGGAAAGTCTGTGAGACCCTTTGTCTCCACTGAACCACCAGAATCCCAGAGTGGAGCTGTGGCTTCAATGGCACAGTGCCAGCTTTGGGCAGGAAAGCTCAAGGATGATCAATTGTACAGGACTCTAGGCGTTCACACACAGGGGCCCCAAGGAGGAGACTCGCAGGGGAGGAACAAAGGGTGCAACGCCTGTGTGCTTCCATCATGCCAAATGATATCTGCTGACATGAACGCCAGGAAATGGAAGAAGATTTTTTTCATTGTTGCTGTTTTTGTTTCCTCTCTGTCTTGTTCATTTATCTGTCTTTGGGAGGGTAAGCAGAGAAATGGAGGGACAAGGGGTGAAGGGAGGAGCCGGGGTCCTCACCCCACCCCATGTGCCAAATGAACTCTACAACTTGTGGGTGGGGACGGGAGGCAAAAACTGGGAGGGAATGAGGGAAGGGTTGACATTTCCCATAAAGACCTGTACCCATCACCAGGCTATGTAACTGTGAATCCTCTGAACATCACCTTTCTATTAACTATAAAGACTTTAAAAAAGTCAAGCAAGGGACAGTACCTAGGCCCTGAGTTCAAGCCTGAAGATGGGTAAAAAAGCAAACAAACAAAAACCCAGAACATCTATTGTGTGATCCATGTGATAAGGAAATCAGAGTTCTGAGATACTTGGCTATTGACATTCTGAAAGTAATCTGGGAGTCAGTTTGCTTTTCGTAAGTTATGGATTTTATTTCTTTTTCTTTTTGGCCAGTCCTCGGGCTTGGACTCAGGGCCTTGGCACTGTCCTTGGACACATTTGCTCAAGGCTAGCACTCTACCCTTTGAGCCACAGCACCACTTCTGGCTTTTCCTATGTATGTGGTACTGGGAAATCAAACCCAGAACTTTATGCATGCTAGGCAAGCACTGTGCCACTAGAATATGCTCCCAGTTGCTGGATTATTTATTCTTTTTTTTTTTTGTGGGTCATGAGGCTTGAACTCGGACTGGGTGCTGAGCTCTTCAGCTCAAGGCTACCACCCTACCCTTGAGCCCAACTTCCTGTTTTCTAGAGGTTAATTGGAAGAGTCTCAGGTCCTTTTGTGCCCAGGCTGGCTTTGAAGCTTGATTCTCAGATCTCAGCCTTCTGAATAGCTAGGATTACAGGTGTGAACCACCACGCCAGCTTTGGATTTTTTTTTTTTTAAATCCAGTCCTGCAAAATGAACTCAAGGCCTGGGCGCTCTCCTGAGCATTTTGGCTGAAAGCTAGTTTGTGCCCTGCCCCTGAGCCACAATGCCACTTCTGGCTTTTCCTGTGTATGTGGTACTGGGGAATCAAACCCAGGGCTTCATGGGTGCTAGGCATGCATGAACTCAAGGCCTGGGCACTTTCTCTGAGCTTTTTAGCTGAAGGCTGGTTAGTGCTCTACCACATGAGCCCACAGCTCCACATCTGGCTTTTTGGAGCCTAATTGGGGATAAGAATCTCATGGACTTTATGCCCAGGCTGGCTTTGAACTTTTCAATCACCAGATTTCAGACTCCTGAGGAGCAAGCAAGGATTACAAGAAGACCTTGGGGTAAATCGTAACCACTTTTCCTTCCTTCCCTTATTTATAATATGAACAGTTACACCTTTAGGTAACATAGATTTATTTATTTATTTTGCCAGTTCTGGGGCTTGAACTCAGGGCCTGAGCATTCTCCTTGGGTTTTTTTTTTCCTCAAGGCTAGAGCTCTACCACTTGATCCACAGCACCACCTTCAGCTTTTTTTTCTACATATGTGGTATGGAAGACTCAAACCTGGGTCTTCAAATATGCTAGGTCAAACATCGGGCCCGATAATGTAGTTGTGTAATCTATTGTTAGCAGAGATACTTTTGCAATGAATACTAGAGTAATTCTCCCAGACATATGTAGTGCTTGCAGGATAGGAGTGTCTGAATTTTGATGCTAGAATGGGGATTTCTCACACTCTGCTGAGTGTGTTCCCGAGTCAGTGCATGGGCATCTCTCTGGAGAAGGCCTCTGAGACCAGGTCAGGCCCTGACTGACTTCGGAATTCACCCTGAGTAGCATTAACAGAAGAGGTAATAATCCATTTTGAACAGCCATTTTCAGCCCAGAATACACCTTTGTTATCTGCTTTGTAAACTTTCATGCTCTCATCTCTGAAAATGGCAAACTCCTGAGAGGATGGGTATGTTAATGAAGCTCAAGGCCCATTGGAAAGGCAGGACTATTACAGAATGTTACATCTCTGCCATATAAATCATTCTTTGCAAAAGGAATTTGATGGGGAAAATCAAATATCAACTACCAAACCTATCTTCTTTTATTATTATTTTTATTGTGGGGGTCATAGAGTTTGAACTTGGCCTGGGCTCTGTCCCAGAGCACTTCAACTCAAGGCGACCAGCCTACCCCTGGAGCCACAGCACCACTTCTGGTTTTCTGGTGGTTAATTGGTCCTTTTGTGCCCAGGCTGACTTTGAACCATAATCCTCAGATCTCAGCCTCCTGACTAGCTAGGATTACAGGCAAGAGCCACTGTGCCTGGCTCTTCTTCTTCCTCCTCTTCCTTCTCAATTTCTCCTCCTCCACCTCCACCTCCTCCTCCTTCTCCTCCTCCTCTTCTTCTTCTTCTTCTTCTTCTTCTTCTTCTTCTTCTTCTTCTTCTTCTTCTTCTTCTTCTGTCTTCTTTTAATAGTTTTGGGGGCTTCATCTTAGGGACTGGGCATTTGGAAGCAATTTTTTTTCAAGACTAGCACTTTCAGCCACAGTGTCCTTCTAATGTTCTGATGGTCAATTTGGAGAGAAAAGTCTGAAGGACTTTCCTGCCCAGGCTAGCTTTAGAGTAGCTGGGATGACAGGTGTGAGCCATTGGTGTCTGGCTTCTGTGTGGCTTAATTTAGCAGCCCCAGCAGGTTGACTGGAGCTGTCTCCAGGCACCACTGCATGCTGAGCAGGGGTTGGCTCCTTTGTGTTCAGGAGCTGAGACCTCCACATCGGCCCCCAGGCTTTGCTGCACCCAAGGGAGGAGTCAAAGCTCTCTTCACTTTCTCAGAGTCTCTTACACTTTCCTGCCCTGGCTAGCTTTGAATCAGGATCCGAAGATCTCAGCCTCCCAAATAGCCAGGATTACAGGTGCAAACCTCCAGCATCCAGGTTTATCCACTCTCCTCCTCAGCATCTGAACTCGATATGATCAGAAATTGGCCCTTCACACACACACACACACACACACACACACACACACACACACACACACACACACACACGCTTGTGGACCTAGACACGTCGTGGCGGGATTAGCTGTTTTGAGATCAGATTGTACTTTGTGAGGTATGGACATTGAAGACTATATGTGAAGAATGGCCTATTTGCTTTCACCTCACCCCACCCCACCTTACCTCATTGGGATCTGTGATTAAAGGAAGGAGACAGACACAAAAGCAAATGTCAAGCAAAGCTTTATTTTGCCCCAGGATGTAGAATCATACTGACCAGTCAGGGCCATCCCTAGGGAGAGGAGTGACCCCACCTAGTCTCATAGGCTAACTTTTGAAGGGCACAGGCCATGTGGTTAAGCCTGGTCACATTCAGGTGGCTGATAAGATCATAACACACACAGAAAGGTTGCAGAATCATGACAGGCCATATGTGGGGGACCAAGGGCTCATAATTTACCTCACAGGCTGATTACACCAGCCCGGTACACCACTCAGATGTGGTACACAAGTTTTTGCTGGCATCACATTCTTTTGTGGTTAGGAGGTTGCATATGTACTTTTCACTGACTGGATGCCCCCACCCTCTCTGGCTGCTGGGCTGTTTTCTGGGAAGTGCAGACCAGACTTTATGGCTCCTTTTTTGAAGTTCCCTATGGACTGAATCAGTTCCTTAAGGACAGGGTGGAATCCAGTTTAAGGCACAAACAATGAAAGAGCTGCTTAGTTAAAATGGAGTTACAACCTCACTGAACCAACCTAACCTCATCCCTCCCCACCCCACTCCCCCTCCTCACCCCTCCTCACTCACCTTACGCAATCTCATCCCACCCCCTCCCACCTCACCTCTCCTCACTCACCTTACCCAATCTCATCCCACCCCCTCCCTCCTCACCTCTCCTCACTCACCTTACCCAGTCTCATCCCACCCCCTCCCTCCTCACCTCTCCTCACTCTCCTTACCCAATCTCATCCCACTCCTTCCCTCCTCACCTGTCCTCACTCACCTTACACAATCTCACCCCACTCCACCCCACCTCACCTCTGCCTTCCCCGCCTCTGCACCCATCCCTGGGCACCCCACGTGGGGTGGGGGGAGGAAGCCAGGCCTGCGTGGTTCCCTGGATCTGAACTTGGGGTTCTGGATCGATGAGGGCAGAGGGTCCAAAGAAACACGGCCAGGAACACAGGAAGAGAAGACAGGGCCTCCAAGCAGGCGGCAAATAAAGGAGGAGGTGAGGGCTGTGCAAAGAGTCAGCGGACAGAGCAGAGGGGAAGCAGAGAGACCGCTCCACTGGCTCCAGGTACACGCAGCACACACCTCCATCCCTGTGTCATCCCCTTGGCATTTACGCCGTCATGGCATCCGTGGATGGCGACTATTGCCTCCCCGCTTGGTTAGCTGGAGTCCAACTTAACTTCAAGACGGAAAACGTTGTTCAGCTTCGGATTTTCTCCAAACTCCTGCCTCGGTTTCCATTCTTTGTGTCCGAATCTTGTCACGAAGGCTGCAATCGAGATGACAGTTCTGCTGCACGCGGACGATGCCACCCCGTCATCCTCGCCCCGGAGAGGCTGCACTCTGAGGCTGCGGTTCGGAGTCAGCGCGGCGGGAAAGGCTGACTGTCTTCTCCAGTGGATGCCTCAGAAACAGCCCTGGTGGAGCTGCTGAGCACCAGGACTCCGCCCCTCCGCACCTGGCCGGACCCCGACCTCTCCCTGGACCCGACGGCCACGCCCCGCGGCCTTCCGACCCCGCCCCGGCAGGGAGGCCCCGCCCCGGCAGCGAGGCCCCGCCCCGCAGAAACCTTCGCAGCCTGGAGTCGCCTGGCTCCACCCCTTTTCCCTCTGTCACTCCAGGCCCGTCCCCCACCACTCGCCATTTCCGGTCTGGCCCCGCCCCGTCCTCCCAGCCTATCCCGCGAGGCCGGATTCCCTCGCCCCGCCCTTTCAAGGGGCCCCGCCCCTCCTCGGCCCCGCCCCCTCTTCCGTCCTGGCTGCCCGCTCACTTCCCGGCAGATCCGGAAGCGCGCGGCGCGGGGCGGCGGTGTCCGCGCGGGCCACGAGTTTCTCTCCGTTCCGAGTAAGTCGGCGTTCCGGGAGTCCCCAGCCTCCACGGCGGCCCGGGTGCCCCGCAAGTCCCCGCGTGGCCCCCACTGCCCGGTGTCCTGGGCCGCCCGGCCGGTCCTCCCTGACGCCCGCCGACCTCGGCGCGGCCCGCGGCGCCCGGACTCGGACGGCTCCGGAGTCCGTCAGCGAGGGGGGACCCGGCTCCTCCCGGCCGCGGACCCCGCTGCGGCTCCTCCCTACCCCGAATCCCGCTCCGGCCTCTTCCGGCCCCGGACCCCGCTCCGGCTCCTTCCGGCCCGAACCGCCTCCTCCCGGCCCTCAACCCCGCTCCGGCTCCTCCCCATCCCGGACTCCGCTCAGGCTCCTCCCTACCCCGGACCCTCGCACCGGCTCCTCCCTGTCCCTAACCCCGGTCGGGCTCCTCCCTACCCCGGACCCTCGCACCGGCTCCTCCCTGTCCCTAACCCCGGTCGGGCTCCTCCCTACCCCGGACCCCGCTCCGGCTCCTCCCCATCTCGGACCCCACTCCGGCTCCTCCCTACCCCGGACCCTCGCACCGGCTCCTCCCTACCCCGGACCCCGCTCCGGCTCTGGCTCCTCCCCATCTCGGACCCCACTCCGGCTCCTCCCTACCCCGGACCCCGCTCCGACTTCTCCCTGTCCCGAATCCCGTTCCGGAATCCCGTTCCGGCTCCTGCCCATCTCGGACCCCGCACCGGCTCCTTCGGCCCCGGCGGCCCCGGCCCCGGCCCTCCGCCCGGTCGCTGGCCTCCAGTCTCCCACTCTGGCCTTTGGACCCAGGGCCCCGCCCTTGGGCGATCGCTCCTGCCCCGCCCCTGCCACGACCCTGCTCCCCACCCTCGGCCCCTGGGCCAAGGCTGCATCCTGGTGCCCCTCATGGCCAGGCTCCCGCCAGACGTTGAGAAACTCCAGGACACTAATCACTGTGGTCCTGAGACCAAGACACCGCTCCCACCCCATCCCACCCCACCCCACCTCATCTTCACCGCCCACCCCACTCCATCCCACCTCACCTACCTCACCTCTGTCTTTCCCTGCCTCTACATCCCATCCCTGGGCACCCCAAGTGGGGTGGGGGGAGGAAGCCGGGCCTGCATAGTTCCCTGGATCTGAACTTGGGGTTCTGGGTAGATGAGGGCAAAGGACCAAAGAAACACGGCCAGGAAAACAGGAAGAGAAGACAGAGCCTCCAAGTAGGCAGCAAAGTAAAGGAGGAGGTGAAGGCTGTGCAAAGAATCAGTGGACAGAGCAGAGGGGAAAGCAGATAGAGAACTGCAGATTCCCCCCTCCACAAGGATCCCAGACATCACACATGGGGACGGGTGCAGGAGACCCGGGAGCCCCTCCCTGAGTAGGAGGAGAGAATGATTTGCAGAGCAATGTGGTCAGTGGGAAACAGGGGTCCTGGGTAGCAGGAGAGTGGAGGGGGCAGCGCCGTGGTTTAACCCCAGGCACTCAGGAGGCTGAGATGTGAGGATGGAGGTTTGAGGTCAGCCTTAGGTCCCAGACCTGGACTCCACTTGGGAGCTGATGGTTTTTCACTCAGTGACTTTGGCTCTTCAACCCTCAACCCCACCAAGATCTCCTGACTTTTTATCTTCAACCAACCCCCCAAAACTCCAGTGGAACTGTGGCTCAAGTAGTAGTAAGCTGAAACACAGTGCCCAAGTCCTGAGTTCAAGCCCCAGTACAGGCATTTCCCATCATCTTGTGAATGTGCTGCAGGGGACTGTCCTCTGGGTGAGGTCCTCCCTGCCCTGGGCACAGGGAGTGGTTGTTGGGTCTGAGCATTAAACAGGATATTTTCAACATGCAGGACTACTTCTGGAAAGTGGTATCACCTGAGGAAGAGGAAAGACAAGAAGCCAGGGATGGTGGCTGTGACTCAGGTAAAGCTGTGTGGCATCTTCCTGGCAGAATTGCTGGGCCTGGGTACTGACTGCTGTCACCCGTCTGCCACATCTGCTGAGGCTCCCCGCTCCTTCCCTCAGCTTCTGTCTCCACTGGGAGTAGGCACAGGAGGGCCTCACCCAGGCAAGCTGTTCCTGTGTCCTTGTTGAAACTTCTCTGCTGGTTTTCTTTTCCACTTCGGGTTCTTTTTGTAACCTCCAATCCTGGGACTTTGAATGCAGGGCCTGAGAGTGAAGCACCAGCAAACCCCAGACTCAATTTAAGTTGATGACTTTCTCAAACTAATTCTGCTATCATCACTTTCAGTTATATGCTTACTAAATAGTTTCACAAGGATCCTCAAAAATAAGCTTGCTCAACAGTTTTGCCAAATAGTTTCACAAGGAGGCAGAACAAGAACAGGGAAGAACAGTTTGTATGAAACATGCTTGTGGCTTTGGCCCGAAACTTCTGTCCCTGCTTGCTTAAGCAGCCATTTGTGTTTTTTGCCTTTAAAAAGATTGGGTGGGACTTGACTTGTCTAGGAACTTCTCTCAGCTTAGCTAGGCCCAGTAGCTGAGGACAAGTTCCCTGCCTAGCTTGTATCCTGCAATGAACCATTGCTGTTGCATTTCGATGCCTTGATCTCAGTGGTCTTCTTTGGGGACCCCTCCTATGGGCACAAGAGCAGTCCTTAACCTTTTCATGGGGCTTGAACTGTGGCCTGGGTGTTTCCACTGAGCTCTTCAGCTCAAGGCTAGAGCTCTACTCTTGAGTCACCTCCCCACTTCTCTTTTCCAGTGATTAATTGGAGATAAGAATCTCAGGCTTTGTATTTCCAGAGCTGGCTTTGAACCTCGATCCTCAGATCTTAGCCTCCTGAGTAAGTAGGATTACAAGCAGGAGCCAGAGTGCCCAGTTGCTGCTGCTGCTTCCTTTTTTTTTTTTTTGGTAGGTCCTGGAGCTTGAAGTTTGCCTGGGTGCTGTCCTTGAACTCTTCAGCTCAATGCTACCTCCCTACAGTGGAGCCACAGTACCACTTCCCCTTTTCTAGAGGTTAATTTTAGATAAGAGTCTCTGGTTCTTTTGTGCCCCATGGGCTTTCAACGTTGGTCCTCAGATCTCAGCCTCCTGAGAAGCTAGGATTATAGGTGTGAGCCACCACGCCCAGCTTGTCCTGAGCCTTTTTGCACAAGGCTGCTGCTCTACCAATTGAGTCAAGGTTCTACTTCTGCATTTTTTTTTGTAGTTAATTGGAGGTAAGAGTCACTACATTTCTGCTCCAGTTGGGTTTGAACTGTGGTCTTCATATCTTATACATCCTGAATGGCTAAGATTGTAGTCCTGAGCAATTGGTGCTCTCTCCCCCCACCTCCTTTTAACACAGGTTCTCATGTGTCCTTTCTCAAAATAATGCTGGATGCACCATTCCACATAGCTTTTTCCTTTAGTGTCATATCAAAGATTCCATCACAATTAAATCTTCCTCCTGTTCCTGGTGTGTTGATTGCTTTGTCAGGATAAGCATCTGACTATACTTTCATCTGATTTCACCTTTTCTGAGTCCATGGATGTTTCTTGGTGAAATGCTTTTCTTTTTCTTCTTGGGGACAGTTGACATTCTGGGACGTGGCCGTGGATTTCACCCGGGAGGAGTGGCAGTGCCTGACCCCGGCTCAGCGGGCTCTGTACAGGGACGTCATGCTGGACAACTACAGGAACCTGGTCTCCGTGGGTGAGGACGACCTCCCAGCACAAGTCTTTGCCTTGTTTTCCCCAGAATGTCTGGAGAGCCCCAGATTCCATGACTAGGCGTAGAGGCTGACAGATGAAAAGGCCTGAAGGTGGCCTCCTCTGTCCTGCCTCCTGTGCCATGCATCTCCATGTTCACAGCATAAGCGCGTCCACGTGCGTGTCAGCTATGGCAGGCTTCTCTGTTGATTTCTTTTCTTCCTTCTCTGTTTCTCACTCTTCTTTTCCTTTCCTTCTCTGAGACTTTGTTCATGCTAGGAGATGGAGCTGAGCCTTATCACTAAAGTCCATCTCAAGCACTGTGGGCCTCCTTCCTTCCTTCCTTCCTTCCTTCCTTCCTTCCTTCCTTCCTTCTCTTCCTCCTCCTGTTTTTTTGGGGGGGGGTGGATCATGGGGCTTGAACTCATCTGGGGCGCTGTCCCTGAGCTCTTCAGCTCAAGGCTACCACCCTATCCTTGGGCCAAGCTCCATCCATTTTTTTTCTTTTTTTTGCCAGTCCTGGGCTTGAGCTCAGATCCTGAGCCCTGTCTTTGGACTTTCTCAAGGCTAGAGCTCTACCACTTGAGCCTCAGCACCATTTCTGCCTTTTTTCTATGTATGTGGTACTGAGGAATGCAACCCAGGTCTTTGTGCATGTTAGGCAAGTACCCTACCACTAGGCTAAACTCCCTGCCCACCATTTCCATTTTCTAGAGGTTAATTGGAGAGGCCTTTTTGTGCCCAGGCTGCCTTTGAACCTTGATCCTCAGATCTCAGCCTCCTGAGTAGCTAGGATTACAGGCGTGAGCCACTGCATCCGGCTTCCTCTTTTTTCTTTCTTTTTCTTAGAAAAGGTCCCCCTGTAGCTCTGGCTGTCCTTGAGTTGTTCCTGCACTTCTCAGTGCTGGGAGTACACACGAAATCCCACTCAGCCCACAACACATTTTGAGCATACAGATTTCCTTGCACTTCTGACTGGCTACTTCCTTCATTGTGGTCTGCATGTTAAAGTATCCTCTTCACTGCTTTTGTGGAGGCAGTCTGGGGTATGTGTGAATTGTCTTTAGGCATCTATATGGAATGGCCCCTTCTCTCATGTGTGTGGCACTGGTGCTTCCAGAAAGTCCATAGTGCATTGCCTTTCTATAAACAGGAATCTGCCCTCCCAGCGAGAGTGTGATTTCCGTGTTGGAGCTTGGGGAAGAGCCCTGGGTGGCACAGAGTGATGTGAACACACCGGGGGAGCTGAATGGATGGGAAAGCACTGAAGGTGGGAGCGCAGGTAAGAGCTCAGATGGGCAGAGGCGGAGCTGGGGAGCCTGGACACCAATGGAAGTTTCCTGTAGCACACGTGTGCTAGATGGCTGGATATTCCAATTATATTTTCTTCAACCCAAGTTCTTTTTGTTGTTGTTATTTATTTTTTGGGTCAGTCGTGGGACATGAGTCTGGGCCTGGGCACTGTCCTTGAGTACTTTATCTCAAGGGTACTGCCCTACCCCTTGAGCCATAGTTCCACTTCTGGCTTTCGGGTGGTTAATTGGGGAGGAGTCTTACAGGGACTTTTTTGCCTGGGCTGGCTTTGAATTGCAGTCTTCAGATCTCAGCCTCCTGAGTACTTACGATTTACAGGCGCCCTACTATTCCCCCTTGGGTCATGGCGCTTGAACTTGGCCAGGGTGCTGTCCCTGAGTTCTTCATCTCAAGCTACCACCATGCCCTTGAGCCAAGCCCCACTTCCTATTTTCTAGAGGCTAATTGGAGGTAAGAGTCTTTAGTCCTTTTGTGCGGGCTGGCTTTGAACCTTTATCCTCAGATCTCAGTCTCCTCAGTACCTAGGAATACAGGCATGAGCCACCTCGCCAGGCTTATTTATTTTTTTTAATTTTTTAATAGTAAATTACTTCTTCATCTTTCTCATGGGTTACTATTTTTCTTTTTGGTAACTTGTCTACCATGTCAGTGTAATCCGCATGTATTTTGCAACATAAGCAGTAGCTATTTTTTTTATTAAATAATTTCTTTATTGTGATTAATAGAAGGGTTACATTATATTCACTAGATAGAAGGTGCATAACTTCACTAACATTGATACCCTTTCTCAGGACATGGTCCCCATTTCCCTTCCCCTGCCCCGCTTAGTAGCTATTATTTATGTTAAAATATGCTCTCTGTGACTGGGTATACGCAGTTTATAGCACATATTACAGGTGTTTTTCCTTTCTTCTCTGGAGTTTTATTGAATTCTTCCTCCCCCCCACCCAGCTTTGCCATTCAAAATTACCAGTTCAGTCTGTAAATGAGATGAATCATTACAGTATCTTGTGTGTTATGTGGCATTTATTTGGGCATAGTCGGCATGTTGCATTCTTTTCCTCTTCAGTTATAACCATATGGTTTTTGGCAGTTTGGTGCACTGTGGGACCCTGGTGTGGTGGAGGGGAAGGAATCCTGTTTTCCTATCAATGTATATTTTCCTCACAGGCTGTTTGAAAAGAAACTTACCTTCTCTTAAATTGCTTCCATCTGATATACTTTCCAGTGAAAGAATCCTATTCCTAAATATTGGATTTTACATAGAGTAAATATGGTTCCTCCGTGTGTAATTTTTTCCATGGTATTCTGTCCTTCAGCATCTGTGGTTAATCAGAAGGAAACTTTATATATTGCATATATCTCCCCTAGATGTGTAATTAAAGAATTACCACCCAACACAGGCAGTGACAGGAAAAATATCCCAAAGTCATAAAGATGGTAGCACTGACGAGTTGTCCTGCAAGGAAGTCCAGAAAGACACGGGGACTGTGAGTGGGAGTGGAGAGACGCTGAAGGCAGAGCTGACGGGGAGCTTGTGGTCCCTGGAGAAGATGGTGGTGGCAGAGGAGAGCAGGAGGGCGGGAGTGCCGTGGGGAGGCAGCCCAGGAGGACGTGGCTGGGACGGCACCTCCAGGAGCAGCTGTGTCTGCCTGAAGGGCCAGGGGTGAGGAGTGGAGTGGAGAAGTCCTTCCTCACCAGGCCCCCCCATCACTCCCCGTCAGGGGAGCTCCTCCTGTGGGAAGACGGACATTGTCCCCGCAGGTGACATTGTCCCCAGAGGTGACGGTGCCTCCATGTGTTCTCCCTTAGACATGAAGAGACCCATGGTCCACCTTGGGGAGAATCCTTCCAAGTGTCAGGAGTATGGCAAGGCCTTCAGCCACCCCTCGTCCCTGGCCCAACACCTACAGATCCACACTGGGAAGAATCTTCGCTGCACTGCATGCGGGAAGGCGTTTTCCTCACGTTCTGAGCTCTTGGTTCACGAGCCATGCCATAGTGACACGAAGCCCTACCTCTGTGCAGAGTGCGGGAAAGTGTTCAGACAGATCTCCCACCTCCACCAGCACCACAGATGGAACACCGGGGAGAGCCCCTACCTGTGTGGTGAGTGTGGCAAGGAATTCCTTATGCTCTGTAGCCTCACCAAGCACCAGGATATGCACACGAGGCAGAGGCAGTTTGTGTGTGACACGTGTGGGAAGGCTTTCAACTTTCACAAGTGCCTCACCAGGCACCAGTCTGTGCACAGCAGCCGCAAGCCGTTCAAGTGTGCCACGTGTGGCAAGGCCTTCCGCTTGCGTGCCAGCCTCGCCGCACACCAGCCTGTGCACACCGGCCTCAAGCCTTACAGGTGCACGGAATGCGGGATGGCGTTCAGCTATGCCTCCAGCCTCTCCCAGCACCGTAAGACGCACACGGGACAGCTTCCCTTCCAGTGCATGTGTGGCAAGGCCTTTGACGGGCAAGCCGCCCTCGAGACCCACCAGGCTGTGCACACCAGCTGCACGCCGCATGAGTGTGCTCAGTGCGGGAAGGTGTTCCGCCAGGCTGCCACCCTCGCTCAACACCACAAGTCACACACCAGAGAAAGGCCATACCGCTGCGCCCAGTGTGGGAGGGCGTTCACACAGAAAAATGACCTCAAACGCCACCACAGGACGCACACGGGGGAGAGGCCGTTCCATTGTGGCGAGTGTGGGAAAGCCTTTAAATCCGGCACAGAGCTCTGCAGCCACCGCGCCATCCACACAGGAATCAAGCCCCATCGGTGTCCAGAGTGCGGGAAGGCATTTGCACGGAAGACAAATCTCGTGCGCCACCAAGAGTCGCACTCTGGGGAGCCACCATATGTGTGTGACATATGTGGCCTGGTGTGCATCCGGCGTTCCAACTTCACGTGCCATCGCAGGCTTCACTACAAACAGAAGCCCCACAAGTGAGGCCAGCAGGGCGCAGTCTGACCCCCCTGCCCCTCGATCTCCAAGGCTATTCCCCAGGGATTGCTAAGGCAAGGAAGGCAGATGTGGTTGTGGTGATGCAGGAGAATGGCCGCCCTGCGCTGAGTGACCGTGGCTGTCGAGTAACAAAGAGTGCTGACCCGTTTTCAAGTGAGATGAGTTCATCTTTTGAGATGGAGAAAAGTGTTTCAAAAGTAGGGCATGGCATTTTTTTGTGGATAATTATACAGAACTGCTGCTATCTATATTCAGACTGTATCCATGTTTTGATCAATAAAATATCCTTTAACAAAATGAATTTCTGAGCAATTGATTTCTCAAGTTTTATTTCATTTCTGTCAAATTCTCCATGACAACAATCAAATGATAACGCTACGCTCTTTATCCTCGTTGTTGTTCTCTACACCGTTAGGGTATTGTGTGGGAAAATAGCAATGACACCCAAGTAAAACCAGTGCCACACACGTTTTTATATTGCAAGGAGTGGTTGCAGAGGAAAATTAAACATTTTTCATAAATAACAATTAGAACAATGATAGTTGGCTGGGCATTGTTGGCTGTCATCTGTCACCCCAGCTACTCAGGAGGCTGGGATCTGAGGACTTTATTGGCACCGACCCAGGTAGGAAATGTGTGCATGCTATCCGTTATCTATTTTGGTGAAGATGCAGCTTTTTGCTGGTGAATTATGTGCACAAGATTTATGGTTCTCAAACTTTGGCTTGGTGGAGACACGATTACAGGTGTGAAGCACCAGTTCTGGGCTCAATTGAAATTTAAGACATGCTTTTGAAAACTTTCTCCTTGGAGATGGAGAAGATGGTGGTGAAGCAGTCTCTAACCATCAGGATCCTCTCACCAAGAAATCTAGAACAAGGAGCCAGGAGTTTGGCCTCGTGGTAGAGTGCTTGCCTAGCATGCATGAAGACCCAGGTTCAATTCATTGGTACCACATACAAAGGAAAAAGCTGGAAGTGATCCTGTGGCTCAAGTGGTAGAGCAAAAAGTCCAAGGACAGTGCTTAGGCCCTGAGTTCAAGCCCCACAACTGGCAAAAAAAAAATCTAGAACAAACTATGTAAACCTACATAACCGGAACAGAAAAGAAAAAATATCTCTCATAACTGGTACACATTAGGGAGCCCACTCTTCCCAGAGACTCATGCCCTACCGGGAGGCCTGACTCTAACCTCACAACCTCCACTCCAGACCAAGGGTCCAGCTGGTAAAATGTTCATTGGCCCAGGGACAAGGCTGGCTGAGTTGCACAAGCACTCGATGGCCTGGTGTCCAAGTGTTGTCTAGACTACCCAGGTCAAGCATGGCTGCCAACTGTTCGGTGTGAGCCAGCCAAGGTTGGGCCAGGGCTGTGCCAACCACTGAACCCAAATATGTAAATCAACAATTAGAGGATTTATGAACAATCAAGACAAAAAGCCAAAAGCCAACAATAGTCCAAGGAAGGACCAACTTGAGAGTGATGGAGAGATGGACAACCATTAAATGACAGAATTGGCCAATGAAATAAAAACTATGCAAAAGCAGTTTTAGGCGTACAAAGATCCTGGACTCCCAAAAAGTTAGATTAGAAATGTTGCCAGGCACCCATGGCTCACACCTGTAACCCTAGCTACTCAGGAGGCTGGGGTCTGAGGATCCCAGTTCACAGCCAGCCCAGACATGAAAATCGGTGAGACTCATCTCCAATTAACCACCAGAAAACCAGAAGTGTCTCTGTGGCTCAACATTGTAGAGCACTAGCCTTGAGCTGAAGAGCTCAGGGTCAGAGCCCAAACCCAAAGTTCAAGCCCTATGACTGACAGTATAGCATATGCTGTGCATGTCTCAATAAAAGGCAAAGTTAATTCTTTGAAAACTGATCTCAAGGACTTGGAAGCATAAAAGGTTCATTTTTCACATTTCAAATCACAGTGGAATGCCTATGTAACAATAAATGAAATTAAAAACAGAATGTCAGAAGTTGAGAATAAACAGAGGCCATAGAACAAAAGGTCAGAGGTATGGAAAAAGCACTCAACCCATCAAGGGGAAATCAAAGAATTGGCGGATTAAGTGAAGACATCAAACTTACCTATAGTTGGGATCATGAGGGTAAAGAATTCAGTACAAAATGCATCAAAACCGATTCAGTCAAACAACAGAGAAGTTCCCCAATCTGAAGATTGTAAATCACACCCACCTGACAGAAGCATACAGAGCCTCCAGTAAAAAGAATCCAAGAAGAAACACTTCTAGACATCACTTCTAGACATTCTAGATGAGAATCACTGCAGTTATCTTGCTACAGACTCACAATGCAATGCTTTTTCATGAAGTAGAAAGGGTGGGAGCAATTCCCGACTCATTCTATGAAGCCTATATCCCACTCATCCCCAAACCAGGTCAGGATCCAATGAAGAGAGCTACAGACCAATCTCTACAATGAACAGATTCAAAGCTCAGATAAAAATATTTGCCAACAGATTCCAAAAACAACAGAAAACACATTATGACCAAATAAGCTTCATCTCTCAGATGCAAAGACAAGAAACACCTTATCTTCAATAGATGTGGGAAAAACCTTTGACAAAATAGAACATCCTTTCAGGTTCACAGCTTTGGAGAAACTAGGAATAGAAGAAACATTCCTTAGAACAATAGAAGCAATATATGACAGACCAACTGCCAATATCATGCTGAATGGGAAAAAACTAAACCCATTTCCCCTAAAATCAGGTACAAGACAAAGATGCCTACTCTCCACTCCTCTACAGAATACTTCTAGAATTCTTAGCCAGAGCAATAAGGCAAGAAAAGGATATAAAAGGGACAAACTGCATTAGTAGATCTTGATGGACATGGATGAAATGAGCTATATAACTGGTGGTTGGAAATGGGAGGTGGGAACAGGAGAGAAGGAGGGAACAGATGGCATGATACAAAAGGAAAGGAACTTAGTACCTGACACATGTAAATGTAACCCCTCTGTAGAGCAAATCTCTAATACCGATACATTAAAAAAAGTACATCCCTATTTTAGAACATTAACAGACGCAAAACTTTGTCTGATTACTGGCTGCTAGACATGGTGAGCACAAGTATTCCAGCTGAGAAAGTACAAAGACCATGGAACAGACATCATGTGGAGTCTTACTCCTGTTTCCTGTGTGGAGATTGATTCTAAAAAGAAGTCTTACCAATATCCAAAAATTACATGAAGACGTGGTCTAATGGCCTTGGTCCTAAAGGATATGCCAATCTAAGCAATGTTGAGATTTCATTTCACTCCTGTTCGTCGTCATCATCATCATCAACAACAACAGACCATCAATGCAGAATAAAAGGAATCCAACTGGGTGGCGATATCGTCCAGGGCAGCCACTATGGAAACCTGTGTGAAGGCTCTTGACCAAAACTCAAAATGCAGTTCCCATAGGTTCCACTCCTGGTCATGTTCTCAAGGGTATTATGTGCTTGAATACCACATGCAACGTGGAATCATGTCACCACAGCCAAGAAACAACCCAGATGCTCCAGTCCACGCAGCTATCTGCACATTCCACAAAAGCCTTCTGATGAAAAGTTGTGTTATGCACACATGTTATGCCTTTGTGTGTTCTATTATATTTATGTGCATTGGTGTCCACCTGCCTCTAGTTTGATGGCCCACAGAATGATAGGAAAAGTTGAAATGTTAGGTTTTGCAATAATGCTAATTCCAACATGCCCATTTCCACCATAGAATCCACCTCATTAAATGGTGGTCCTGTCACTAGAAAATAACCTGGTTAGAGTCACCTAACATGTCTCTCTAATTCCATTCTCATTGCTGCTTTGTTTTTCTTTCTGTCCTAGACTGTTCCTTATGAAATAATAGCAAGGCATTCATGAAGCTTTTCCTGTTCATGAGCAGAAAGTAGTTAGAAAGAAGAAAGCATCTGGGTGACCTGTGGCCCATGCCAGTCTTTCTAGTGACTGACGGGGCTAGATCTAAGAGTCACAGGTCAGAGCCAGGATAGGAAGGAAAGTATGTGAGACTCTTATCTCCAATAAATGACTAAACAAAACCCTAAACAGAAGAAGTGGAGCAGGGGCTCAGGGGAAGAGCACTAGCATTGAGCACAAAAGCTAAGAGACAGAACTCAAGCCCTGAGTTCAGGCCCCAGGACTGGCACAGAAAAGGAAAACAAGCAGACAACAGACATGCCTCCAGGAGCTAACTGGGAAATAAGCTTGATGTGGAGGGGGGCTGTCAGCTCAGAGCCCAGACCCTCCCGACCATGACGTTTCCACAGCGTCCTCCACCACAAAAGCCTTGAACCACAGCATCGCCCCTGCCTCCCCTCCTTGTGCTATGCCATAGTGAATCCTCCTGGCCTCTGTGACCCCCTCCACCTTCAACCCTCAGATAAATCCACGCCCCATGTGCTAATCCAGCCCAAAGGTCATTCCACCAGGGCACAGATGCCCCTTTCTCTGTGGGGAGTCGGTGTTGTGTCGGGTAGTTATTAAAGTCACTCATACCTGGTCCGCGCTGACCCGTGGTGCTCCCGTCCACTGGGGTCCTCCCCTTCTGTCACCCTGGCCCACGTTGATTCCTAATTGCTCTCCTGACCTAGGTGCGGGTCCTCCTTGAGTTCCCTGGCTTCTGATGGACCCGAGCTCTCCCTGCCCCCATGCCATCCACACCAGCTCCCCAGGAGCCCACCCTCCTCCCTCCTCATGCTCTTGACCCCTGTCCAAACCTAACACGACCTCCGCCATGCCAGACCCCACGTCCCCTGCAGTGTTTAGGAACCTCTCATACCGTGTTTGTAGTCTTCTAGGAAGGAATGGTTGTTTTTTTTTAAGCTTTCATGGGGCTTGAACTCTGGGCCTGGGCTCTGTCCCTCAGCTCTTCAGCTCAAGCTCTACCACTTGAGCCATGGTGCCACTTCCTGTTTTCTGGTTGTTAATCAGAGATAAGAGTCTCAGATCCTTTTGTGCCCGGCCTGGCTTTGAACCTTGATTCTCAGACCTCAGCCTCCTGAGTAGCTAGGGTTACAGGTGTGAGCCACCGCACCGGACTAGAATTGAATGGCTTTTGGTTTTGTTATTTTTTTTTTCAGGATATATCTCTCCGCCTCTGTCTCTGTCTCTCCTTCCTTAATTCTTCAGGGTCCTTGGTCCTGTACCACCATCTTGTACCAATCCCTTTCCTATTTCCTGGCTTACTCTCCTGTCTGCCTACCAGGCAGTGTCACTGCTCTCTGATTCTCCCTGTCCCATACCACACGAGATGACCTAAGTGGTAAACTCACAGCACTTTCTCAACTGTGTTTCATTAAGAATATCACCCTTGCAATGATGTCAGACATTAAGAGGAGTTAGAAAATCATCTCTAGTTTGAGGTGATGTCTCGAGGCTCTTGATAAAGCATTCCAGGAAAGGTGGACAGTTACCCCACTGTAAGTCGCAGCCTGGAAGGTGATGAGAGGAGAGTCGAGCCCCCAGTCCACCCTCACCCTCAGCTCGGGGACTCAGGCCCGCCCCGGGCACGCATCCTGCTTGGGGAGGTAGCCACATGTCATCACCAATCTGGCAAAGAGAACCAACCTGGTACATAGCTGTCATTGGGATGGGAATGGCAGAATCACTAAGGGCCATGGAAGTCACAGGAAAGCCTTTGGAGAAGTGTTCACATCAGATAAGAGGATTCTGGGTGTCACTCGTGACCAATGCCTAGGACAGGTGTCACTTCTGCTCCCAAGTCACAGCAGTGTCATTGGTAATGGTGGATGGTGTTTATTATTCCACACTGTACACAGCTTGCTCTGTGCAATCTGTCAATGATATAGTTCTTATTGACCCACACTTGCAATCCAGCTCAGGCATGGTGTATAGTCTTTCAATGTGGGGTTGAATTGAACTTTCAGGAGTATTATTAAATATCTTTATTAAATATATTATATATTATTAAATATTTTATGCCTATGCTTATCAGGGAAATAGGCCTTGAGGAGCTGTAGCCAGATTGCATCCATCTTATTAAAGCAGTCTCCATTTTGTAGAGTCCTGGGAAATCCCCTAACTGCCTCTTCTCAGAAGAACTACAAGATGCTCCATCAGCTATTTACTCAAAGATTTAACAAGGACATCTAAAACTAATCTCTAGGTCAGCAGCTGTGTTCCACAACTAGAAAGGACTTCTAAAACTAATCTCTGGGTTGGCAGCTGTGTTTCACAACTGTCTGTGGGTAAACAATAACATCAGAACGGATAAGAAACTGAGGAATGTCTCTATGTAAAGGTTAAACAAACATGAGGCTGTAACAATGGAAATCCCCTAAACTTGTTTATTCTGTACTATAAAAGCTGTGCTAATTCTGTACTCAGGGCCTCCAAGCGTCACTGGTTCCTAAGGCATGGAGGACCAAGCTTGAGCTTGCTAATAAACAGCTCTTTGTTACTTGCATTGGTCATGGTCTTTCATGGGGATCTTGAACATTAGGCATAACAGCCTCTAATCTTGTCTCTAGTCTGTCCTCATTTGGTTTAAGAGGAAGTCTTCCTACTTGAAGGAGTCACGTCGGTGCACTGGTGCCGGCACTGAACCCATCAGTGGATCTGTTTACAGTGTGACCAGATACAAGTTAGGTGACTGAAAATCATCTCAGATCAAACCTGATGGGCCACATGTGCAAAGAATTTTGTATATTACTTGTATGTTTTCTAATGTGCTGGATTGTTACATTTCTAACTATTCTTCAGTGACTCAATGAATTTGAACTGTTGTGACATTAATTTTCTTAGTCGATGTCCTCATTCTGTTTTTGGCTGAAGGTTTATCAGTCTTACCAAGGAAAGTTCTTTCCTTCATTGATTCTGTACATTGTTCTTTTAATATGTTTCAATCATTTCTACCTTGATTTTGTGTGTGTGCGTGCATGTCCTGGGGCTTGAACTCAGGCCTGACCATGGTTCCTTAGCTTCTTTCACTCCAGGCTAGTGCTCTACCATTTGAGCCATAGCTCTGCTTTGTGCTTTTATGTGGTACTTTATTGATACTCAGTGAGTGTCATGGACTTTTCTGCTGGCTGAGATCCTCAGATCTCAGCCTCTGGAGTAATTGCAATTACAGCTAAGTGCCAGCCATCAGTGACTTATGATTCTCTTTCCACATATGGTTTTGGTTTGTTTTTAAGGACTTTGTGCTTCATCATTTGGTTGTATACTGGAGACATCTCTGACTGTAGTTTCATGTCAGGCATGTGCAAAATTCTGTAAATTCCCTCACAGAAAAACCTTTTGCTGCATTCCAAAGGTTCTGGCAAGTCATGCTATGGTTTTGATTCTAGAATTTAACTTCTTCCTTCACTTAATCCTTTAAGTCTTATTCCTGAATTGGGACTGGACAGTCTATCATGTGATGAGAGACGGATTTCAAGTCAGCATTCTAACCTCATCTGGACCTACCGGTCTGCAGACATCTAGTAGTACTCGCTCCAACACTGAGGTGGCAACAGTATGAATCTGTGATGCCTCACTGTCTGTTCACATATGTCGGCGTTGTTTATCTCATCAGCCTAACTTGGGTTTGATGTCTCCTCTACTCTCGTGAGTCAAGCAACTGGGGCTCCCTTCCCCCCCTTTCTTTGTTTGTGCAAGGCTAGTGTTCTACTCCTTGAGCCACAGCTTCACTTCCAGTTTTTTGCTAGTTAATTGGAGCTGAGAGTTGCACAGACCTCCCTGCTTGGGCCGGCTTTGAACCGTGACCCTCAGATCCCATCCTCCTGAGAAGCTACTATTACAGGTGTGAGCCATTACAGCTCAGTAGAGTGATTTTTGTGTGTAAGTTTTGTTGTTTGGTTTTCTTTTTTGGCCAGTCCTGAGCTGAACTCAGGGTCTGGGCTTTCTCACGGCTAGCCCTGTACCACTTGAGCCACAGAACCACTTCTGGTTTTTTCTATGTCTGTGGTTACTGTAAAATGGTTCGTGCATGTTAGGCGAGGGCTCTATCACCTGCTCTCACTAGAGGTTTTTGTTGTTGTTGTTTCTTTAAATTTCTTTACCCCAGTCCTGGGGCTTGAACTCTAGGCCTGGGTACTGTCGCTAAGCTTCTTTTGCACAAAGCTGTACCACTTGAGCCAAAGCACCACTTTCAACATTTTCTGAGTAGTTTATTAGAGATCAGAATCTCACAGACTTTCCTGCCCAGGTTGGCTTCAAACCTTGAGCCTCAGAGCTCAGTCTCTTGAGTAGCTTGAATGACAAGCGTAAGTCACCAGCCATAACTAACCATTCCCAATTCGAGCTTTTTCCTATGTATGTAGTACCGAGGAATCGAACCTGGGTCTTCATGCATGCTAGGCAAACACTCTACCTATCACTAGGCCAAACTTTGGCCCACCATTCCCACTTTTAAGTCTCTCCCACATCTTGTACTGGATCCCCAGCATTCTGAATAATATAGTTTTTTGTTTTTGTTTTTTGCCAGTCCTGGGCTTGAGCTCAGGGCCTGAGCACAGTCCTTGGACTTTCTCAAGGCTAGAGCTCTACCACTTGAGCCTCAGCACCACTTCTGGTTTTTTCTATGTATGTGGTACCTAGGAATCGAACCCGGGTCTTCATGCATGCTAGCAAGCACTTTAACCAAAACTGCCGGACCCTGAATAATATAGTTTTATTTGTATGTATGCCTAAGTCATGAAGCAAAAAAGATGTCAACTATAAAATCATGCAAGCCCCCGGTTCAGAACTGTCAGGTTCTCCTAATGTTTTATGTTCTCAACTCCTCATGCTCTGGGCCTAGAACACCACGGCTTTCATCCTGTACACACATAAAGAGCAGCTCTAAAATATTCAGAGGAATAACATGTCCCCCGATTGTCCCTTAAGACCACATGCACACTGTGTTGATAACAAGATCCTTTGTTCCTGACTCCCGAGAGGCCCTAGGCACTGAAATGTCTGTCCATCTCATGATGTATCTCTGGACTCTCAAGACTGTCGGTTGATGAGGTTGAAACCTCTAAAGGGTGGAGCCTGAGGGTTGGGAGTTTGACCTAGTGGTAAAGTGCTTGCCTAGCATGCAAGAAGACCAGGGTTCAATTCCCATGTACCACATACATAGAAAAAAGCTGGAAGTGGTGCTGAGGCTCAAGTGGTAGAGCTCTAGCCTTGAGAAAGCCCAAGGACAATGCTCAGGCCCTAACTTCAAGCCCAGGACTGAAAAAAAAGTGGAGCCTGATCTATGTCTGGGTGACATATGGAATAGAGTTATTACATCACATGGCTTGCAGAGGATGGAAGTGGAGAAGAGCTTTAGAAGGGATGACGCTTGCTTGGATGCACATGGTGGTATTCTGGACTGGACACCAGGAAATGGAGCAGGGCTCAATTCCTTCTTATGTCGGCCTTCCACCCATAAGTACTCTTAGTTCCACTAGTTATGAGGGAATCCATGGAGCCTATGTTCTTTGAGTCTGGCTTACTTCACTTAATATGATCTTTTCTAAGTCTTTTCATTTCCTTACAAATGGGGTGATGTTCTTTCTGATGGCAGCATAGAATTCCCTTGCCTATAAATAAATCTTGTTGATCCACTCATCAACTGAGGGGCATCTGGGTTGGTTCCATATCTTTGCTATGGCAAAGCCTCTGTGTTCCTAAACACCAGTGTCTCCAAGTGGCCTTCGCCAGGCCTCATTGTCCTTGGTTCATCCTGCCTCACTTTCCCCTACCTGGCTTGGGTCCCTTCATCTGAAGGGAAGCAGAGGAGTGCATTTCTTCTGCGTTTGCTGTCTGCTTCTCACACCTCATTTCCCCCGAGTCTGTCCTGCTTCATTCCTGTGCAGATGCTTCTTGTCCAGAAGAGAACCGTCAACAACTGATGACTAAGTGCATGCCTGCTTGGGGCAGGACAGCGGAGACCCTCTGGTGTCTCAGGCCTCCAGGTGGGATCTTGAGCGACTGCACTCAGGCAGATTACATTTTGGAGCCTGGGCTGGTGGCCACCTCTTTGGGAGTTTTCTCTAGAGAGCTCCCTGGCATGGTGGCATATTTTCTAGAGGACAATGGCATGTTTGGGGAGACACTGATTTTTGGGTGCTGTTTTTCTGCCCCTGTTTGTGGATAGGCAGGGGTGCGTCTAGCCATCAGTGAGCACCGGCCTTGTGAGGGTGTCTGGGTCACCACACTTAGTCCCAGAGGCTGCAGGTGGGTACAGCTGAAGTGGAAAGTCCTCGCCCACTGTGCCTTTACTTTTGTGTGCCCTCCTCTCCCTGGAAAGTTTGGCAACACAATCACCACAAACCCAAAAGACCTTGGATCCTGTTGTGCTGTTTGTCAGGAAAACAATGTTGGACTGGCTGCTGCAGGGCTCCTGCGGTTTCCTGATGTTCTGTGTCTGGGGTTCACGCTCTGGGCCAGCAACTCCACGCTCTCCCTCCTGTTCAGACAAGAGCAGAGAATGCGACATGTCCAGAGGACCAGCGTCTCCTCCAGAGCCGCTCCTGAGTCCAGACCTATCAAACCATCCTCCTCCTGGTGAACCTTTGTCTCCTTTTACCCTGGGTCCTGAGTCCCCAGTGCCTGGAATCATAGCTACTCAGGAGGCTGTCATCTGGGGCTGTAGCTTGAGGCCAGCCAGGGCAAAAACATTTGCTAGGCCAGTCCTCAAATAGTCCACACAGAAACGGCAAGGCTAAGGCATGACTCCAGTGGTAAAGTAGCCCAGCATGTGGGAAACTGAGTTCAAGCCCCCAGTTCATAGCATGGGAGCAGAGGCTGGCCTGGCACCAGTCCAACACAGAGACTCCCTGCGGGGCAGCGGGCTTCTGCTTCCTCGCTCACATGGCACCGGCAACTCTGCTAGAAAAGCCAAGCAGTGGAGACTTCTTCCCCAACACCCTTTTCCCAGCCTCTGCTCAGAAGATGTGCATCTTGTATTTCTCTGGGAGCGCTGGCTGGAGGCAGGGTTCTTGTTTCATGGTCTTAGTGGAGGTTTTGCCTCACCTGAACCTGTGGGGCTGGAAGGTGGGCAGGTGGGGATGGCAATGGAGAGGAGTGACCAACCTGCAAGGTGACCATGATTGCTTCAGCCAAGCTGGTGGCTCAGGCCTGTCCTCCTAGCTACTCAGGAGGCTGGTAGCTGAGAGTCGTGGTTCAAAGCCAGCCCAGAAAGGAAAGTCTATTAGACTCTCCAATGATCCACCAGAAAACCAGAAGTGGAGCTGTGGTTCAAAGCAGTAGAGTGCTCATATTGAGCACAAAAGCTCAGGGACACTGCCTAGGCTACAAGTTCAAGCCCCACATCTGATAGAAGCAAAAAGAGAAGAGAACATAGCTTCACACAATTATTATGCACTAAGAGAAACAGTTCTAAGGAAACCCACTAAGTTCGTTTGAAGAGGATGAGGAGCTAGAGTAGGTGAATTTGCAAACATGATGGTGTTGACTTGGGTGGAAGTGCCAGGAAAACTTATGCCAGTATAGGGACTAGAACTCAGGGCTTGGGCACTGATCCTGAACTTTTTGGCTCAAGGCTGATAATGTATCAGTTCAGCCTTAGCTCCACTTCTGGCTTGCTTATTATTTGTTTGTTTGTTTAATTTTTGCCAGTCCTGGGCTTGAACTCAAAGCCTCAGCAATGTCCTTGGTCTTGCTCAAGGCTAGAACTCTACCACTTGGGCCACAGCACCAGTTTTCTATGTATGCGGTACTGAGGAATTGAATCCAGAACTTGGTGCATGCTAGGTCATGGCTTTTTTTTTTCAGATCATTTGGGAGATATGAATCTCCTGGCTTTTTAAAAAAACAACTAATTTGGGAGATAAAAATCTCACAGAGGTCCCTGTGCAACCTGGCTTTAAACCTCCATTCTCTGATTTCAGTCCCTGAGCAGTTAAGATTAGAGTGAGCCAGCAGCGCCAGGTCTGCAGAAGCTGATCAGGATGGTGTTAGTTGGAGGGACGTTGGTTCTCCAGAGCTGGAGGAAAGTGAACTAAGGAGGAGAGGACACTCAGGGACCTCCCATGGGGACCATGCTTCTGTCACAGGGTCTCTGGGAAATTTCTCTCTCCTTTCTGTATCGTTCAATATGATCATTGCCCACGAAGGCCCATGGATAGCATTCTCAGGCACTTTGTTCTAGCCAACGTCTTGACCATTCTCTGTAACGGAGCTCCCCTGTCAACAGTGGCTTTCTGAGGCAGACATCTCCTGGATGACCTGGACTGCAAGGTTCTCCTTTCCACGCAGAGTGGGCGGGGCATGGGCGTCAACACCACCTTCCTCTGGGTGTCTGCCGCACCCACTCCTGCCTCCCCAGGTCCACCTCTGCTGGGCCCTGCAGCTGGCCCTCGGCTTGACCTTCCCTTTGTATGCGCACACCACGTGGATCCTCACAAACCACACCAAGAAAAAAGATTTCCAGCACTGTTCTTCGGAAGGTGCTGAGGAAACCAGCGAGGCCCTCTCCACTGTGCGGTGTCACCCCTGAGCTTTGCTCCTCTGCGCTCATAGCCGGGGCCAGGGGGCCACGGTCTTCATTCTGACCAGGCACGTGAGGCAGCGTCCACACCTTCACAGCTCCCGGGGTGCCCCCGAGTCCAGAGCCACCCACAGCATCCTGGCCCTGACATCCTCCTTTCTCACGCGGTTCACGCTCTCCAATGTCCTGTCTGCCTTGCGAACCGTTCCAGCCCCCGCTGCACGGCCTCCATGTGCTTCCCGCGCGGAGCCCCTTCCTCCGGCTGCCGCCCCGCACCCAGAGCCCGGCCTCGCTCTGCCGCGAACGACACCGAGCGCTCGGGCGGAAGGACGCGAGACCCGGGCTCCCTCCATTATTCATTCGAGAAACGAACGCAGGCAGGTTCACGAAGAACGAGCGCCTTCTGTTCTGAGGCTGTCCGTCCGTCCGTCGGTCCGTCCGTCCGTCCGTCCGTCTGTCTGTCTGTGTCTGACAGCGCGCCAGCTCTGGGCTTCGACTCGCGGTGGCCCGCGCCCTCCTCCCGGGCGCCTCCCCCTCGGCACCGCGCGCCGGGGGCGGAAGGAGCGGCGGGAAGGGGAGCGGCGGGCGACGCGGGCGCGGGTGGCATGCAGGGCGGGTCAGCTGTCCCGGCTCCTCCCCGTGCGCTCCCCGCGCTCCGCCGTCCTCACAGTACACGGCGAATGGCGGGAACGCCGCCGCGCTTCCGGGAGGAGGAACACGACGCACTTCCGGCGCCCCTGTCTGACGTCACGAGCCCGCGCCGGCGTTTCCGGGGCTCCCGGGGCGGCCATGTTGGAGCCATGGGACCTGCGGGTCCCGCGAGGAGCCGAGGGGCGCCACGCGCAGCCGCCCTGCAGCCGTGTCGTCCACCGCGTGACCGCGGGAGGCCCCGGCGCCATTCCTCACACCGCGTCCATACA
This sequence comes from Megascapheus bottae, assembly GCF_031878675.1. Classification (NCBI taxonomy): domain Eukaryota; kingdom Metazoa; phylum Chordata; class Mammalia; order Rodentia; family Geomyidae; genus Megascapheus; species Megascapheus bottae. Next base: position 1,654,634 of record NC_143539.1, read on the forward strand.
ACATGGAAGGCTTGAACTCCCGGGGACAACCGCGCCCTAGCTTCTCAAATTCACGCTCCTCCTCGTTGGCTTCCAAACCACGTCCAGCCGTGTGGCGCTGGAGCTCTGCATTTTGGGTACTGGAAAGGCAAGTGTGAGCATGGATGTGGAGGAGGAGGAGGAGCAGGAGGAGGAAGAGGAGGAAGAGGAGGAAGAGGAAGAACAACCACAGCAGCAGCAGGCAGGGAGGGGAAAACATGGAGTAACACACACCTGCATTTCCCAATCTGCTCACCTCCAGCCTGCGCTGCCTCGGCCGGAGGACTTGGCAGGCTTCCTGAGACTGCGCGTCTCTAACACGGCCGCCTCAGTGCACACCTGTGCAAGAATGTGCACTCGACCTGAAGAGTGGGATTGGGGAAGCTGGGTGTGATGGCTCCTAACTAATCCTAGCTAGAAGGAGGCTGGGAATTGAGGGCTAAAACCCAGCCCCCCCGTCTTATCACCAGTTAACCAGCAGAAAACCGGATTGGCGCTGTGGCCCAAGAGGTAGAGCAGTAGCCTTGAGCTGAAGAGCTCAGGGAGGATGCCCAAGCCCAGAGTTCAAGCCCACGACCAAAGATTAGGATTGGAGGAGGATAATTTTGGACATTAGGATTTCTTTCCACTACACCCTTTTCCTTCAGTGACAAAGTTAGGATTACAGGTTGGTGCCAAGGGCTCACACCTATAATTCTAGCTACTCTGGAGAATAAGCTGTGAGGATCAGAGTTCAAGGCCAGTCCAAGCAAGGAAAGCCCATGAGACATTAATCTCCAGTGAACCACCAAAAAGCCAGAAGTGGAGCTGTGGCTCAACTGGTAGAAGTGCTTACATTGAGTGAAAAAGCTCAGAGAGACTTCCCAGTAATTCAGTCCAAGCTCCAGGATGAGAAGAAGATGAAGAAGGAAGGAGGAGAACAGAAGGAGGAGGAGGGAGGAGGAGGAGGAAGAAGAGGAGGAAGTCCTCCTGAAGAGAAAGATAAGTGTAAGTGGAATGGTTAGAATTGTTTCCTCTGGGCCGGGAGTTTGGCCTAGTGGTTAAAGTGCTTGCCTAGCATGCATGAAGACCCGGGTTCGATTCCTCGGTACTACATACATAACAAAAGCCGGAAGTGGTGCTGAGGCTCAAGTGGTAGAGCTCTAGCCTTGAGAAAGTCCAAGAACAGTGCTCAGGCCCTGAGCTCAAGCCCAGGACTGGCAAAAAAAAAAAAAAAAAAAAAAAAAAAAAAACAAGAGAATTGTTTCCTCTAGATTCTATTTGTGAATTACCATTCATAGCAGGGATTCAAGAAGTACTTCACTTGCCTTCAAGAATGGCAAGTTAGGTCACTTTTGTTCCCTGTCCTGCCTTGGCCCCAGGCTAGGTCAAGGAATGAATCTAGAGATGCTCTGAGCAGTGGCTCTGTGAGGACTTCCAGCACTTGTTGAGTGATGTGATCACAGCACTTGACTGAGATTTCCCCAGGGCCTGCTGGAGCTGTGAGCTCACCTGGGAGGCCCCAGAGCCCATGGTCTAGCGTGAACAACCTGGGACACTGCAGGGACGCAAAGATCTGCTTTGGAGACCCTGGTGGCGAAGGCTCAGCCCAGCTTTGAGCACCTTGTCTACACTTCTCATCCCTGAGCGTTCACTGCGACGGCCTCAAGAAGTTTTCAGTTTGTGTTAATTAGCTCATGGCTTAATGACCCCTGGGTCCTTCACTTTTTCAGCTGCTTCACTTTCCATGGTCCCTCTGCAGGACTTGTCAGTGCCCTGCCAGTGACAGGATAATGGTGACTCTGGATAGGGAAATGAGCTTATCTTCCCCCTTCCTCAGAGACCAACTCAACGAACCTCAAGATCTATAACTGTGTGGGATCCAGACGGCTTGTGTTCATCGATGACCACAGCACTGTGCCCTACCCAAGGCAGAGATCAACCGTGGTGAGTGTTTCCTTGTGGCTCAGGCTGCTGTCTTATTTGGGGGGTTGGATCCCTGTCACCAAGTTTGTAGAGTTTGGAGGGCAGGTGAGGACTAGAACAGGACACAAATTTGCTTTGGGCATCAGGAAACCACCTCCCAAAAGCCCTGGACTTGTTCTGGACTGATAGAGTAATGGAGAGTGCCAGGGAAACGGGGTTGGGCAGCGGGCAGTGGAGCCAGCCTGAGTCTGGGCCTGAAGTTTGCCACGCTCTTCTCCCTCTGCTCCCGAAGGTGTGTTATGCTCCAGTTCAGGAAGCCTTGTCCCAAAAGACCATCAGAGGCCATCACCATTGTAAAAGCAAAGGAGTATTTATTGCAAGCTTGAGCTTGGGTCTCCCATGTACACTGCCGCAACCGGTGACACTGAGAGGCCTCGAGTCCAGGGGTACAGCACCTTTTATACATTTTGGGGGGAGGCAGGGGCTGAGCACACATCATAGTACTTTGAACTGGTTGAGTGTCACCACTAGGGTGATGCAAGAGGATGCGTGCTAATCTTGAGGGTTTGTGGTCTAGATAATGATTACCAGACTCCAGAAGGGGCTATTCTGGTATATAGAGATACGCACCATCTGTGGTTCTGGAATTGTGGGAATTGGTCTGCACTAGGCTTTTTCCTAGCATTAGGCCAGAAGTGGGTTAAGCGTCACAGCACAACATAGAGTCTCAGCAATAAGGCAGTGAAGTGAGTTACAGAAGAAGAACTAGCAGTTAGTGACTACAAAATGGTGGTTACAGTTTTTTCTCAGGTGGAGCTGATCAGTGAGGTGACACGGTCCAGTTAGATGTGTCTAATCTTTAGCTTTTGTCCCTGTTCCCTTCATGTATACCCCTGTGTGCGTGTACACACACACACACATGCACATGCACGCACAGGTGTGAGCCACAGCACCGGGCTTCCTTTCTTTTTACTTGTGAAAAGCATGACTTAAACTCACTGTGGATTAGGACTCCAATCTCTGGAGCCAGGACATGTATGATCCCTTTGCAGGCTCTTCCTACTAACTTGAGGGTCTGGGCACCCCAGACTGGGTGTCTCCACTCCTCCTCCATTGAAGAAGGAGCAGAACACAATCTCTCCCTGGCTGATAAGTAGAGTGGCAGGGCCTCCACACCACTGTCCCCTAGAAAATAGGAGGATCACCTCATTGGCCTGGTTTAGAGTAAGCATCCTAAGTTCCTGCTTGTGACATTGCTGATATCTTCAACTTGAAGGTATCCTGTAACCTTGACTTCTCACATTTCGGTGTTTCTGCACTGGTATTTTCCCTTATGCTGTTATTATAACTTCAAGTTCTTCTCTGTCTCTCTGTATGCCTTCTTTCCGTTTAATTTTTTTTTTTTTGGCAAGTCCCAGGGCTTGAACTTAGAGCCTGGGAACTATACTTTGACAGTTTTGCTCAAGTATAGTGTTGTGCCACTTGAGCCACAGCACCCCTTCTGGCTTTTTCTGTGTATTGTGGTAGGAGGAATCGAACCCAGGGATTCATGCATGCTGGGAGAGCACTCTACCATTAGGCTATGCTCCCAGCCCTGTCTTTGAAACAAAACAGAACACTGTATTATATAACCTTTTCTTTTTTCTTCTAGTGCCAGGGCTTGAACTCAGGGCCTGAGTCCTGTCCTTGGGATTTCACAAGGCTAGAGCTCTGCCACTTGAGCCACAGCACCATTTCTAGCCTTTTCTATGTACGTGGTACTGAGGAATCAACACCAGGGCTTCATGGATGCTATGCAAGCATTCTATCACTAAACCAAACTCCAGGCCATTTTTTTCTTGTTTTTTTTTTCCAGTTTTGGGCTTGAGATCAGGGCCTGAGCACAAACCTTGCTCTTTCTCAAGGCTAGATCTCTACCACTTGAGCCTTGGCACCACTCGGCTTTTTTCTATGTATTTGGTACTGAGGAATCGAACCCAGGTCTTCCTGCATGCTAGGCAAGCACTCTACTGCTAGGCCCAACTCGCAGCCCCCATTTTTCTTTCTGTTGTGGAGCTTGAACTTGTGCCTGGGTATCCCTGGGCTCTTCAGCTGAAGGTTAGTGTTCTACCACTTGAACCACATTGCCACTTCCTCTGTATTCCTTTGGCTGTCTCTCTTTTCTCTCTGACTCTGCTTCCATCTCTCTGTCTCTGACTCTATCTCTCTCTATCTCTGTCCCTTTCCATCTCTCCTCTTTCTGTCCCTATCCCTCTGTCAGTCTCTCGGTCTCGCCTCTCTCTCACCTTACCCTTCCCAGTGATAAGGGTTTGAACTGTGCACTGCCTTTTTTCTCTTGCTTCTCTTTCTCCATCCTTTCTTTTTTCCTATAACCCTTTTGATGATTTCCAATGCTCTCCCTTTCTCCCGCCCACCCCCCCAGTCCCACTGATTTTCTCTTCAGAGTATATTGTCTCCTGTGTCATCCTACTCTTCTCCTACATGGAGTCAAAGTGGTGCACATATCTTAGCTTCCATCTTCACTACTCAACTTTCAAACAAATGCCCAGGCTTTACGTTGTGGATAATGTGGTGGACGTGCAAGTGAAGAATGGAAGATAGACTGACTCTCTGGCTCGGCTTAATGAGTATACAATAAACATACCATGTTGGGAAATCTGAACAGCCACTTTGACCTTCCACAATACAGTTTGTCTTCCAAGGATTCCCTGAGCAACCTGGAGTTCCTGTCAAAACATAGGGCACTGGGACAAATCTTCACTAAGTCATAACTTTATGACTTTCGAGCTTCCTGCAGAACTTTGTCCTAAGAGCCTGCGACAATGCCTTTTAGTGATCTCATCCTCAGGCTTCTTTCCCTGGCCCAGGCTGGGATCGGAGTCTTGGGGAATCTATTTCTTTTCACAACTTATTCTCCCAGGACCTGTGCGGGCTATGCCCTGAGGCCCACACACCTGATCTACACCAACATGGCTGTGGCCAATCTCTTGGTGCTTCTGGTGAAAGGGATTCCCCAGATGCTATTTATGTGGGGTAAAATAATCCCCCTGGATAACACTGGGTGTAAACTGGTCTATTATATCCACAGGGTGGGCCGAGGCCTTTCCCTCTGCACCACCTGCCTCTTGAGCAATTTTCAGGCAGTCACCATCAGCCCCAGAGCGGTGGCATGGGCGTGGCACAAAGAGCAAGCTTTGAAGAATATCAGGTCCTCCTGCCTCCTGTGTTGGACTTTCAACTTGATGTTCAACATCTATGTCCTTATGTACATGGAGAGTGTTCAACATGGCCACAATTCTACCCAGAGAAAGGACTATGGATTCTGTTCTTCCAAAAGTCCCCTATCAAATGCTACCAAAGGCACAATCCTCTTAACGTTTCCAGATGTGATAATTCTGGGCCTCATGGCTGGGGCGAGCGTCTACATGCTTCTTGTCCTCCACAGACATCAGCGGCAAGTGAGGTACATTCACACCCACCGAGACACCCACAAACTCTCCCCTGAGGCCAAGGCCACTCAAACCATCCTGCTTCTGGCAAGTTCCTTCATTTTGTTTTATTTCACCAATACTGCAATGGCACTTTATAATACTATTATGTTGATGACTCCTCTCTGGAAGCAGTACACTAGTAGTTTACTGGCGGCCTCTTATCCCACCATCAGCCCCTTGATCCTGCTGTTAAGAGAGCCCCACAAACCAGCTTTCTGCTCATAAGCAGTGACAAAGAAATCCAATATTGCATAGCCATGATGAAAAAAAATCATGTCATTTTCAGGAAAGTGCATGGAAATGGAGATTGTCACATTGAGCGAGACAGCCAAACTCAACAGGTTAGCTACTGCGTGGTTCACTTGCTGTGGAAAGTAGACCTAAAAGACGTGGAGATTCATATTCATGAGGGTGGCATGTATTTTAGGGGAGTTTTAACTATGAGATTTTGCTGTGCAGGGCAGGAGGGGGCAGGAGAAGGAGAGAGGATGAAAAACACTGAGAGACACTGCGATAATGCGTGAAGATGTCAGGAGATCTCTCAGTGAAGGTTGAGGACCCATAGGGGATGAGAGTATGAGGAAAGAGAAAACACTAGAAAGGGATAATTTGATTAAAACATAGCATTCTCAAGTCTAAAATGCTATAGTGAAACTGCCTGCTACAAATATACATTTAAAAATGAGTGAGGGGGGGCTGGGAGTTTGGCCTAGTGGTAGTGTGCTTGCCTAGCATGCATGAAGACCCGGGTTCAATTCCTCGGTACCACATACATAGAGAAAAGCCGGAAGTAGTGCTGAGGTTCAAGTGGTAGAGCTCTAGTCTTGAGAAAGTTCAAGGACAGTGCTCAGGTCCTGAGTTCAAGCCCAGGACTGGCAAAAAAAAATGAGTGAGGAGAGACTAAGGCAGGTTGTTGTGGGGGAGTGGCTGACAGAAAGAGAAGAAAGATGGGTGAGGATGGATAAGTTCACACACTTTACCAACATATATAACTATAGAATAATAAAATCTGGGATAAGGAGAGTGATGAAGGACGTGTGTTTGGTGGAGATATATTCTAAGTGCATCTAAAAATATCACCATGAGCCCTGCATCTGTACGACTAACATATGTGAGTGCATTTCTCTTTTTTTTTCTTTTGTACCCATCCTGGGGCTTGAACTCAGGGCTTGGGTGCTGTTCCTGGGCTTTTTTTGCTCAAGGCTAGCACTTTCCCTGAGCCACAGCAGCACTGTGGCTTTGTTTTTGGTGATTAAACAGAGATAGGAGTCCCAAGGACTTTCCTGCCTAGTCTGGCTTCCAACCTCTACCTTCAGATCTCAACCTCCATAGTATCTAGGATTATAGGCCTGAGCCAACAGCACCCAGCTGTGAATCCATCTCTTTAACAAATCCAAAATGTAGGTGTTCCCTTGACCATAATTATTTAGTAAATGGAGCAATGATGTATGGATGTCTAGAGTATGAAAAACAACACAATGATTCTAAAGGTGTTTGCATGACAAAGATGAGGATGGACTTGAATTGTATGAAGGGTACTCTCAGCTTCATTCCAGAATATAGACAAGCAGGAAAATAAACTCATTCCATATACTGTGTGGTCATATCTATTTCTTTTGAAATAATTGATGGAATTTTGGAGGTAAGTTTGCACAGAAATAATTCTTTGGCCAGAGCTTATTTACTGGATAGTTAATCTCTTGCCCAAGGAAGTATAGCAGATGAGTGTTGAGTCTCAGTGGGGGGACTGAAGAGGGACAGGGAATGAGGGAGGAAGGGAGAGAGGGAGGGAGAAAGGGTGAGACAGAGAAAGAGGGAGAGAGAGGGAGAGAGGGAGGGAGAGAAAGAGCGAGAGAGAGGAGGGGAGAGAATATAGAATGGGAGAGATAGGTGTTCAAAAGTAGACATTAAGCTGGGCACTGATGGTTCACGCCTGTAATCCCAACTATTCAGATGGCTGAGATCTGAGGATTAGGGTTCAAAGCCAGCCAAAGCATAAAAGTCTGTTAGATTTCATCTCTGATTAACTACAAAAGAGCCAGAAGTGGCACTGTGTCTCAAGGGGTAGAGTGCTAGTCTTCAGCAAAATAAGCTCAGGGACAGTGCTTAGTCCCTGTGCTCAAGCCCTAGGACTGTCAAAAGAAAAATAAGTTTTCTGAGTGGGCATGGTGGTTACTGCTGCTTGAGAGGCTGAGCCAGGGGTTGAAGCCCAGCCTGGGTGATATAACAAGACCCCAGTAGAAGGGAAGGAAGAAGGAAGGGAGGGAGGGAAAGGAGAAGGAAGGAAAGAAGAGAGGGAGGGAGGGAGGCTTGAGGAGAGCTTACTGGACATGGCGTCGTTGATGCTGGGAGGGTTAGCAATTGTGTTAGAGATCACAGATCATCACTTGAGGGCTGGAGATGCAGCGGAGCGGGAGAGCATTTGCAAACAAGTGCAAGGCCCTGGATTCGACCTCCAGGACCCACCTACCCCCCAATACAAACAAGATTTTCGCTGGATGCAAGTCATGATTCAGTAGTGATTGGCACACACTGTGAATGGCTTTGCCCCTGGCCTGTGGGTGGCTGGAGCCTCTATCTGGCTAGGGGGTGTGTAGGGGGGCATGTAGCCACCCGGCCTGCTCTGCACTCCTGGTCCACACGTGTGAGGTGACTCTTCCTCCCCATCATGAAGTGCACACTGGTCCTGTGACAGAGACCCTGCACCTGCCCCTGCACAGGACAGAAGCCTGTGCAGCCATCAGAAGGCGCCGCCTGGGTGATCTGCACCCCTAGTCCTGAGGAAGACCCAAGGAAATAATGGTGGACTGAAATTCAGAAGCAGGCGGAGCAGCGGGTGTGGTGGCTCTCTCCTGCAGTCCCAGCACGGGGAGGCGAAGGCAGGGGAATCCAGGGTTTAAGACCAGCCAGGGCTGCACAGCAACTCCCTATCTCGAGGGGGGTACAGGAAGGTGGAGCCATGGTGTGCAGGGGAGGGATTGGCTGTGGCAGAGCGCAGGCCTGTAGGGGCGCAGCTGAACCTCTGCTTCCTCTAGGAGCAGAACCCCAGCCCTGGCTCCAGGCAGCTCTTCCCTCTGAGTTGGGGCTGGAGCTGAGCCTGCTCTGACCCAAGTTCCTGAGTTCCCCATGTGGGCACCGGACCACTTCACACTGCAGCCCTCTACACTCTGCTTCCAGGACCAGGACATAGATGTCAAGAACTTTGCCCTGGAGGCCCTGACTGGTGGTGGTGAGGCCCCGGGCAGGGGAGGCAGGGGGAGGGGGAACGATTGGAGGGAGCCTGGCAGTGGCACAGGAGGCTGAGGTTCTGAGTCCTGCCCCTTGCTGTCCCCCCAGTTCTGTCTCTTGTCTGAGGCTGGAAGAAGAACCAGTGCCAGGCTTCATGTGCCAGCTCCTGTCCACCCTCTGGTCAACCCTCCCTGAGCTCCTCCCTCCAGGAGCAGCAGCAGCTGATCCTCGTCCCTGTGCTTGGTACTACATCTGCATTCACACTGAGACTGCATACACATGTAACTGAGACTCAGTTACAAGACAATGGCAACTGGAATTGAAATTTTATTTCATATATATAATACATAATTATATTCTATATATTCTATATGTATATGGGAGGAGATTTGAAGACTAAAAGCCAAACAATCTCTAAAAGTGATGAGAATATTCCATGATTCAAAAGAATCATGGCAGGACCAGCTGGTTTCATAGGCCTAATTTTATAATTGTGCAACTATTCATTTTTTCTGGAAAACTTCAAGTCAAGAGCCTCATCTTCTCCACAAATTAGAGGTGCTTTTCTAATTCCTCCTTAATGTTCGACGTCGTTGCAAGGGTGATTTTTTTTTAATAAAACAAAGTCAAGAAGTTGCTGTGAGCTCTAGCAGTTAGCTCAGGTCCTGTGGTCAGGGGCAGGGAGAGTTAGGGGACAGTGACACTGCAAGGCAGGGAGACCGGAGGGCGAGACAGGAATAGAAAAGCGACAAGATGGTGCTGCAGAACCAAGGACCCTGAGAAAGAAGGGATGAGAGCCAGAGACAGAGTTGGAGAGACATTTCCTGAATATGTAAACTATCCAGGAGTTACCAAAGTCCAGGCTGCTGTGTAGTATACACATGGCAGAGCTCTTCATGTAATTATTGGGCATTGGTAAGACTTCTCTCCCGAATCATGACAGAAATTACCAAGATCCAGAGCATCATAAGGGAATGCTTTTCAAACTTTATGTCTACAAATTTGAAAATCTAGAAGAAATGGATGAATTTCTAGCCAATATGAACATACCCACATTGAACCATGAAGATCTAATCCAACTAAACAGACCTATTTCAAGCACTGAAATAGAAATAGCAATAAGACACCTCCCATCCAAGAAAAGCCCAGGGCCAGATGGATTCACAGCTGAATTCCATAAGGTCTTCAAAGCAGAGCTCACACAAATAGTCCTCAAGCCCTTCAACAAAATTGAAAATGAAGGCTCTTTGCCATACTCATTCTACAAAGCCACCATAACCTTCATTCCCAAAACCAGACATTCATCAAAGAAAGAGAACTATAGACCATTTCTTTGATGAATATTGATGCAAAACTTAACAAAATACTGGCCAACTGTCTTCAGCAACTCATCAAAAAAAAATATACACTATGATCAAAAAGGATTCATCACAGGGATTCAAAGCTGGTTCAACATATGCAAATATAATTCAACACATCAACAGGAGCAAGGACAAGAATCACATGATTGTCTTAATAGATGCAGAAAAGGAATTTGACAAGATCCAACAGCCCTTTATGCTAAAAGTTCTGGAGAAACTAGGAATCCATGGAACATTCCTCAGTATAATAAAGGCTGTGTACAACAAACCCACAGCTAGCATTATACTTAATGGTGACTAGCTAAAGCCATTTCCTCTGAAATCTGGAGATAAGAGTCTCATGGACTTTTCTGTCTGGATGTCTTGAGCCAGGATTCTCAGATCTCAGCCTTCTGAGTAATTACAATAGCAAGCTTGAGCCATGGATGCCTGGCCATTTTTCCTTTTTTTTTTTTTTTTTTTTTTTTGCCAGTCCTGGGCTTGGGCTCAGGGCCTGAGCACTGTCCTTGGACTTTCTCAAGGCTAGCATTCTACCACTTGAGCCTCAGCACCACTTCCGGCTTTTTGCTATGTATGTGGGGTACCGAGGAATTGAACCCGGGTCTTTGTGCATGCTAGGCAAGCACTCTACCACTAGGCCAAACTCCCGGCCCCATTTTTCCTTTTTGATATTACTTATTTCACCATTTTATGTTTTAACTTCCTTTTTAAAAATAGATAATTTGGCTGTTATACATACATTAGACAGAGAGGAAATGAGCACGTTTCTAGTTTGGGGCATTCTCTCCCCAGCCTCCTCTTCCCATAACTGATCACAAGTTGCGAAGTTCACTTTCTATCTGGTGTCTATGGAGCCCATTCATTCACTCTTCTCTAGTCCCCACTTCGAAATTAAGCCAAAACCAAAACAAACACCAGCAACAGCAAGATGAACCCACTTACCTATGCCTACCTAATCTTTGATAAATGAGCCAGAAAAGAAAGACAGCTTCTTCCACTATCAGCTATACCTGTGTAGAAAACTAAGTTAGATCCTTACATATCACCCTGCCCCCGCCTCAACTCCAAGAGAATCAACCAGCCCAGGTGAAAGCAGATCCTCTGGAAATACTACAGGAAAGAATACAAGAAACAGTACTGCTCCTTGGCACAGGGGAAACCTTCCTTCCATTCCTTTCTTCCTCCATCCGCAATCATCTTTCCTTCTTTCCTTCCTTCCTTCCCTCCTTTCTCCATTTCTCCTTTCTTCCCTTTATCTCCCCCTCCCTTCACCTCCCTCTCTCTCTCTTTTCCTCTTTTGTCACTCCTGACCTTGATGGACCCGGGGCCTGGGCACTGTTCCTGAAGATCTCTTTGCTCAAGGCTAGCACTCTATCACTTGAGCCACAGGCGCACTGCTGGATTTTTCTATGTATGTGGTACTGAGGAGTCAAACCTTGGACTTCATGCATGCTAGCCAAGCACACTACTACTCAGCCACATTCCCAGCCCTAATACTTTCTCTTTTTTGCCAGTCCTGTCTTGAACTCAGGGCCTGACCACTGTCTTTGGGCTTTCTCAAGGCTAGAGCTCTACCACTTGAGCCTCAGCACCACTTCCTGCTTTTTTCACATAGAAAAGAGGAATCGTACCCGGTTCTTTGTGCATGCTAGGCAAGCACTCCACCACTAGGCCAAACTCCCTGCCCCTTCACATGAATTTCTATTGTTTCTTCTATTTCATTAAAGAATGTTGTTGGGATATTGGTGGGTATTGCGTTGCATTTGTAGATACCATGGGCAATATTGCCATTTTCATAATGTGAACCTCCAATCCAGGAATAGGGGAGTTTTTCTGCTTCCTTAGATCTGCTTTAATTTTCCTTTTCAGCTTTTTTCCTTCACGTCTTTGGTTAATTCTTAGGTATTCTACTATGTTTGAGCTACTGCAAAAGGACTTACTTTCTCTGAGTTCATCCTCTCCTCATTGTTGGCTTACAGAAAAAGTACAGAATTTTGTGGATTCATTTTATATCCTGCTACTTTGCCAAAATTTTGGCTCGGCTCAAGTAACTTGGAAATGGAATCTGTGGGATTCTCCAACTGCAGGATCATATCATCTGCAAAGAGGCAGAGTTTTATTCTTCTTTCCCGGTTTGGATCCCATTGATGTTTGCTTCTGGTCTTATGGCTCTGGCTAGCAATTCTAATACCATATTGACGAGGAGTAAAGAGAGCGGGCATCCTTGTCTTGTTCCTGCTTTTAGAGGAAATGGCTTTAACTTTTCACCATTACGTATAATGATAGCTGAAGGTTTGCCATACAAAGCCTTTATTATATTGAAGACTGTTCCATGGATTCCTAGCCTCTCCAGAGCCTTTATCGTAAAGGAGTGATGGAGCTTGTGCAATGCTTCTTCTGCATCTACTGAGATGGTCCTGTGTTTCTTATCCTTGCTCCAGGTGATGTGCTGAGTTACATTAATTGACTTGCATATATTAACCCAGCTTTGCATCCCAGGAAGGAATCTTGTTTCATCATGCTGCATACTTTTCTCAATGAGTTGTTGAAGCCAGTTGGTCAGAATTTTGCTGAAAATTTTGCATTGATGTGCATCAAAGAAATGGGTCGTTGGGGCTGGGAGTTTGGCCTAGTGGTAGAGTGCTTGCCTAGCATGCACGAAGACCCAGGTTCAATTCCTTGGTACCACATACATAGAAAAAAAAAAGAAATGGGTCACCAGTTCTCTTTCTGGGAGGAGTCCCTTTCTGGTTTGGGGGTGCGGGTGGTGCTGGCTTCAGAAAATGAGTTAGGGTGAGATGGTTGGCTTTCAGTTCCATTGCTGAGCTTGAGGAGTAGTGGAGTGCATTCTCCTTTCAAGGACTTAAAGAATATCAGTGTAAATTCATCTGGTCCTGGGTTTTTCTTGGATGGAAGGTCTATTATTGCCATTTGTATTTCATTACTTGATGTGGGCTTATTTAGTGTGTTTAAATTGTCTTGGTTTAGTTTGGGTATATCAATATTTGCTACAAATTCTCCCATTTCTTTCAGATTCTCAAATTTGGTAGCATAAAGGTTTTCAAAGTATTCCCTTGTAATGTTCTGAGGCTCACGTGTTTCTGCTATGATGTTGCTACTCTCATTTCTAATTTTGTTTATTTTGATGGGGGTTTTTTGTGTATTTGCTAAGGTTGTGTCCATTAGTTTTTTCAAAGAACCAACTCTTGATTCTATGTTTTTTTAAATTATATTTTATTGAATTTTGATTTCATTTTAATTTTTATTTCCATCTAGTGGATTGGGACTTGGCTTGTTGCACTTTTTCAGGGAGTTAAGGTGCACCATTAAGTTGCTGTTTAGACATTTCTTGAGCTTGTTGGTGTAGGCAATCAGAGCAATCATATTTCTGAGTACTATCTTCACTGTGTTCCAGAGGAGCTGGTATTTTGTTAAATACCATAAAAGTTTGGATTTCCTGCCAGGTGCAGTGGCTCACCTCTGCAAAACTTAGCTACTTAGAAAGCTAAGATCTGAGGATCCCGGCTCAAAACCAATCTGAGCACTAAAGTTCACGAGACTCCTCTTCAATTAACCACAGAAAACCGGATGTGGGGCTGTGGTTCAAGGCATAAGGAGGTAGCCTTCAGCTGAAGAGCTCAGGGACAGCACCCAGACCCAAAGTTCAAGTTCCACTACCGACAAAAAAAAAAAAGAAAAAAAATTTGGATTTCCACTCTGAGCTCCTTAATTACCCACTGGTGATTCAGTGATGTGGTGCTCAGCATCCATTCTGTCCTCAGTTTTCTGTGGTGGCTTTTGGTGTAGAGCTCAAATTTTCATCTGCTTTGATCAGGAGAATGCAGAGAATATTTTCAATATTTGTGAATTTGGAAAAGTGGCCTTTTGCCCTGAAATGTCATCTATTTTGGAGAAGATCTATGTGCTGTTGAGAATATGTATTCTGGTTTTTCTGAACAGACTATTCTATAGGTGTCTGTTAGACACCTATAGTTGGGCTATGCATTTGCTTACTTCTCTGACGATTTTCTATCCACAGATGACTGTAGTGTGTTGAAGTCATAATGCTCAATGTGTTTGGACCTATGTGTGTTTTTAGTGTAAGTAATGTTTGCTTGTTTGTTTGTTTGATGAAGTGGGGTGCTCTGGCATTTGGTGTCTAGATATTTAGGATTGTTATATGCTCCTGTAGAAGAGATCCTTTTATTAGTATGTAATGTCCTATTTTGCCTCTTCTCACTAGTTTTAATTTGAAGTATATTTTATCCGAAGTTAGGATTGCATCTCCAGCCTGTTTATCATTACCGTTTGCTTGGTAAATTTTATGCCTGTCTTTCACTTCCAGAATTTTAGTTTTTGTGGGCAGGATGTGTCCCTAGAAGACAGCAGAAAACTAGAACTTGCATTTTGAGCTAAACAATCAAGCTATGTCATGTAATTGGAGCGATAAGTCTATTAACTTAGAGAGGTAAGATGGAGAGGTGTTTAGTAGTTCCTGTCATGTTAACCCCCTTCTTAGATGCTTTGACTTGTCAATTCTTACTATAATTATCTGGTTCTCTGTTGAGGGGCCATTTTTCTGCCAGTATTGTGTTCTTGTTGTTTTTTTATGAGTAGAGTGCCTTTTGGTATTTTGTGTCATGCTGGTTTGGTGAAGATATATTGTGTCAATTTTTCCTTGTCTGGAAGGTGTATATTTGTCCCTCAGTGATAAATCAGACCTTACCTAGCTACACCATTCTTTGCTGGTAGTTGTTTGGTCTTAGGGCGTGGCATACCCTAAATGGCCTGGGGCTGGTGCTGGTGTCTCACACCTGTATTCCCAGCTACCCAGGAGGCCAGTATCTGAGGATCATGCTTTGAAGCCAGGCTGGAAAGAAAGTCCATGAAACTCTTCAACACACTACTCAGAAGAGGTGACCTGGGTACTGCACGCTCAGGAATGGCTGGGAGTCAGGCTGGGAGCGCTTGAATGAGTATAGGAAATACAGTCCAGGAATGGGTACAGGAAATGTAGCTCCCTGGACTCACTTTCCCATGGCTGTAACGTGTTTACCTCTGCAGGCAGGGGAAGCAGCCAGGAATCAGGAATGGAGGAAGTCATGTTTCAATCTCCAGCTCCTCCCTTGGGAATGCACATGGTGACAGCGCAGGACGGGAGGATCTGCACCCCAGAGCCCCAGGCGCCTTCACCTGTGGTGAGGAAGGCAGGTGAGGAGGATTGGCCAGTGCCTTAAAGGCAGACCCTCCAGAGCAAGGAGGGGTTGATTCAGGTCATCTGACTCAGAGAGGAAACGCAGAGAGCAAGGAAGAAGAGGAGGAAGTGATGGCTGCTTTCCAGGACCCTCCAGCCCAGCTCATGGTGAAACCCCCACGTCCTCCTGGAATGTCACATGGGTAGACCTGGGAGGGGGATTGGAGACATGACTTAGGAGGTGGAGCGCCATCCAACAAGTGAAAGCAGCAGATACTGAGTTCAGGTTCACTCTTACCCAGTGGGGCCAAAAAGAACGGGAAAGGATGACTTTTCTGCTTCTGCCTCCTTGCCTGATGTGTGTCTCCCATTCACTTTGCTTTCTGCTTTTCTTCTGTTGTGATCAAAGAACATGGTTAGCGAGTCTCCTCCCTGCTGGAAAGTTATTTTCTCTATTCTCTCATTCAGAGCTCTGCCCTCTGAACATGGGACACGCATTGCCAGGTGCTGTTAGGAGTAGACCTAAGTACTCCAACATCAGTGGAGAAGGAAATGTGTGTAGTTTCATCCTGGATCAGGATTAAGAATGGCATCCTTTGAGAACTGGACAAACTGACTCACACCTGCAATCCTTGCTTCTCAGGAGGCTGAGATCTGAGGATCCTGGATCAAAGCCAGACCAGGCAGGAAAATCCATAAGACTCTTTACTTGTCAGTCAAGGAGCTTGAACTCAAGGGTTTAGTGCTCTGTCTATGCACTTTTTACTCATGGTCATCTCACAGTCACATTGAGAACACTTTCACTATTGCATCTGAGTGGTTATTTGAACTTAAGAGTCTCATGGGGACTGTTTCTGCCTGAGTAGCTAGTTTTCCCGGCACGAGACACCTTCACCCAGCAAGTTACACTGTTATCTCCAATTAACCACTAAACCGCAGGAAGTAGAGCTGTGGCTCAAGGGCTAGAGCGCAAGCCTGGAACAAAGCAATTCCGAGAAAATACCCTCACTAACAAAATGAAAAAGGCTTGGAAACAGAATGGCAACGATAGCTTAAAACAGCTCAGAAATTGATTTGGAATTGGAGGATGTTTGCTTTCTGATTGGAGCAAAGTATCCATGCTGAGACACTCAGGAATTTGCAGAATATGCAGAACAGGTGTGGCTTGAATCCTGCCTAAACCTGATGATTAATGAGTGGATTCAGGTGATACACATCATTTTCTGTCTGTCATGTCCACTGTCAGTGCAATGACTATCTTGGCTGTTAATTACTTTATTCACTGGGATAATGAATCTGGGCCAAATACCATCACCATATATGTATATATAATATAAATATGTATTATTTAATATATATATATATATGGTTACTCTTCATTTGCCACTAATATGTATCAGGCAGAGGTCTACCTGAACAATGTGTGTTCACCATCAGTACAGAACCCAGCTCCCCTCCTCACTCCTTTCTTTCCTCTGCTCCCCTGGTGAGGGGAGGAAGGCTCTCAGCTGTGCTTGATGGAGATGTGTTACCTGGACAGCTGCAGATCCCAAAGCGGCTCTGGATTCTGTAGGGTTTCTTTCATTGTATAGTTGGTTATCAGAAAATAAAAGCCATAGAGTTACTACCTCTACATCTTTTTAAATCCTAATATATATGCTGGTACATATGCTAAACACTGAGAAACAGGAATAATACAACTTATTTCCATTTTATCCTTGTCTTCTCCCTATCATCTATTTTAATATAATTGACGTGTTATGAGTTGCACAAGTTACAATTCTCTCTTCAGTGACTCATCATGCAGCAAGGTGAAGTTCAGTCTCCATGGGTTGGAAGGTTTCTTGTAGTTTCTTTGAAAATCTACTTTTAATCCATTCTGATCTGATAGAATACAGAGTATTTCAGCATTTTTATTTGTGCTGTGACTTATGTCCCGGAATGGATCTCTTTTGGAGAAAGGTCTATGGGCTGCTGAGAAGAATGTCTGTTGTATATTTGGTCAGTAAAAGACTGTGCAGAAGTTAGTGAAAATGATGTAAAGGAACATCCAGCATTGTGGAAGCTGCTCTGCTGTTCACTGGTGGCTTCCACTGAAGTCCACCTTGAGGAACTTTTTTTTTTTTAGTAGATTATGGGTCTTGAAGTTGGGGCCTGGGTGCTGTCCCTGAGTCCTTCAGCTCATGGCTACTGTCTTACTCCTGGGCCTGGGCACTGTCCCTGAGCTCTTCAGCTCAAGGCTCCAGCCCTATCCCCAAAGCCACAACCCCACTTCCCATTTACTAGTGATTAGTTGCATATAAGAGTCTCACATGCTTTAGTGCCCAGGCTGGCTTTGATCCTGGTCATCAGATCTCAGCCACGTAAGTAGAAATACTTCACTTTTTCCTAAGCAGATGAGTGGTTAGGCACCTGGAACATTGACATTACAGACTTTTGTTAATTGCCAGCTTGAACAAAAGGTCTGGTTCTGCCCTGAGCTCTTTCACTCATGGCTGGTGCTCTACCATTTTAAGCAACAGATACAAGTCCTGTTTTTCTGCTAGTTCATTGGAGATAAGAGTCTCATGGACTTTTCTGCCTTGGCTGACTTGGAACTGGGACCTTCAAATCTCAGCCTTTTGAGGGGCTAAAACAACGGGCGTGAGCCACCGGTGTCCAGCTAGTCAAGACCATTTAAAATGGACTCTGTACACTGCAATAAGAGACCTTGAAAAGAATCAAAATCCAAAGTTGAATGATATTTACTTCATTGCTTTACATTGTAAAATATGAGGGCTCCATATATATACATGTATATGGATGTGAATATATATATTTATAGAGGTATACATACACACACTAGTACATTCCATGTCAGAGTAATATACAGTTGATCCTGTATAAGTCACTGAACAGCACATCTTAATTTTGTATCTTCTATAAAATTATATTTTATTCTTCAAATTTATTATTATTATTATATTCTTGGGTACAATGATTTTGAGAATGTGATACTGTATTATCACATGTCAAGGGTATACTCCAAGGAATTTCATTACATTTGGAAGTGTGTTTTTTGTTTATTTTTGGGGGGGTGTCATGGGACTTGACCTGGGCCTGGACTCAGTCCCTGAGTTCTTCAGTTCAAGCATACCACCCTACCCTTGAGCCAACCCCCCCTCTTCCCATTTTCTAGAGGTTAATTGGAGATGAGTCTCAGGTCCTTTTGTGCGCAGGCTGCCTTTGAATCACAATCCTCACATCTCAGCCTCCTCAGTAGCCAGGATGACATGCGTGAGCCACCACGCCAAGCTGGAAGTTTGTTTTTAAAATCACTCTCTTTGCTCATCTATATAAGAAATGGAATTTCACTGTCCATTTCCTGTGCTATGAAGAGAAAACTGCCCACAGGCTCGTGCTAACACTGTTCACCTCTGCCTTTTGCTTCGTCGGGACAGTGGACATTTGAGGACAGAGACGTGAATGGCCCACTGACCCAGTGGCAGTGCCTGATCCCAGCTCAGCAGGCTAAACCAGACCTGATCCACTGTATGGGCCAAGGGAAGGAACCCTGGAGAGGAGGGACAGAGGACACATCAGCAAAAAGTACAGGTAAGAGGCCCTGAGCAAAACAGCACCCCCAGAACAAATGTGCAAAGGACAAGGAGACAAACTGTGATTGCAAAGTTTCGCTAAACTGGAGATGTGTTGTGGTGGTTTTTTATTTGGCAAGGCCTGGATGCTATCCCGGAGCCTGTGTGTGCAAGGCTAGTGCTCTACCATTTGAATCACACGGCCACAGCTGGTTTTCAGGTGGTTTACTGGAGGTAAAGAGTCTCAGACTTCCCCTGTCTGGCTGGCTTTGAACCATGATCCTCAGATCTCAGGCTCCTGAATAGCTAGGATGACAGGGTGAGGTGTTAAGAACTTTCTTTTCTTGCTGTCTCAGATGGGCCATCTGCAGAGACACAGGAACCATATAATGCATATGGGAGGCCCTTCAGGAACTTCCCAGGCCTCGCTCTGCACCAGACGACCCCTGGGAGAAGCCACACGATGAATGCAGACCATGAGGGCAATGTTTTCACTGATACTCTAGGTTGGAGAACCATTGAGGAGTGCACGCTTGGGGCGGGGAAGGAACCTTTCCAATGCCAGCAGTGTGGACAGTGTTTTCACAAACTGTTCCATTTGCAAAGTCATTTCCTGATTCACACAGGAGAGAGACCTTGCCAGTACCAGGCATGGGGCAAAGCCTTTCACCAGAGTTCAGCACTTGAACCACACGAGACAATCGACACAGGCAAAGAAGCCCACCAGTGCAAATACTGTGCCAAGTCATTTAGACAAGTCTCTGAGCTTAAGAGACATGAGAGGACCCACACAGGAGAGAGGCCTTACCCGTGTGATGTGTGTGGCAAAGCCTTCCGACAATGTTCACATCTTAGAAATCACCAGCGGATCCACTTGGGAGAGAAACCCTACAGATGCAATGTGTGTGACAAAGATTTCCGTCACCAAGGGACTCTGATCACCCACCACCGAATCCACACGGGAGAGAAACCCCACAGATGCAATGTGTGTGACAAAGCCTTCACTCGTATTAGTACTCTGGTCACCCACCATCGAATCCACACGGGAGAGAAACCCTACAGATGCACTGTGTGTGACAAAGCCTTCCGTCACCAAGGGACTCTGATCACCCACCACCAAATCCACACAGGAGAAAAACCCCACAGATGCAATGTGTGTGACAAAGCCTTCCGTCACCAAGGGACTCTGATCACCCACCATCGAATCCACATGGGAGAAAAACCCCACAGATGCAATGTGTGTGACAAAGCCTTCACTAACCACAGGACTCTGATCACCCACCATCGAATCCACACGGGAGAGAAACCCTACAGATGCACTGTGTGTGACAAAGCCTTCACTCAGCGCTGGACTCTGACCATCCACCAGAGAATCCACACGGGAGAGAAGCCTCATGAGTGCACACACTGTGGCAAGACCTTCAGGTATCTCTCCAGCTTGAAGCACCACTGCAAGACCCACACAGCAGAGAAACCCTGCACCTATGAGCAGTGCCACAAATCCTTCAACCACAGCTACAGCCTCAACACACACGAGAGAAGCCACACTGCGGACATAACTTACAAATGCCATACCTGTGGACAATCATTTTTACAGAGCTCACACCTGAGGAAACACGAGGAAATCCACACCTCGCTGGAATCTTACCCATGCCAGGAGTTCGGGTTGGACTTTCAGTACTACCCAAGCCACACCAGAACACCACAAGGTGAGAATTCAGGAAAGGCTCCCATGACAGCTGGGGCTTTAGAACACATCAGAGAATCTAGGAAGGAGAGAAGACAGAAACTAGGCAGGGAGAAAAACATCATTCTACCACGGCTCCAGTCTTCACAATCAGGAGAATCCCAGCTCATACCTCAAGTATGAGGCCACTCGCTTTAGCAGACCTGAGACTCAGAGTTTAAACTCCAGTAACATCAAAAGGAGAGGAAGGAGGATCAGATTTGTGGGGAGCCAAGGCTCCAGTGGTAGAATGCTTGCCTCCCCACCTGGGATCATTCATTGAAAAGGAACCCTACAGTAAGACAGGTTTTGCTAGGCTCTGGTGTTTCACACCTCTAATCCTAGCTACTCAGGAAGCTGAGATCTGAAGATCATGGTGTGCAGACAGCCAGGGCAGGAAGGTCCACGAGACCCTTATCGCCAGTTAATCGTGAAAATTCTTGAAGTAGATCTATAGTTCAAGTGGTAGAACCGCAGGCTAGAGCTCAAGATGCTGAGGGATAATGCCCAGGCTCCGAGGTGAAGAAACCAAGTCTAAGAACAATGTTTCACTCAGGAAAACTAGCCTGGCCACTGAAGTATGCAGGCAAAATCACAGTAGGAAGAGTTTCAATAGTATTTGTGGTGGAATAATTAATAGATCTTTCCAGAAATGAGTATAAAGTGAAAACAAATCGCTTCCAAACATTATAAATGTATCTAAAACGTAGGGTTCCTGACGTAAAATTGGGAGCACAGAGTTCTTCGGTCCCTGAATTGATAACTTTAATTAGTTGTAATCGACAGGACTATTGAAGAACACTTGCAATGCTCTATGCTTTCAAGAGGTATCACATAAGGGTATGCAGATGCTTAATTAGTTGTAATTAATTTTACTAATTATTTCCCTTTATTGGGGAATGACTTTTAATTTTCATCCATGGAATTACTTTTAGTTTTGAAGCGTGAATGTCAATAAATTCATTATGAACCTAGCACTCAACTCTCATTTCTTTTCTCAGACTAACAATGCTAGGGAACAAAATCTGCAGGGTCCATCCCTACACTGACCCCTCTCCCACTTCTGGGATCCCCCAGACCTCTAGTGTCAGGGTTCTGGGCTGCAAGAAGAGGGAAGGAGGGGGCGAGGGATACCACAACTCTCACCTTCAGAATGAGACTTCCAAGAAGATACCACCCCACCTCCACTGCAGAGACACATGGCAGGGCCCGCAGCCCGCAGCCCTGGCCTCTGGGAGCAGGTGAGCCCCAGCAGAGCTGCCCTGGCTCTGGAGACTCCTCTCCACCAGGAAAACCCCAGTGCTGCCCTGGCTTCTAGTGAGGAGCCAGGAGGACAGCAGGAAGCCCTATGCTGCACAGGTGCCATTCATAGGCCCGGTGAGTGTGGACATCTTACCAAATGGAGAAGGGTTTGAGGCCAGTAGGAAACAAGGGCTCAGACAGGCAGCACTGCTGAGGAGGAAGCCCCGCCTCCTGAGGGGAAGATTGACAGTGCGTCCCTCAAGAGGGGCTGGTCATTTCCTTGAAGTAGCCATAGCAAGGGTTCCAGTTCTCTTCATGGGTTGAATGAGTACCAGGCCTCTGCATCACCTAATATTCCATAAACATGGCTGCCAGGGGACCACGAATATTCTGTGCACATGTGTGATCATGGGACCAGGTAAATGCAGGGAAGAGCAAGGCTGGGTGGGACAGAAGCTCCAACCCCAGGATCAGCTGCTCTGGGCCAAGGCTAGCGCTCTACCACCAAGCCTCTCCCCGGTGTGCGGCCTGCAGTGCATGGCGGGTGGGACCTCTGGCTGAAAGCCTTCCCACACTGGGTGCGTGGACAGAACTCCACACCACCGTGGCAGCGCTCACTGGCACATCTCCGGACATGTGTGGAAGAAGGCCTTCCTGCACTCGGCATACGAGTAGGGATTCAGGTCACGATGGCTTCGCTCAGGAATCAAGAGGTCACTATGCGTGGGAAAAGCATTCTCACACTTGGTACTGAGCAGGGCTTCGTGCAGAGGTGAGGCTTCTCCCCAGTGCAGATCGCAGGTGACACCCCAGAGAGAGGGGGAAGCCATGGGACTTGCCACATTCCTGGCATTTGTAAGGCCTCTCCTGAATGTGGGTCTTAGGTCTCTGCGTGTCTACGGGAGAACAGATGGAGGCACCGTCACCTCTGGGGACAATGTCACCTGCGGGGACAATGTCCATCTTTGGGAAAGCCCAACGCCCGGCACTTGTGAGGATTTTCCCCAAGGTGGGCCATGGGTCTCTGCATGTCTAAAGAAGAACAGATGGAGGCACCGTCACCTCTGGGGACAATGACACCTGCAGGGACAATGTCCGTCTTCCCACAGGAGGGGCTCTCCTGAGGGGGAAAACATGGGGGGCCTGGTGAGGAAGGACTTTTCCACTACAGTCCTCACCCCTGGCCCTTCAGGCAGACGCAGCTGCTCCTGGAGGTGCCGTCCCAGCCATGTCCTCCTGGGCTGCCTCCCCACGGCACTCCCGCCCTCCTGCTCTCCTCTGCCACCGCCATCTTCTCCAGGGACCACACGCTCCCCGTCAGCTCTGCCTTCAGCGTCTCTCCACTCCCACTCACAGTTCCCTGCGTCTTTCTGGACTTCCTTGCAGGAAAACTCCTCAGCGCTGCCGTCCTCATGCCTTTCGGGTAGTTCTCCCCTACTGCTGCCCATGTTGGGTGGTAATTTTGTAATTACACGTCCAGGATCTGCAAGATAACAAGTTTCCATCTGATTAATCACAGAGTGAAGTATTGCTCTATTGCTTGCTGAAGGAGAGAACACCAGGGAAAATTTTACACGGACACTGAGGAGCCGCAGCGACTCTTGAGAACCATGAAATCCAACATTTAGGAACACAAAAGAAACAGGATTCTTCCATTGCAAAGTGGATCACATGGAATCCACCTTAAGGTAAGCCTCTTTTCAAATAGCCTGTGAGGAAAACTATCCTGAACCAATCTCATTGACAGGGACAGGATTTTCCCTTGGGGTACCACAGCATACCTGATGAAAGCCCTATGCTTATATTATTACCAAGGAAAAAAAAAAATCCTGTTTACAATGGTGTACCAGTAAATGCCACATATCACACAATATGCTGTAATGATTCAGAGCCCAACACAGTTTACAGAATGAACTAACTCGTATTTTGAATTGTAAAGCAGAGACAGGAAAAAGGAAAGAATTCAATAAAAACAACGCCAGAAGAGAAAAGAAAAGCAAAACACCTGGAATATGTGCCATAAACTGCCTACACACACTCACAGCCAACTGATTTTAACATGAAGAAGAGATACCAAGCAGTTATATGTTGCACAACACATACGCTAGTCAAGTACCAAAAAAAACAGTCACCTATGATAAAATGAACAATTTCCTGTCCAGCCATCTAGCTCTAGATATGCATCGAAAGGAAATGAAATCTGCATATAAAAGAGATGGCTAGGGCTGGGCACAGTGGCTCACCCAGGAGACTGAGATCTGAAGATCAGTTCAAAGCCACCCCAGGGAGGAATGTCTATTAGCCTCTTATCTCCAACAAGCTACTCAGAAGAGATGACGGGGACACTGTACACCCAGGATTACCTGGAGAGTCAACCTGGGAGCTCTTTAATGGATCAGGAAATGTAGTAGAGACACAGAAAGGCACATTACTCTCAAGGACAGATGACAAGGGGGTGAAACCATAAAGTCCTTTAGGGCTCACAGCAGAGAAACACGTGTTCTCCTACAGAAAACTTCCACTGGTGTCCAGGCTCCCTAGCTCCGTCTCTGCCCATCTGAGCTCTTACCTGCGCTCCCACCTTCAGTGCCTTCCCATCCGTTCAGCTCCGCTGGTGTGTTCACATCACTCTGTGCCACCCAGGGCTCTTCCCCAGCTCCAACATGGAAATCACACTCTCGCTGGGAGGGCAGATTCCTGTTTATAGAAAGGCAATATGCTGTGGGATTACCAGATTCCCCATTCCCATGCACACGTGAGAAGGCACATCCCAGCTGGATGCACAAAGACAATTCACACATTTCCCAGACTGCGTCCATGTGAACACTGCAAAGGTCACTTTAACATGCAGACTGCAATGCAAGAACTACTGAGTCAGAAACACAAGCAAATCCATAATTCAACATCTGTGGTGTCATATGTGTGAAATCCCACACAGGGACAAGTTCAAGGACAGCCAAGTGGGACTGTCTCTACAAAAAAAAAAAAAAGAGGGGAAGGAAGGATGGGAGGGAGAGAAGGAGGGAGGCAGGGAGAGAAAAAGAAAATCAGCAGAAGAGAGGTTTCAACAAGGACACAGGAACAGCTTGCCTGGGTATTGCTCTCCAGTGCCCACGCCCAGTGGAGGAGACAGGAGCTGAGGGAGGGGGTGGGGAGCCTGAGCAGACATTGCAGACAGGTGACAGCACAGACAGCACTTACGCCCAGCTCCTCTGACAGGAAGGAGACACCACACAGCTTTACCTGAGTCACAGCCACCATCCCTGGCTTCTTTTCTTTCCTCTTCCTCAGGTGATACCACTTTCCAGAAGTCAGTCCTGCATGTTGAAAATATCCTGTTTAATGCTCAGACCCAACAAGCACTCCCTGTGCCCAGGGCAGGGAGGACCTCACTGAGACTCAGATGGTCCCCTGCTGTACACTCACAAGATGATGCGGAATGCCGGTCCTGGGGCTTGAACTCAAGACTTGGGCACTGTGCCTGAGCTTATTTACTCAAGGCTGGTGTTCTACTACTTGATCTGTAGCTCCACTCTGGTGTTTTGGTCATTGGTTGGGGATAAAAAGTCTCAGGGAGGAGATGGAGATGTGGAGGGGCTGAAGAGCAAAAGCCACGAAGTAAAAAAAAAAAAAATCAAGTATCCAGTTTGCGTCTGGGTCTGTGATCTAAACTTAAGAAAAGACTTTCCTGCCAGGCTAACTTCAAACCTCCATCCTCACATCTCAGCCTCCTGAGTGCCTGGGGTTAAACCACGGCGCTGCCCCCTCCACTCTCCTGCTACCCAGGACCCCTGTTTCCCACGGACCACATTGTTCTGCAAATCATTCTCTCCTCCTACTCAGAGAGGGGCTCCCGGGTCTCCTGCACCCCTCCCCATGTGTGATGTCTGGGATCCTTGTGGAGGTGGAGAATCTGCAGTTCTCTATCTGCTTTCCCCTCTGCTCTGTCCACTGACTCTTTGCACAGCCTTCACCTCCTCCTTTACTTTGCTGCCTACTTGGAGGCTGTCTTCTCTTCCTGTTTTCCTGGCCGTGTTTCTTTGGATCCTTTGCCCTCATCTACCCAGAACCCCAAGTTCAGATCCAAGGAACTGCGCAGGCCCGGCTTCCTCCCCCCACCCCACTTGGGGTGCCCAGGGATGGGATCTAGAGGCAGGGAAGGGCAGAGGTGAGGTGGGATGGAGTGGGGTGGGCGGTGAAGATGAGGTGGGGTGGGGTGGGATGGGAGAGGTAGCTTGGTCTCATGACCACAGTGATTAGTGTCCTGGAGTCTCTCAAGGTCTGGCGGGAGCCTGGCCACGAGGGGCACCAGGATGCAGCCTTGGCTCAGGGGCCGAGGGTGGGGAGCAGGGTCGTGGCAGGGGCGGGGCCGGAGCGATCGCCCAAGGGCGGGGCCCGGGGTCCAAAGGCCGGAGTGGGAGAATGGAGGCCAGCGACCGGGCGGAGGGCCGGGGCCGGGGCAGCCGGGGGCCGGAGGAGCCGGTGCGGGGGTCCGGGGTAGGGAGGATCCAGAGTGGGGTCCGGGATAGGGAGGAGCCGGAGCCGGGTTCAGGGTAAGGAGGAGCCGGTGCGGGATTCAGGGTAGGGAGGAGCCGGAGCGGGGTTCAGGGTAGGGAGGAGCCGCAACGGGGTCCGCGGCCGGGAGGAGCCGGGTCCCCCCCTCGCTGACGGACTCCGGAGCCGTCCTGGTCCGGGCGCCGCGGGCCGCGCCGAGGTCGGCGGGCGTCAGGGAGGACCGGCCGGGCGGCCCAGGACACCGGGCAGTGGGGGCCACGCGGGGACTTGCGGGGCACCCGGGCCGCCGTGGAGGTTGGGGACTCCCGGAACGCCGACTTACTCGGGAACGGAGAGAAACTCGTGGCCCGCGCGGACACCGCCGCCCCGCGCCGCGCGCTTCCGGGTCTGCCGGGAAGTGGGCGGGCAGCCAGGACGGAAGGCGGGGGCGGGGCCGAGGAGGGGCGGGGCGAGGGACCCCGGCCTCGCCGGATAGGCTGGGTGGGCAGGGTAAGGGGCGGGGCCAAGAGAGCTCGTGGGCGGGGGGCGCGGACGGGGTGGGGCCATGCGACCTCGAGACTGGTGGGCGTGGCAAGGGGCGGGGCCAGGCAAGCTCGAGAGGGGTGGGCGGGGCCAGGGGACCTCGAGCGCGGGTGGGCAGGTAAGGGGCGGGACCAGGCTAGTTTGCGATCGGGTGGGCGGGGTAGGGGCGGGGCCAGGCAAGCTCGAGCGGGGTGGGCGGGGCAGGGGGCGGGGCCTGAAAGTACAAGTTTAGAGCCTGGCGGGACTGGAGTATCCGGTTTTATTCTGCTTGCCCTGAGGTGAGGCAGACTCACAGGAACCCACGTGTTTTTCTCAGCAGGCATCTCCGTCCCATCTTGGAAAGTCACCTGGACAGGTGTTCGGGGCTGTGGTGGAGAGGAGCCGACCACCACTCCCGCACCTGCCGGCCGCCCTCCAGGTGAGCTAGCTGCCCAGAGTCCACACACACACACACACCCAGGTCGCTTTTATTCTACCCCTCCTCCCCCATGATTTCACATCATGAAGATGGGGTGCAGCAGGGTTACCCCTATAAAAGTGAAGAATGTCACCCTTGCCTCGCGCTCCCCAGGTTTCACCTCCACCCCACCCACAAGCTGTGGCGTTCGTTTTCCACATCGTGCCCAGTGAGGGCCACTGCTGCCGTGGCTCCCCCCTGTCCCTCCATTTCTGTGCCCCCCCTCCCAAAGACAAAGAAAATGAAAAGAAAAGCGAACGAACACAGCAAAACTTACCTCTTGTTCTCATTTCCTGGAGTTCGTTTTGATCATCATTACTTTGGAAGCTCAGCTGCACACAGACATTGCACCTTTCTCTTCCTCTCCTAGGAGACTCCTCCTTGGGTCTCTCTGAGTGTGAATGCCTAGAGTCCTGTGATATTTATAATGTCCCTGTGTATTTTAGATCTAGCTTCTACATATGAGAGAAAACACGCTGTTTGGCTTACCTCACTTACCATGATCTCTTCTACATCCACTTATTTCCCTGCAAATCATTTTACATAATTTTTAAACTTTGGTCCTTTTAAGTTTCCATTGATGTAAAAAAATATTCCATAGCCCACATGAATAATGAATACACCTTCATTTTTTTCTATGCCAGTCTTGGGACTTGATCTCAGGGTCTGGATTCTGTTCCTGAGCTTTTTCCACTCAAAGATGGTGTTCTACCACTTGATCTACAGTTCCACCTCTGGCTCATTTGCAAATTAATTAGAGATTAGAGTCTCATGGATTTATCTTCCCAGGCTGGCTTGGAACTGCAATACTCAGACCTCAAAATTACTGGCATGAATCAGCCCCCGATTTTTGAATGAAGTTTACATAGTTGAGAAGTTAACATGTAATAATTGCACTATAAGATTACAAGCATTGCCAGGTGCCAGTGGCTCACAATTGTCATCCTACCTACTCAGGAGGCTGCAATCTGGCCAGCGAAGTTCAAGGGCAGCCTGTTGAGGAAAATCTGGGAGCTTTGTATCTCCAATTAACCACCAAAACGCCAGATCCAGCTGTGACTCCCTTTGTGCAAAGGGCCCAGGCCTTGAGTTCATGTTGGTAAATCCACGATTTACCGAAAGAAGACTAAATTGCAGATTATATTCAAAATTTCTCTAACCAAGTACCTCAGAACTCTGATTTCCTTATCACATGAATCACACAACAGAAGTTTTGGGTTCTTGTGTCCTTAGGCTTGAATTCAGGAACTAGTGTTGTCCCTGAGTTGTTGTTGTTGGTTTGTTCGATTTTAAGTTTTCTATTGTTAGTATAAAGATGGTGTTCAGGGTTTATAGTCACATAAGTAAGTTAGGCAATGTGTATATTTCTTTTTTTACAATGTCACTCCTTCCCTGACTCCCTCCCAGTTTTCCCTCTTATCTCCATCCTCAGACCGTATACTTTATTTTCAACACTGTGTTAGTTTCCCCCTTTATTCGTCCATTTCTATGGACAAATGAACAAGCAAGACAAAAAGAAAATGAAAACAGCAAGGAAGAAAAAAATCTTCTTCCATTTCCTGGCGTTCATGTCAGCAGATATCATTTGGCATGATGGAAGCACACAGGCGTTGCACCCTTTGTTCCTCCCCTGCGAGTCTCCTCCTTGGGGCCCCTGTGTGTGAACGCCTAGAGTCCTGTACAATTGATCATCCTTGAGCTTTCCTGCCCAAAGCTGGCACTGTGCCACTGAAGCCACAGCTCCACTCTGTGGCGTGTGTGTGTGTGTGTGTGTGTTGTTTTTGTTTTGGGTATGTTTTTGTTTTTGTTTTTGGTGGTTCATTGAACCACCAAGCTCTCACAGACTTTCCTACCTGGACTGGCTTCAGACTGTCATCCTCAGCTCTCAGCCTCCTGGATAGCTGGGATGGATGACAGGCATGAGCCACTGGCTCCCTGGCTCCAAAGTTGTTGTGTTTTTAAACAACTGTTGGCCTTGTTAGGTTGTGAGGTGTCTGGAACTCTGTACTGCCTTCCTGGCTTCACCCCAAACCTCAGGAACCACTTTCCTTCTCTTCCCCTACCAATGCCACCAGGTGGCGCCAACCATCCCCCAAGCAATGACAACATGAAGTCAGCGCACCTCTCTGAGGACAACTGCTCTCTGTCCTGGGGACCAGGGCACACAAAGAACTCACCAGTGAGTCCATTGATGCAGCCAATGTTGGGATGTAGAGAACATCCATCCATGAGCCCCAGAAACAAGTATCTGGCTTGAGCCACCAAATAAAAGATTGCTTTCTACTCCGGTGCTGTTGGCTCACACCTGTAATCCTAGCTACTCAGGAGTCTGAGATCCGAGGATTGCAGTTCAAAGCCAGGTCTGGCAGGAAACTCCATAAGAATTTTTGTCTCTGTGGGTGGGGAGGATCATGGAGCTTGAACTCTGGGCTTGGGTGCTGCCCTTGAGCTCTTCAGCTCAAGGCTACCACCCTACCCCTTGAGCCTCAGCCCCACTTCCTGTTTTCTAAGGGTTAATTGGAGATGAGTCTCACATTCTTTAGTGCCCAGGCTGACTTTGAACCGTGATCCTCAGATCTCAGCTTCCTGAGTAGCTAGGATTAAAGGCGTGAGCCACAGCGCCTGGCTCCATGAGAATTTTATCTCCAGTGATCTAGAAGAGGTTCTGGGACTCAAGTGGTAGAGCACTAGGCTTGAGTGAAAAAGCTCAGGGACAGTGCCAGGCCCTGAGTTCCAGCCCCATGGCTGACCAAAAACCAAAACCAAAAACAAAAAAACAAAAAAACCAAAAACAGTCAGTCAGTGAAGATCCAGCAGAGCAGCTCAGGAGAGAGAAGCCGCCAGTGCAGGTATAAAGCAATATTTAAGGGAAGGAAGGGGTACATTGAGTCTGGAGCCCAGGATCTGGGGATTCCAAGGTTTTCCCACAGATAGGAACTTATGGCTTCCTAGAAAAACACCTCACATCTGAACCTGCAGTGTTCTGACATGGCAGCAGGGGGTGCTGAAGTACTTGGTAAAAGTAGTTTCGGGCGACAAAGGAGGTGGGGGGAAATTGGCTGGGAGGAAGGAGGGAGGGAACTGGAAGCCCCTGGGTCTGGCTCCCAGGTAGCCCAGGGAATGTACCCTGTTACCACAGGGCCCAGGGGAATGTGGGTACAGGGACTGGTGTGTTTGCTTTTAAGATGTAAGTTTGTTTGTGAAATGTAAGTTTTCTGCCAAGCACTAGTGGTTCACACCTATAATCCTAGCTACTCAGGAGAGGTCAGAGGATTGCAGTTCAAAGCCAGCCCAGGGCTGGGAGTTTGGCCTAGTGGTAGAATGCCTGCCTACCATGCATGAAGACCCGGGTTTGATTCTTCGGTACCACATACATAGAAAAAAGCCAGAAGTGGTGCTGTGGCTCAAGTGGTAGAGCTCTAGAAAGCCCAAGGACAGTGCTCAGGTCCTGAGTTCAAGCCCCAGGACTGGCAAAAAATAAAAATAAAATAAAAGCCAGCCTGGGCAGGAAAGTCTGTGTGACTCTCATCTCCAGTAAACCACCCAAAAGGCAAAAGTGGCGCTGTGGCTTAAGTGATAGCACGCTAGTCTTGAACAAAATAGGCTTGGGGACAGCATTCGGGCCCTCTGTTCAAGCCCCAGGATGGGCAAAAAAAAAAAAATAGTAAACTTTCTAAGTGGTCCTGGTGGCTCACACCTATAGTCACTGCTACCTGGGAAGCAAACCCAGGAGTCCAAGACCAGAAGAAAAAAGAAAAGAGGGAGAGTGGAAAGAGGGAGAAGGAAGAAAGGAGTGGTTGGGAGAAAGGAGAGAGGGAAGGGGGGAGACCCCGGACAAGCTTACTGGCTGGACATGTCGTCAAGGCTGTAGGGTTAGCAGTCATTTTAGAGAGCCAAGATCATCACTTGCAGCCTGGAGAGGCAGCTCAGCGATGGAGCACTTACAAGCAAGCCCAAGGCCCTGGATTCGACCTTCTAGTAAATATTGCCTACGTGCCCACATGCACACGTGCACATGCACACACCACTCTCACCGGACACCTCAGCAATACTGTGGTTTATGGCACCATTCATCCAGTAACTACTGGTTTAGTCATTAATTCAATAAACACAATGGCTACTATTTTACCCATGGGGTGAGAATCTCTCAGTGAGCAACGACAGGGAAGCAGAGCCTCTGCTTTCTTTCTTTTTTTTTTTTTTTTTTTTTTTTTTTTGCCAGTCCTGGGCTTGAGCTCAGGGCCTGAGCACTGTCCTTGGACTTTCTCAAGCCTAGAGCTCTACCACTTGAGCCTCAGCACCACTTCTGGATTTTTTCTATGTATGTGGTACCAAGGAATCGAACCCGGGTCTTCTCGCATGCTAGGCAAGCACTTTAACCACTAGGCCAAACTCCCGGCCAGAGCCTGTGCTTTCACGCCATCTTCCCCTGTCATTATTTGAGAGAACCTGAAGGGAGGTCTGTAGACACTTTCCTACTGAACACAAGAGGACGCTGGAAATGAGATGAGGCGTCGAACACTGGGGGCGGGCCGCTGTGGTTTGCACCAATCAGGGCAGCCCCACCCCGTTATGCAAATAAAGGGTCGTTGCTGCCGGCTCTGGTTGGGCTAAGGCTGCTTTCCATAGGTGGCTTCCAACAAGGGCCCCACAGGACAGGATTCTAACAACATTTAATAACTTACAACCATTCAAAAGGATGCTTAATTTATCACCATAGAGGATTTTAATAGTATTTGACAATGCTCTATGGAAAGTACAGAAAGATTTCTGTTCCCATCTCCCAAAGAGAGATGGACTTTTTATTTTCTTTCTTTCTTTCTTTCTTTCTTTCTTTCTTTCTTTCTTTCTTTCTTTCTTTCTTCCTTTCTTTTTTCCTGATCCTGAGGGCTTGAACTCAGGCCCTGAGGTGTTTCACTCAAGGCTGGTGTTTTACTACTGGAGCCATAACTCCACTTCTGGCAGTTGGCTTGTTTGTTTCATAGTTTACTGGAAAGAATCATCTTGTGGACTTTTCTGTCTAGGCTGGCTTCAAACAGTGAGCCTCAGCTCTCAGCCTCCCGAGTAGCTAGGAAGAGAGGCGTGAGCACAGCCCTCCGCCCCCCATAGGCACCATCTGTGACTTAGGCCCTGAGGGCGGTGACACAGAGCAGGCCCCCGTGTCCAGGGTCTGGCCAGAGTCCTCAGTCAGGGCTCTCTCCAGACTGGTGGGCAGGGACTGGATGAGCCTCTCTCGGAAGTCCTGCCCCACGAAGACGTAGAGCATGGGGTTGAGGCAGCTGTTGAAGTAGGCCAGGGCGCTTGTAGGATGGAGCAGGTATTCCAGGATTTTGTACTTCTCTTCCAACAACCTCTCCTTGAGCCAGACTGTGTCGAGAAGGGCCACCAGCTGAAAGGGGAACCAACAGAGGAAGAAGGAGGCCACGACGGCCGTGAGGACCCGCAGGGGCCGGCTGGAATTCATCAGGCCTCTGCTGCGGATCTTGGCGATGATGAGGCCGTAGCAGATGGCCACGACCGACATGGGCACACTGAAGCCTACGAGAAAGCGGACGATGCCCCGGGCGGTCAGCACGGAGATGGCCACCCTCAGCCTGGCTGGGATGGTGTCACCCCAGGCCCGAAAGTTGAAGGTGCAGTACACGTTCCCCGCCGGGTCGCTCACGGTGGTAACAAAGACCAGCACTGGCAAGGTGAGGATGAGGGCCAGAACCCAGGGCCCCGCCATGACCTTGCGGGCCAGGCTGGGGGTGCGGTGGTTCTGGGCCCACACCGGGTGCAGGACACACGCGCAGCGGTCCAGTGCGATGAGCGCGATGAGGAAGACGCTTCCGAACAGGTTCACGTCCACCACGGCGTGGATGAACTTGCAGAGGAACTGGCCGAAGGGCCACCTCTCCTTCATGGCCACGGAGACGATGATGAACGGGAGGGTGGCGGTGAAAGAGAAGTCGGCCACGGCCAGGTTCAGGTAACAGATGGTGGTGACCGAGCGGGCCATGCGGAAGCCGGCCACCCACACCACCAGGCCATTGCCCAGCACGCCCAGGACACAGGTGGCAGCCATCACCACCAGGGAGAGGGTCCACAGCGCCACGGAGCCCGGGGTCTCGTGCAGCACCTCCACCGAGCCGTTCAGAGGCATGGAGAAGTTGGGTTCCATGCCGCCACACCTGGAACGTTTCCACCATGGGTCAGTTGAGCAGCTGAGGGCCATAGGCCTGACAGCCCCCCCTCACCCCGGCCCCGAAGCTGAGCCTTGCAAGCCAGCAAAGCCGCCAACACAAAGTGACGTTCTCTTCGATGCTCTGCCTGGGTTTTATTGGTGTTTTTTGCAGTACAGTTGTACACATGCAATGTTTATGTGCCAACGAAAAGTTAAACCATAGGGGTTGATGTATGCGGACCCCAGCTTCTCAGAACCCTGGGATTGATGATCGCAGTTCAAAGCCAGCCTGGGCAAGAAAGCCTCTTAACTGCCATAACCACCAAAGAAGCCAGAAATGGGGAGTGGTGCTGTGGCTCGTGTGAGAGAGCAGTAGTCTTGAGCAAAATAAGCTCAGAGACAGCACCCAGGACCTAAGTTCTAGCCCCAGCACACACAGTGAACACACACACACACACACACACAGACACACACAGCTTCCTCTTGTGCAGAACCTTCAGGATGGAATCAGTGACTACAGTGTCGTCAGGAGTGGTTCAAGATTCTCCTCAACTCCTAACTCCAGCCTAACCCTTTAACTAAAATCTCCAGCGATCTCAGCCAGCGGGGAGGAAAGGGTGCGGGGTGGGCAGGCTTTCTGCACTCGAGTCATGGGTGGAATTGGGGTTTGAACCCACCCACCTCTGCTCTCCATGTTGGACCCTTAATTCAGGGATTCTGAAAAATCTCAAAAGTAATCAACCCAAGAGGCAGAATGCCCCCTGAAAGGCACAGAATACAGAGAACTATCTTCTCCCGTAAGGTCATTCAGTGCGATTTGCTCATTAAGCAGTGTTCACATTAAGTGCTGGTTTATGCTGGGTCCTTGAAGGTTTGCATTCAGGGCCAGGCTTTTCCTCCTTTGAAGACTGAAGGAACCACCTTCCGATGCAAATTCATTGCATAATCTCAAATCTGTGTGTGTGTGTGTGTGTGTGTGTGTGTGTGTGTGTGCGTGTGTATTCCAAGTTGAACTTTCACTTGGGTTTCTTTTTGGTCCAAGACTGGCATTCTACTAACTTGATCCATGGCTCCACTTCTGACATTTTGGTGTTTCGGTGGAGACAGGAGTGTCACAGAGGGCCAGGAGTGTGGCCTAGTGGTAGAGTGCTGACTTAGCACGCACAAAGACCGGGGTTCAATTCCTTGGTACCACATACATAGAAAAAGCCAGAAGTGGTGCTGTGGCTCAAATAGCAGAGCTCTAGCCTTGAGAAAGTCCAAGGACAGTGCTCAGGCCCTGAGCTCAAGCCCAGGACTGGCAAAAGAGTGTCACAGACTCTCCTGCCCAGGCTAGCTAGGATTACAGGCATGAATCACTGGTGCCCAGCTGGCCCTACCTATTTCTTGTCCACTCAGAACATCCAGGCTCCTTTAGCTCACACTGCCTTCCAGGGACTTTGCATGCTCTGTTCCTGCCAGAGCTTGGATTTTGTGTCCTCGGGGGTCTCATCTGGCCCCACCCCCATCCTCTGTCATGGGAGGCTAACTTGACAACACTATCAAGTTCAACACAAATCCAGTGCCCTCTGTCCACAGAAACTCAATGGGACCACAAGCACAAGCCACATACATCACCTACCATTTTTCTTTCTCTTTTTGTGCTTTGTTTTGAAATAGGCTGGTGCTCAGTAAGCTAAAGTGGCCTTGAGCGTCCAGACATCCTGTCTCCACTTTCTAAGTACTGGATTACAGGTGTGGGTCACCATACCCAGCCATCAGTTTAACAATTTTAACAGATTCTTAGTATTCCTGTCAAAAGATCTTTTCAAAGGCAAGTTAATACACTAGGTGAGCCAGTGGCTCAGGTCTGCAATCCTAGCTACTCAGGAAGCTGAGATCTGAGGATCGCAGTTCGAAGCCAGCCTAGGCAGGAAAGCTCGAGAAACTCTTATCTCCAATTAACTACTTAGAAAAGGCCAGAAGTGGCACTGTGGCTTAAGTGATAAAGCACTAGACTTGAGCACAAAGAGGCTCCAGGACAGTGCCCCCGGCCCTGAATTCAAGTCCCAGAACCAACAAATAAAAAATTTTAAAAAAGACTAGAAATATTAAACTATTTTACTTAACTCCATGTAACCCAAATATCATTGAAATATGTTACCAAAATAAAAACGATTAATGGGATTATAAGGTTCCCCCCCCATAGTCATTTTTCAACTGCATCAAATACATCTTGTAGTTGAGTTTGCATTTTGCAGGTGGGCTCGGGCACTGTGGGGGGGGGTGAGACACAGCACAGCTCTGGTCCATCCAGTAACCGGCATTCCAACAGCTGAGTTCCTGAGCACTGTCCTTGAGCTTTCTCAAGGCTGGAGCTCTACCACTTGAGCCACAGCACCACTTCCAGCTTTTTCTATGTATGGGATACCAAAGAATCAAACCAGGGGCTTCATTCATGCTAGGCAAGCACTCTACCCCTCGACCAAACTCCTGGCCCCTTGAACAGCAATTTTTAAACGATCAGATCAGATCTCCCCAACTTACCAGCCACCAAGGCCCTCTTCCTCAGCCCGTTCTTGGCTGTGAGCCTTCAGCTGGGACGACAGCCGAGGATGAGGAGGAAGGATTAGAAAACACAACCTCAGCCTTTCTAATGCTGTGCAGAACGATGTCAGCACATGGACCGAACGTTCCCAAAGCAGGCCCTCTGGATGTTCAGAGCATCCTTCAGAGCGTCTAAGCACTAACAGGGCGCAGACTTATGCAACTGAGGCAGGGATTTCCCCTCGGGGGCCTCACCCAACCCTCCAGCCTGACGCCATTTCCCTTGGGCTTTGCCAAGAAGTCGCAATGGCAGGGGCACCTTGAGGTGAACACAATTTCCATCTTTCTTCATTTCTCCACCCCAAGAACTTTCCCCAGCACGCACGGCCTCCGCAGGCCTGAGCAGGGCTAGGCTTTGCAGATCACAAGAGCCTTGTCCATCCGTGGGTCTCGGGGTGGCGTGGGGGGAGCAGATGGGCAGGAGGAACCCGCACCCCATGAGCCCCATTGCAGACAGCTTTCGCCCTGGTAACTCACAGGCCTCAGATCCCAGCGCCTCGAGAGGCCGAGGTCTGAGGACCCCGATTTCCAGAATCAGATCTGTGCCTCCCCCAGAAGACACGAAGGCCCTTGAGGGTGTGTGTGTGTTTGCTCATCTTTGCAGTCCTGGGCTTTGAACTCAGGACTTCGTATTTGGAGGGAAAGTGCTCTACCGAGTCACTGCCCTCCCCCACCCCAGCCCTCAGACACTTCACTTTCTTAAAGGGCCCAGCCCACGCCCCAAATTCTAGTAAAACGGGGCTAACATCTGTGTGTTCCAGGGGCCACGGTGAGTCACTGGGAGAGTCCTGGCTTCCTGTTCCCTTCTTGCCACATTGGTTTTACTTCCTTTACCCTTTTGTGAAGAAGAGTCACGGAATCGAGGGAGTAAAGAGTGAAGTGAGATTGAAGAGCCATTTTGTGGAGGATAAACTGTTTCCAAGCATATTGGTAAGAATGTTATAGAGAGAACGCAAACCTGAAATCCTACCCGCTCAGGAAGTTGAGATTTGAGGATTTGGGTTCAAACCCAACCAGAGAAGACAAATCAGAAAGATTCTTTTCTTTTTTTGTTTTTCCAGTCCTGGGGCTTGAACTCAGAGCCTGAGCACTGTTCTTAGACATATTTTGTTTAAGGCTAGCACTCTACCACTTGAGCCACAGCACCACTTCTGGCTTGTTTTCTATGTATGTGGTACCAAGGAATCAAACCTGGGTCTTTGTGCCTGCTAGGCAAGCACTCTACCACTAGGCCCAACTCCTGGCCCATGATTCTTCCTCCCCACCCCCCCCCACTCTGGGTCAGTTCTGGGGCTTAAACTCAGGGCTTAGGGCTTAGGTGCTGTCCCTGAGCTCTTTTGCTCAAGGCTAACACTTTACCACTCTGAGCCCAACAGCTCCACTTTTAGTTTTGGAGCTAAGACTCTCATGGGAACTTTTTTTTTTTTTTTGCCTAGGCTGGATTTAAACCACAGTCCTCAGATCTCAGTGTCCTGAATAGCTAGGATTATAGGCATGAGCCCCCAGTGCCCCGCAGAAAGATTCTTATCTCTAATGAATCAGCAAAAAGCTGAACATGGCTCAGTGGTAGAGCACCAGTCTTAAAAGAAAAAGCTAAGTGAAAGAGGTCCTGAGTTCAAGGCCCAGTATTAACACCAGTGTCTATCGACCTGTCTATCTATCTATCTATCTATCTATCTATCCATCAATCATTTATCCACACGTGTGTGTATATATGTATGCATCTGTATATACACACATCACACAGATGTGAAAGTATAGAATATTTTTGAGAGAATGGAGTGATTAGACGTGAAGGAGTAAGGACGTACCTTGAGCTCCAATACTTGTTTGCAGAGATCAGTGGAATTACAGGTCTGCCTTATCATACCCAGCTTACTTCTTTTCCCCTCTTCTGCTGGACCCTGGGGCTTAAACTCAAGGCCTAGTCACTGTCCCTGAACTTTTTTTTTTTCCCTGAACTTTTGCATTCAAGGCTGGTATTCTCTCACTTGAGCCACAGCTCCACTTCTGGCTTTTTTTTTTTTTTTTTTTGGTAATTAATTTGCAGTAGGAGTTTCACAGACTTACCTGTCTGGCCTGGCTTTGTTCAAGCTATAGGCCTCAGCTCTCAGCCTCCTGAGTAGCTAGGGTGACAGACATGAGCCACCAGCGGCTGGCTGCATTCCTTCTTACGGCTGAATAATATTCGATTGTGTGTGTGTGTGTGTGTGTGTGTGTGTGTGTGTGTGTGTGTGTGTGTTTTCCCACTGGTGGACACTTGGTCTGCTTTCATCTTCCAGCTATTATGTACAGCTTTACTGGATGCAGCCGAGCTTGCTGCCCCACCGGGCCATGCTGGTGGCTATGGCAGCTTTAGGGGAAGGTGAGGGGGGCGGGGCAGCCACGTGGGTGAGGGGCGGGTGGGGGGGGGGAGCCCGTCTGTATCTCCACATCACAGACTCATCCCCTGCCACCTTCTAGGTGTCATAGGATGGAAGCCAACTCCTCCCTGCCCTCAAAGGTGACCGTGCCAGGAGCACAGACCATCCCAGCAGGCTACGTAGCCCTGGATGTCTTCTTTTATTCAGTGCTGGCAGTCACCTTGGTCCTGGGCACGCTGGGCAAAGGCCTGGTGGTATGGGTGGCGGCTTCTGCATGGCCCGCGCAGTCACCACCATCTTTTACCTGAACCTGGCCATGGCCGACCTCTCCTTTACCTCCACCTTGCCGTTCTTCATGGCATCCAAGGCCATGGGACACTGGCCTTTCAGCTGGTCCCTCTGCAAGTTTGTCTTCATCTTCCACTGCTGGTGCCCCTCTCAGATCCTGGCCCTCTGCCCTGGCCTTCTTCAACAGCTGCCTCAAACCCATGCTCTATGTGTTCGTGGGACGGGACTTCTGCCAGAGGCTCATGCACCCCACTGCCTGCTGGTGACACCGGGACCAACTCCACCTCACCTCCTGCAGGGGCTGAGGGACAGGCAGCGTGAGGACAGGGCAGGGGGCCGCTTTCCCGGTTCCATGTCTTGCCTCGACTTACCTCCTATGCCCCCTACTTTCTTAGGCTCAGCCATGCATTCAGGAGGGAAAAGAAACAAACTGTGCTGCCAGAAGAAATATGGTAGACTGCACAGGGCAGAAGAAGAGACAGTCGGGCCAAACACGCGGGGCAAAGCCCCGTCCCAGCACGCTGTGACCATGACGGCCCCAGATGTGACATTGCCATGGCCCCAGCCATGACATCAGGGCCCATTTTACCCCAGGACACTTGCACATGCCCAGATCAGGCCTCAGAGGTGGCCCTGGAGCAGGCGTCCAGTTAGAGGGGCAAAGGGGCACAGGGCGGGCTCTTGGGGGCTGCTTGGAGCCTGTGATGGAGCTGAGACCTGGGGCAGCCCCCACACGTGCCTCGGTGGTCTTGACAGGCACACCGCTGCCTCTAGAGACCTGGGCAGTGCCATCCACCCCTCCTGCTCATCTTCCCCTCCAATAAGCCTTTGCCGCCTGACTTGGCCCTGTGTCCCACGGGCCCCGCCCGTTGTGGCCATGTTGTGGTTATCTTTCTTTATCTTGGGGGGCATGGGCCTTGGGGTGGTCGGTCGGTCAGAGGTGAGGAACGCGGGGACGCCAAAGTGACCGGAAGACAGTTGTTCGTCCAGCTCCAAGTTGTCCAGCTGCGAGCTTGCCTCGCCGGAGGAGAGGGGCTGGCTTCTTCTTTCCTTCTCCTCCTCTTCCTCTCTCAGAGCATCCACTGCCTCGCGCCTGTGTGAGCTGTCCTCGGGCTGGGCCCCACCGACCAGTGTGCAAATCCTCCCAGCACACGCATGCAGCCACACACGCACGCCATTGGGTTGTTTTTTATAATCTTACTCTTCCCTTCCCCCCACCCCGCCCAGGCTGTTGGGAAATCAGGATGAACCCCAGTTCCTGTTAGCCAAGCAGCCCCCGAGCCTGCACCCCCCACTTGTCTCTCTGCTCTGTTGGGAAACCCCTGAAGCCTGGACTTGCTCCACTCCTGGCTGCAGGAATCCGGGCAGAATCCACAGTAGGAAGTGGTTGGATCAGGAAATAGATCCCCGGATGGGGAGCAGGAAGCTGTGATGGGGATGGTTTGTTACCCCACGGGGACAAAGAGGCGCAAAGCAGAGAAGGAGGGGCGCAGGTGTGACACAGGTGTAACAGGACACACTCACGGCTTCACTCGACGCCCTGAGACTTAAAGGATCTCCTCTGCACATGCAAGTCATGCATGCTAAAGAGAGGTGGGGGAAGAGGAGAGGGAGGAGAGGGGAGGGGAAAGGGAGTGCAGGGAATGAGAACAGAAAGCGAAACGCACAGGAGAGCAAGAACTCACATGGGCCAGGAACACAGGCCTGCTGGTGTTCTGAGGTTAGAGAGATAAATATGAATAGTT
This sequence comes from Megascapheus bottae, assembly GCF_031878675.1. Taxonomy (NCBI): domain Eukaryota; kingdom Metazoa; phylum Chordata; class Mammalia; order Rodentia; family Geomyidae; genus Megascapheus; species Megascapheus bottae. Next base: position 1,695,016 of record NC_143539.1, read on the forward strand.
CAATCGCTTAGAAGTTATGTCATTTGCAGGGAAAAGTATGGACCTAGAAGTGACCATGTTTCCTGAGGGAAACCAAGTGCAGAGAGGTGGAGGGCACAGCTCTTCTCGCTTATGTGGAAGTTAGATCTATAATACAACTGGAGGTAGAAAATCCACAGGACCGGAGACCTCTCTCTCTCTCTCTCTCTCTCTCTCTCTCTCTCTCTCTCTCTCTCTCTCTCTCTCTCTCTCTCTCTCTCACACACACACACACACACACACACAGTCAGACTAAAGGAGGATCCCTTGAAACCAATGATGGAGTTTCCCTGAACATTTAAAACATGAAAACTGCGTATCAAGACAGATTCCAGGAATTGGACACATGGGGTCTTGGGTCTTGGTGGTGGTGGTGGTGGTGTTTGTTTTGGCTTTGGGGTTGTTTTCTAAGGCAAAGAGGGGCCCAGGGGGTGGGGGAGGATGAACAAATGAAGTTCTCGGGTTCAGCAGATGCTCTATGGAAAATGAACTACGCAATTATGGTCAGTTATGGGAGGGCGAAACTGAGAGACAGCAGAGGAAGGGGTGAGAGTGCCCCAAAGCAGAAATGTACTCATTTCCTCTTTGTCTAATGTTCATGTAACAATAAATTTGCATGTTTTCCTAAAAAAGGAAGTTACATCATAAAACTTAACAGTGAGATCAGTAATATCAAAAAACAAAAGTAATAAAAATCTGCAAGCTCACCACTTCCTAAGTGTCTGGCTACTGTCCACGAACCACAAAACTCCATTCCTATCCTCGTCTGTCTCCACTTCTGCCTCACTCGTGGACACAACAAGAAACCCGAGCCCCATATCCACGTGGGGACATGACCCACTCCACAGGGAGTGGATGGTCCCCGCAATCCTATCTTTGGTCTCCCTGTCGCCACCCAATTTACAAAAAAAAAAGAAAGAAAAAGTAAAAGAAAAAATCTGGTGCTGGGAAAGGGGTGAGGTTATTTGTTCGTTTGTTTATGTTTGTGTGCCAGTCCCAGGGATTGAACTCAAGGTCTTGGCACTGACTTTTTTGCTCAAGGCTGTACTCTACCACTTCATCCACAGCTCCGCTTCTGGCTTTTGGTGGCTAACTGGGGAGAAGAGCCACATGGAGGGGGGGTGTGGCTTAGAGGCAGAGTGCTCGCCTAGCATGCATGAAGCTGGGTTTAATTCCTTAGAGTCACATAGCCAGAAAAGGCCAGAATTATCGTTGTGGCTCCAATGGATAGAGTGCTAGCCTTGAGCATAAGAAGCGCAGGGACAGAGCCTGGGCCCTGAGTTCAAGCTCCAGGACTAGCAACAAATAAATTAATGAAATAACCACATGGATTTTCCTGCCTATGCTCATTTAATCCTGCTGTCAGATCTTAACTCCCTAGTAGCTGGGATAGTAGGTATGAGCCACTGGCACCAGGGTTTCTTAAATTTTTTTTCTTCTTTTCTCTTTCTTTCTTTTTCTGGTCAATTGTGGGGCTTGAACTCAGAGCCTGGGCACTGTCTCTGAGCTCTTTTGCTCGAGGCTAGTCGTGCTGTACCACTTTAAGCCACAGCACTACTTCAAGTTTATTTGCGTGGTTAATTGAAATAAGAGTCTCGTGGCTCACGCCTGTAATCCTAGCTACTCAGGAGGCTGAGATCTGAGGATCGAAGTTCAAAGGCCAGCCGGCATGAAAGTCCTTGAGACTCTTCTCTCCAATTAACCACCAGAAAACTGGAAGTGGTGTGGTGGCTCAAAGTGATTGAGTGCTAGCCTTGAGCTGAAGATCTTAGGGACAGCTCCCAGGCCCAGAGTTCAAGCCCCACAATTGACAAAAATACAAAAAGATCTCATGGGGACTTTTCTGTCCCTACTGGCTTCAAACAGCCATCCTCAGATCTCAACCTCCTGAGTAGCTAGGATGGCAGGTATAAGCCACTGGTGCCAGGTTTTCTTTCTACATTTATTACCATTAATTAGTTGCATGAGGGCATTTTACCTTAGCCTGTTCATCCATGCACCAGAGGCATCTTGACCAGACACCTCCTTGGCTGGCTCTCCCCTCTCTAGGGCGCCTTCTCTGCTCTTGGGTGCCCTCTGCAGGCAGAGCGAACTACAGCCCTCACCCCCTGGCCTTGCGTTTCCTAGGGATCTTGGAGACTAGGGGTTTCAGGGAATCTACGAATCTGTGAATCGGGTGGGGATCTGGAAAGAACGGCCTGGCCTAACTCTAGCTCAGCCATTCCTCACAGGCTCCTCTGGGAGTCCACGGCCCGAGCAGTCAGAGCTCCCACAAGTTCTGTGGAATCTGAGACCTTTCCCAGTCCTGAGCAGGCCTCGCCCTAAGGATTCCCCGCTCACTGGAGTTCCAGATAGTGACGCACAACAGCGGGGCGGGGACAGAGGGGTTCCCCAGAAGTTGGGGTCTCTTCCTCCTCCTCCTGCTCCTTCCTCCTCCTCCTCCTCCTCCTCCTCCTCCTCCTCCTCTTCCTTTCTCCTTTCTCCCCTGCCTCCCTGGAAAAACCCAGGGTCTACGCATCTGACTCAGTTCATGAAGAATCCAAGTCAGGACACATGGAGCGGCAGGGAGAAAGACTGAGACCACAAACCAACCTCAGCAAGCTGGGCACCACCGGCTCACACCTGTCACCCCAGCCACGCAGGAGGCCGACCCTTGTAGATCATAGTTCCAAGCCAATCTGAACAGGAGCATCCACAAGACGATCTCCAATAAATCACCAAAAAGCCAGAAGTAGAGCTGTGACTTAAACAGTCGAGCACCAGGCTTCAGTGAATACACCTAAGGAACAGCACCCAGGCTCTGAGTTCAAGCCCCAGGATAGACACCAAATACCTACAAATCAGAAAGTGCTGCAGAATAGACTCTGTCCCTCAGCCCACTCAATCTTCGTGGATTGGCACACCATTTTCTTCCCTGCTCCACCATCCACCCCACCCTTTACTCTCAAGTCAACCACAATCGCCTCCTCCTCCTCCGGGCAGACGCCCTAGCTTAGCAGGGTTGGAGCATTGCCGCCCTGGTGTGGGGTCCTCTGTTTACACAGCTGCCTCCTCCATCTCAGCTGGGCAGGGCCCAGCTGAGTCACCCCTGTGAACCTGGCATCACCCAGTCCAGCTGGGGAGACGCGCCCACCGTGAATAAACGTGTTTCCCCTGCTGCTCTCCATTCTGGCCTTCTCTCCCCCACCTCTGCCCTGTGTCCTATGAGCCATGGGCTCCGCTCTTCTCCTGAAGGCTGACATGTCAAGAAAGCCCCTGGGTGTCCAGGGCCCAGACACGCAGTCCACACTGCGGGGAGGGTTCTGGGAGGGGTGATATGGGGTCTCCGCCAGGAGGGGAGAGCACTGGCTTCAGATCTCTATGGCCAGTTCTCATCTTTGCTGCTTCAGGCCCAGGTCACCTATTGCTGCTAGGAATTCTGGGAGACTGGACTCCTGGTCTGAGAGGCCCGACTGCTGGATGCAGAGCGAAGCCTGGGGCCTGGACCCTCGAGTATCGGTCTCTCTTGCTCAGGCAGGCTCTGGTTTTAGAAACATCTGGTTTTATACAGCTGCTCCGCCCGAGCGGGGCAGCCAAATGCCCCGTTTCTGGGTGGAGCCTGCCCTGTCCCCGCCCACCGGCCTCTCTCTGAGGATCCTTCACCCTCCAGACACAGCCGAACACCACACAGTCCAGGCTCCAGGCCCAGCCTGGCCCACCCTGCGGGTGGGCAATGCCCAGCAAGACTTGGCCCCATGGGGCTTTTATCCCTGATGGCCCCGCTCAAGTGATGGCCCAACCTGGCCCTGGCCACTGTTCCCGCCTGGCAGGGGAAACCCAGGGCGTGAGGATTTGGCTGTGTGAGGAAGGAACTCCAGCACTGGCTGGAAGAGACAGAACAGAAATCCATGCAATGCACAGTGTGACTCATAGTCAGAGAAGTTGTACAGAATCACAGGCGAGAACATAGCCACTGAGGGGCCAGAGGCAGACAGGCAGACAAGTCAACAGAGACAGACAGACAGATGGGCAGACAGATGGACAGCAGGGTGGGTGGATGGATAGATGGATGGATGGGTAGATACATGATTGCTACATAGAAAGATAGGCAGGCACAGTGGCTCACGCCTGTCATCCTAGCTACTCAGGAGGCTGAGATCTGAGGATCACGGTTCAAAGTCAACTCACGAACGCAAACTCCATGGGATTCTTATCTCCAGTTGACCACCAGAAGACAGGAAGTGGTGCTGTGTATCAAGTGATCGAGCACTAGCCTTGAGCTGAAGAGCTCAGGGACAGTGTCCAGGCCCCGAATTCAAGCCCCACAATCAACAAAAAAGAAAGAAAAAGAAAAATACACAGAAAGAAAGTAATGGGGAAACATACGAGAAAGATGAGAAATCCAGAGTATCACACAGTGAGCAAGTCAGTGAGAATGAGAAATGAGGAGACAGACACAAACCCAGAGAGCAGCAGGGAGGGGAGGGGACGGGAGGAAAAGATTCCAGTGAACAGAATCTGGAGAGCCAGAGTCCCAGATGTGAAGAAGGGCGAGCTGCCCAGGTTCTGGGTGTTCACAATAAGAACGTGTAGAACCATAGTCTCTGATAAAAAAAAAAAATTCCCTCCTGGGAAAGAAGGCTGTGGAAGAGAAGCATTTGTCTCTGGTCTTCTGGCCCCGAGAAGCCAGAGACCCGATGTCCCAGGCCCTGAGCCCTTTCCTATCCTCCCACTGACTCCGTTTCCCCATGCGTCAGTACACAGACAGCCCAGGTCATTCCCTGTAAGTGGCTGACCAATGAATGAATCAGTCCCAGGTCTAGACCTCACCTCTCCACTCCAGACACTGGCACATACATATGCTCACGCGTGTACATGCTTGCGTGCGCGCGCACACACACACACACATACACACACACACACACAGCAGTCTGGCACCACATAGACAGACCTTCACTCCTGGTGAAGCATACACAGACACGTGTATGCTTTTCGCTGTGTCTGAGCCATGTTCCCAAGGGCCCAACCCCAGACTCAGATTGTGGGGACAGGAGTAGGGGGGAGATGCAGTGTGGGGGTGAGGGAGGAAGGAGAGAAAAGGGGAGGGGAAGAGATGGGGCAGGTGGGATGGGGGAAGAGATGGGACAAAAGGTAGGGGAAGAGATCAGGACAGAAAGAAACACAGAGATACAGAAAAAGGGAAACCAACGTGGAGGTGAGGGGGAGGAGAAATAGGGGACTGGGAGAAAGAAGGAGCTGGGGCAAAGGCAAGATGAGCAGACTCCCCAGACCCAAGCAAGAAGGGAGAAAGGGGGAGACAGAGGAGGGGCTGGGAGGAGTGGGGAGGGTGGGGAGGAGGCCATCTGAGTGGGGGAAGGGGCAATGGCGGGAAGCGGGTGGAGCTGCTGGCCTGTCTGACCTCAGAGCTGCTGGCCGGGCTTCTCCTGACGTCACCTTCCCGTCATCTCCCATCACCTCTCCTCCACCCCCACCCACCCGTGCTGGTCTTCAAATGACCCTGCCAGAGCCGCACAGGGCAGAGACTGCAGTCCAAGCTGACTCCCAGAGAGGGAGAGGATCCCGTCGGACCACAGCCATGAGACAGGTGTGTGGGCATGTGGTGTGTGTGTGTGTGTGTGTGTGTGTGTGTGTGTGTGTGCATACAGGGAACGGCCCCTGACCTGGGATCGTGTGTGTGGGGAATGGTGTGTGAGTGTGTACACACTTGCACAGCAGCACACACATGTGAAGTTGCTCAGGTCTGTGTTGCTGCGCAGGTTTAGTTCGCTATGTGTCTGGTAAGGTCTGGGAGCCCCAGAAACGGAAGAGAAAGGCAAGATAATGAAAGAACAGGCAATGCGTGAGCCAGGCAGAGTGAGAAAGAGTCTGCGTCACATGAATCTGACTTTCCATTTCATCTGTTCTACAAATGTGGGATTGAACCAAGTAAAATTGCTGAGATCCAGCTGCACTTGGCCTGGGAGAAAAATAGTTATTATACATAACTCAGTTTTATCTGAACAGCTTAACTCTGTGTGTGTGTGTGTGTGTGTGTGTGTGTGTGTGTGTGTGTGTGCCCACGTGCTGTCTCTAGGGTTTCTTGAACTCAAGGCCTGGGTACTGTCTCTGAACTTCTGTGCTCCAGGTTAGTGCTGTACCACTTGAGCCACATTTTGGTGGTTCACTGGAGAAAAGGGCTCATGGGCTTTCCTGCCTGGCCTGACTTTGAACCATGACACTTAGAGCCTCCTGAATAGCCAGGATGACAGGTGAGCTAGTGGTGCCTGATCTGTTTCTTCTGAAAGCTCCTGGTCTGTCCCTTAGTCCCAGAGTCCATGTGCCCATGTAAGGTGTGTGTGTGTGTTCTCTGTGTCTCTCTCTCTCTCTCTGTGTCTCTGTCTCTGTCTCTGTCTGTCTCTGTCTCTCTCTCTGTCTCTCTCTGTCTCTCTCTCTGTCTCTCTCTGTCTGTCTCTCTCTGTCTCTGTCTGTCTCTCTCTCTCTCTCTGTCTCTCTCTCTCCCTGTCTCTCTCTCTCTCTGTCTCTCTCTCTGTCTCTCTCTCTCTCTCTCTCTCTCTCTCTCTCTCTCTCTCTCTCTCTCTCTCTCTCTCTCTCTCTCTCTCTCTCTCTCTCTCTCTCTCTCTCCCCTTTCTGCTGCCAAAGGGTGGTGTCTCATTTATCTGCAGTCCACCTGGGCAGCACCGGTGTGTGTGGCAGTGGTATAGATATCACAGGAGCCTGGGGTCACCTCACAGAACTGTCAGAATGTCCCTTGTCATGTGTACTTATGTGTGTGTGTGTGTGTGTGTGTGTGTGTGTGTGTGTGTGTGTGTGTGTGTGTAGGTAAAAGTCTCTGTTTGCTGCTTCAATGTCAACTCTCCAATTCCCTCCCTGCCACCTCCAGGAGCTAGAGCAGGGACTGGTATGAGGCAAAAAGTTAGGGGAAGAAGATTCTAGATGAAAAAATAATAATAATAATTGTTACTGAGCAAGTAAAATTTCTACCTCCAACTGGGCCTCCTGTTCCAGGATGGAGACCCAGCTGCTTAACAAACCAGGCCCAGGAATTCAGGGTCAGCTTGGACAAAAGTAGTTTGTTGCGGTTGTTTAAACTGGGTGCCAGAGATTCACACCTGTCCTCCTGGCTTCTCCAGAGGCTGAGAGCCCAGGATCACTGTTTGAAGCCAGCCCAGGCAGGAAAATCCATGAAACTCTTCTCTCCAATGAGCCAAAAAGCTGGAAAAAGAGCTGTGCCGTGGCTCAAGTGGCAGGGCGCCAGCAGTGAGCAGGAAAGCTCAGCAAGGGCACCCAGACCCTGGAGTTCAAGCCCCAGCCCCAGCACATACACAGGTGCACGTGTGACACACACACACACACACACACACACACACACACACACACACTGGAGGAGGATGGCAGAGGGGGCTCATCCTTCCCCTTGTCTGTTCTCTGCAGGACTTGCCCAAGCCCACGGGGGCCGTGCGCTCCTTCCCGGGCCTGGTCCGCCGCGTGCTGACCGTGGCCTTTGCCCTGCTCGTCCTGGGCCTCATAACGTGGGCCTACGCGGCGGGCGTGCCCCTGGCCTCGGACCGCCACGGCCTCCTGGCCTTCGGCGTCTACGGCGCCTTCCTGTGCGCGCACCTGGTGGCGCAGAGCGTCTTCGCCTTCCTGGAACACCGGCGCGCGGCGGCCCGGGCGCGGCAGGCCCCGGGCTGGCCGCGGGGCCCCGGGAGCCGGGTGCCCAGCGTGGCGCTGACCATCTCGGCCTACCAGGAGGACCCGGCCTACCTGCGCCAGTGCCTGGCGTCGGCGCGCGCCCTGCACTACCCGCGCTCGCGGCTGCGCGTGGTCATGGTGGTGGACGGGAACCGCGCCGAGGACCTCTACATGCTGGACATGTTCCGCCAGGCCTTCGCCGACGAGGACCCCGCCACCTTCGTGTGGGACGGCAACTACCACCAGCCCTGGGAGCCCGCCGCCGCCGCGCCCGGCCCCGCTGTCGGGCCCTACCGGGAGGTGGAGGCCGAGGACCCCGGGAGGCTGGCGGTGGAGGCCCTGGTGCGGACGCACCGGTGCGTGTGCGTGGCGCAGCGCTGGGGCGGCAAGCGCGAGGTCATGTACACGGCCTTCAAGGCGCTGGGCGACTCGGTGGACTACGTGCAGGTGGGTGCACTGGGAGGGGGCCGCGCCCGCCCGCCACCACACCCACTGCCACGGGACAGGGGCGGGCCGGCCGTCCAGAGGGAGACTGTCCCGGCTCCATCCGACCCATGTTCCTGTGCATCCCCCTCTGGCCTCTCCATCCGCTCCGAGTAGCCTAAGCTTATTTAATTGGTGAGGAGCACTGGCTCCCGCCGGTAATCCCAGCTGCCCAGGAGGCAGGGGTTAGACCTACATCCTGGTGCAGGCTGAGGGTATCCAGAGGCTCTTTAAAGCAATGTCTTCAAGGCTCACCCGTGGCCTGGCATGCAGGCCTTAGAAACTGTTTCTGGAGGGGGCCCGGGAACGTGGCCTAGTGATAGAATGCACAAACCCTGGGTTCAATTCCTACCTACCACATACATGGAAAAAGCCAGAAGTGGTGCTGTGGCTCAAGTGGTAGAGCCTTGAGAAAGTGTAAGGACAGTGCCCAGGCCCTGAGTTCAAGCCCAGGACTGGCAATAAATGAATTATATACATATGGCTTCTTGCTGGGTACTGGGGGCCCACACCTGTCATCCTAGCTACTCAAAAGGCTGAGAACTGAGGATCACTGTTTGAAGCCAGCCTAGGCAGAAAAGTCCATAAACCTCTTCTAAGCCAGGAGTGGAGCTGTGGCTCAAAGTGGTAGAGTGCTAACCTTGAACGCAAAAGCTCAGGGACAAGTGACCAAGCCCTGGGTTCAAGCACCCATGACCAACAAAAAAGAAAGAAGAGAAAAGAAAGGAGAGAGGGAAGGAGGGAGGAAGGAAGGAAGGAAGGAAGGAAGGAAGGAAGGAAGGAAGGAAGGAAGGAAGGAAGGAAGGACTGCATGAAAAGTAAGGAAAGCAGACAGCGTGAAGAATGGGCCTGGCAAGCTGGAAACCTTGAGTTCCAACACGCCCTCCCGCCACACGCCCACCTTCCGAGCACCTGCTGGTGTGGGCCTGGTCACATTCTGCCTCTTGCCCTGTGCCCATCTTCCTGGCGTTCACGGGCTGACGTGGGCCCGGTCTGCTTCCGGCCCCTCCTGCCACAGGTGTGCGACTCAGACACGAGACTGGACCCCCTGGCCCTGCTGGAGCTGGTGCGGGTGCTGGATGAGGACCCCCGAGTGGGAGCCGTCGGGGGAGACGTGCGTATCCTCAACCCCCTGGACTCCTGGGTCAGCTTCCTGAGCAGCCTGCGGTACTGGGTGGCCTTCAACGTGGAGCGGGCGTGCCAGAGCTACTTCCGCTGCGTGTCCTGCATCAGCGGGCCCCTGGGTGAGCTGGGGGCTGGGGAAGGCTGGGGAGGTGGGGTGGCAATGGGTGGGTGGGGTCTGGAAGTCACAGGAGGACGGGACAGGCTGGGGACATCCATGGCGAAGGTTGAGCTTGGACCCCCATCCGCCTAGGCCTGTACAGGAACAGTCTTCTACAGCAGTTCCTGGAGGCGTGGTACAACCAGAAGTTCTTGGGTACCCACTGCACCTTCGGAGACGACCGGCATCTCACCAACCGAATGCTCAGCATGGGCTATGCCACCAAGTAAGCCAGGGGAGGCCTCTGGGGGAGGCCAGTGAGGGAATGTGTGTTTGAGCTGTATGTTAATGCTATACACGGGGGACATGGAGCAGAATGAATGGTTCTGGGATTGATTAGTGATGTCTGCCACAGTCACAGGAAGGGACCCAGCCACTCCCTGGAGAGTTTCTCCCGCAGAGTCAGCCCTAGGTTGTAATTGGGACCAGGGTTGCACCTCACTGCTGGGCCAGCCAATAGCAGTAAACACAGTTGTATTAGTAATATATTAGTAATGCTGTCAGGAATATATGCTATTAATGATGTCTGTAGTTAGTGGTGTTTAGTCATGGTGTGATGAACCAGAGCCGGGCTTTTCATCCTCATGCAGTCCTCACTTCATGTTTAGGAGCGCTGATGCTTAAGAGCTTTTTGTTTTTTATTATTATTTATTTATTTTTGCCTGTCCTGGGGCAAGAACTCAGGGCCTAAGCACTGTCCTTGGGCTTTCCTCAAGACTAGAGCTCTACAACTTGAGCCACAGCAACACTTCCAGCTTTTTCTATGTATGTAGGACTGAGAAATAGAACCTAAGTCTTCATGCATGCTAGGCAAGTACTCTACCACTAGGCCAAACTCCCGGCCCCAAACTATTTTTATATGAGGAAATAGATACCCAGAGTGGTTTAAAAAATAAAAAAAAAAAAACCCACAAAACCTGGGCTGGGGGACTCAAGTGGTAGAGTGCCTACATAGCAAACAAAAGGCCCTGAGTTCAAACCCCAGCACTGTTTAAAAAAGGAAAAAAAACCAGGCATGGCGACTCACACCTGTCATCCCCGCTATTTAGGAGGCAGAGATCAGGAAGATGGGCAACCAGAGGCCAAAATGGACAAAAAGGTAGAAAGACCCCAGCGTAGCAGATAAGCCAGGTGTGGCACAGTCCTGCAATCCCTGGGCTTGCAAGGCTGGAAGCTGAGGTCGGGAGGATCAGGGTTCAAAGCTAGCCTGGGCAGGAAAGGCCCCCAGGCTCTAATTCCCATCAGAAAGCCAGAGCAGAGCTGTAGCTCCAGGGGCAGAGGACCAGCTCTGAGTGGTAAACGCTCCGAGACAGGGCCTGGGCCCTAAGTTCAAAGCCCAGGATGGGCACGCACAGAATTAAGGGGTGGAGTGGGGTGGGTGGGGGTGCTGGCCAGTGGGCTGAGGCCCTGCCTCTCCTCCCCACCCACCCCCCAGGTACACGGCCCGTGCCCGCTGCTACTCAGAGACACCATCCTCCTTCCTGCGCTGGCTCAGCCAGCAGACGCGCTGGTCCAAGTCCTACTTCCGCGAGTGGCTGTACAACGCGTTGTGGTGGCACCGGCACCACGCGTGGATGACCTATGAGGCGGTGGTCTCGGGCCTCTTCCCCTTCTTCGTGGCGGCCACGGTGCTGCGGCTGTTCTACGCGGGACGCCCGTGGGCGCTGCTGTGGGTGCTGCTGTGCGTGCAGGCCGTGGCCCTGGCCAAGGCCGCCTTCGCCGCCTGGCTGCGCGGCCACCCGCGCATGCTGCTGCTGTCCCTCTACGCGCCGCTCTACATGGGCGGCCTGCTGCCTGCCAAGTTCCTGGCGCTGCTCACCATGAACCAGAGCGGCTGGGGCACCTCGGGCCGGAGGAAGCTGGCCGCCAACTATGTGCCCCTGGCCCCACTGATCCTCTGGGCCGGGCTGCTGCTGGGTGGCCTGCTCCGCAGTGTGGTCCAGGAGGCCCGGGCCGACTGGAGTGGCCCCGATCGGGCAGCCGAGGCCCGGCACCTGGCCGCTGGGGCAGGGGCCTATGCCGGCTACTGGGCCGTCATGCTGACCCTGTACTGGGTGTGGGTGCGGAGGCTGTGCCGGCGGCGGGCAGGAGGCTACCGAGTTCAGGTGTGAGGCTCCATGCTCGGGTCTTCCACGCAGGACCTCTGGTGAGGGGCAGGGAGGACTCCCCGGGCCTCAGTTTACCTCCTCTGTGAAGGGAGGGGACCCGGACTGCTGAGGGGCTAGGACTCGTGGATCTCCAGGGAGGGGTATTTATTATTCGGGGTGTTGGGATTTAGGATGGGGGAGGGAGGGCCCTACTTCCTCCCTGTTCTCATTCCATCTCTGTACTGTGATTAGGATGTAATAAAGTTTATTTATTTTTCTTCTGAGTGTAATCTCTCGTTTTGTTTAGAATGTAGGCAACTGCATGCAAGTAGTCTGCAATGACCCACCTCTCTCTCTCTCTCTACCCCCCCCCCCATATCCCTTTCTCCCTGCCCTCTCCCTCCCTCTCAGCTAGCAGTACTGGGTTTGAACTTGGAGCTTTAGATTCCTAAGCAGGTACTCTACCACATCGCCAGACCTTTTCACTTCGTTTTCTTTTTCCAGGTAGTTTTGAAACTCTTGTCAGGTTCTGCCTCATCCTGAGGTCCTCCCAGCCCTGCCTCCTGTACAGACTCCTGCACAGACACAGGCCACCATGTCTTTCCCAGGCTGGCTTTGAATGGAGACATTCCTGGCACCCACCTTCCAGGTGCTTGAGCCATCCTACTGAGCTTGTTGTGGTTTTAATTTGTACTAATGGTATGGATTCCTGCCCTCTCCCCCCCCCCAAAAAAGAGAGAAAACAACAACAAGGATCCAGAGCTGAAATATAATACTATTTTATTTTAGGGACGGAGACAAGAGGATGAGGGACCAATACCTTGCTAGTAGCCACTGAAATACCACCAACAGAACATCCTAGGGAGACAACAAAGCTCGGGTGGGCACATGGTTGGGGCACGGCAGAGGTCGTGGAATTTGGAATGCAGGAGTCTAAAGGTGGACCCCAAGACCTGAGGGAGGAGCAGGGGCCTGGACCCCAAGGCCTGAGGGAGGAGGCTGGGGCCTGGACCCCAAGGCCTGAGGGAGGAGGCAGGGTCTGGACCCCAGGACCTGAGGGAGGAGGCTGGGGCCTGGACCCCAAGGCCTGAGGGAGGAGGCTGGGGTCTGGACCCCAGGACCTGAGGGAGGAGGCTGGGGCCTGGACCCCAAGGCCTGAGGGAGGAGGCTGGGGTCTGGACCCCAGGACCTGAGGGAGGAGGCTGGGGCCTGGACCCCAGGACCTGAGGGAGGAGGCTGGGGCCTGGACCCCAAGGCCTGAGGGAGGAGGCTGGGGTCTGGACCCCAGGACCTGAGGGAGGAGGCGGGGTCTGGACCCCAAGGCCTGAGGGAGGAGGCGGGGTCTGGACCCCCGGGCCTGAGGGAGGAGGCTGGGGCCTGGACCCCAAGGCCTGAGGGAGGAGGCGGGGTCTGGACCCCAGGACCTGAGGGAGGAGGCTGGGGCCTGGACCCCAAGGCCTGAGGGAGGAGGCGGGGTCTGGACCCCAGGACCTGAGGGAGGAGGCGGGGTCTGGACCCCAAGGCCTGAGGGAGGAGGCGGGGTCTGGACCCCCGGGCCTGAGGGAGGAGGCGGGGTCTGCACTCTGGGTCTGGACCCCAGGGTCTGGAGGAAGAGGCTGGGGACGGGGATCAGGACACCCACTCACCACACCAGCACGGTCAGGGCGGCGGCCATGGCGGCCATGGCCATGGCCAGCAGGCACAGGTCGGCCCACGTCAGGTCCCAGGGGTGGTGGGTCAATAGCTGTCCCAGGCTGGGCTTCACGGGCTCCACCGCTTCCGGCTCCTTCCGCGCCCAGCGCACCACTTCCCGGAAGGTGACCTGGAGCTCGGTCTCCTGGCGCGGGGTGGGCCCAGTGACTGCGCGGCGGGCGCGGGCGTCAGCCAGGCCGGCCCCGCCTCGCCCGCCTCGCCCCGGCCCGCCCCGGCCCCGCCGCACCGTTCAGGAAGAAGTAGAGCCGCGCCACGGGGAGCACGACGTGCTTGATCAGGCAGGAATAGGTCCCCCCATGGATGGGCTTCACCGGGCGGATCCGCGCCACGAGCCCTCGGGCCTCCGGCAGCAGGCGGAAGTAGGACATGCTCTGCGTGCGGAGCTGCGGGACCGGGGGGCTGAGGGACGACGGGGCTGAAGCGGCTGCGCGCCCCGGAGGGGGACCCAGCGCCGAGCCGCGCGGCGCCCGCCGGCCCCGCCCCGGCCACGCCCTCACCCGGGCCACGCCCCCGCCCCGGCGCCGCCTAGCGGGCTTTGCCAGAATTACTCAGAATCTCGGCGTCCCAGCCCGGCTGTCTTCCGAGATACAGGGACCTCCGCGGGCAGAAAGCCCGAGCAGACCCCCAGACCCCCTTCCTCCATTAATAAAGCCTCTGTCTGGCCACACCCCTAATCCTGACTCCGCCCCCTGCATCCTGTAGGCTGGCCGACGCCCTAATCCCTCCAAGTATTACTAAACCCTGACTCCGCCCCCTTGCCCCCAGCACCCTCCCCAGGCTGCTATTGGCTGGGAGGTCTCCAGGCCCCGCCCCATGCACCAAAGCCCATCTGGCCCCGCCCACGGGTCCCCCATTGGCTGGGAGGCACCTAGGCCCCGCCCCCGTGGGTTACTAAAGCCTGTCCAGCCCCGCCCGACTCACACCTACTGGGCTAAACTTCCAGGAATAGGTGATCTCTTCCTTAGGCAGCGGGAAGTTCACAACGCAAGGAAACAGAGCCTGGCCCCCTTGGTGGACCGACACATCCTGAACTGGAGACAATGGGTGTCTCCCGCAGGGCCCACCTCTCCTGACACAGCTCCCTCTGCTCCGGAACCCCCAGCCCTACCCCTCACCTGGACAGTTCAGCGGGAGCTTGCAGACATAGGAATAGCACCCATAGCAGGTGAAAGTCCGAGTTAACTCCTGGACCCCTGCAGGTGAGCACAAAGCTCTGGACTTGCTCCCGGGGCCCCATCAGGTGGCGCTCCTGTCTAAGGCCAGCCAGGCCTCCAGGCCTCCTGTATGGCCCCTTCTGTGCCCCCTAAGGTCAGCTATCCTGGTCCCTCGAGCCAGGTGGAAGCGCCCTCCCCAACTTAAATCCCACATTTCAACTCCCTCCCAGATGCTGAGTTTGTGATAAAGTTCTTACCACATGGAGGGGTGCAGGCGTGGGCTGTAGAGAGAGGAAAGGAAACTGGGGTGGGGAACCTACCTTATGCACCCCCAGAAGATGGTAGAGACCCTGACATCTTCCCTAAAGGGGGCCAGGCCAGATGCACAGTGGTCCACCCCAAGGCCAGGCTTGGGCCTGCTGCTGGCCACCTGAGGGTTGCTACAGAAGGGACCAGGTGCCTGAGTGAGGGCCAGTACTACCACGCACTGCACACTGCATCCAGGGGACATAGCCTAAAGGTCCCAGGGTGTAATTAGGAGAAAAGTTGGGGCAAGGTTCGTGGGCACACTGTGGAAAGGCCCAAGTGGAGAGGACACGGTTCTGAGCTTCCAGGGCTAGCCAGAGGCAGTGGGACAGGAAACGTTGAGTCAAAAGGGGCTAGGCCCAGAGTGATCTAAGCTGCAACAGGCATCCCCACCAAGGGGTTGGCTTCGAGATCCAGACAGAGCTTGGACTGAGGTCTCCGGTCTGGGGTTTGCGGAGATGGGCCCTTGAGTTTTACCTCTCTTAAGCTGTAGAATGATCATCTTCTGTTTTTCTGCAGCACGACGAAATGCTACATCATAGGGGCCTAGAGGGCAAAGCCAGGCCTTTGTAGAAATGTGTGGTCATGGTGTCGGTCCCTCTCCCCTCCATGTGTCTCTCCATCCTAGGCCTGTGCTCCCACCCACGCTGCCACCAGGAAGGCTCCAATCCTCCTTCCCCTTCCTCCCAAGTCTGTCTCGGATGGACAGAAACACACTCCACATTTCCTTGCTGTGGACTGAAGGCATGCTGAAGGCATGGCTCAGGTGGTAAGAGTGCCTGTTTAGCAAGCAAGCACCAGTCCCCAAGTTCAAGGCATAGGATTGCCATGAATAAATACATAAAACAAAAATATCTATTTCTAGAAGACTAGCTAAGCAATTACCTTGTTGAGCCACCATTTGGCTCATGTCTATACTCCTAGCTACTCAAGAGGCTGAGGATTGTGGTTCAAAGCCAGCCGAGGCAGGAAAGTCTGTAGGACTCTCATCTCCAATTAACCACACCAAAAAAAACCCCAAGTGGAGCTGTGGTTCAAATGGTAGGGCATTAGGCTTGAGTGAAAAAGCTAAAGGTCAGAGCACAGGCCCTGAGTTCAAGCCCTAGTATCAGAATACACACACACACACACACACACACACACACACACACACACACACACACACACATACCTTGTTGGTAATGACCACAATCCTCATCAAGGCTTATTATGCCCTCCACAGGCTAGCCTGCTTTCCTCTTACTCTCTGTTCCATCCCTCTGTCCACTTCCCTGTCCCTTAAGGAACCCCCACATTTGCTGGGTGCCAGTGGCTCACAACTGTAATCCTATTCAGGAGGCTGAGATCTGAGGATCGGGGTTCAAAGCCAGCCCAGGTAGAAAAGTCCATGAGACTCTTATCTCCAATTAACCACCAGAAAACTGGAAGTGGAGCTGTAGAGCAAAGTGGTAGAGTGCTAAGCTAACCTTGAATGAAAAAGCTCAAGG
Organism: Megascapheus bottae; assembly: GCF_031878675.1. Lineage (NCBI taxonomy): Eukaryota > Metazoa > Chordata > Mammalia > Rodentia > Geomyidae > Megascapheus > Megascapheus bottae. Next base: position 1,711,238 of record NC_143539.1, read on the forward strand.
ACAACACCCAGACCCTGAGTTCAAGCCCTATGACCAACAGAGAGTGGGGGGGAGGAGGAAGGGAAGGGAGGGGAAGGAAGGGGAAGGGAGGGGAGGGAAGGGAAGGGAAGGAAGGCCTTTGCACATGCTAGCTGTGATTTCTAGCACATCTCCCCGCCTCCCCATCTCACATCTTTAGTGTCATATGCTTCAGGATTTTGTCTCTACAATGTACAATCTAATCAAGTGCCTTTTTATCTCTCATGCTTGGCTCTCTCATCAGTGTGTTATACATGCACCTGTGTGCTAATCACTTAAGTCATCTCTTAAATAAATATGTCTTCCTTTAAAGCTGGGTCCTCAGAAACCCAGGGAGGGCCCCCAAGTCTTAGAAAGAGCTCAGTAAGTATGTGTAGAATGAATTCCAGAGTGCAACTGGAAGTGGAGCCCAAAAGCCATGGCCTACAGCCCAACTCTAGTCCTTAGATGTGTTGTATTTGGCTTGGCTAGTGTAGGTTTTTTAATTTTTGTAATGAACTGGTTGCCAACATATAAAATTTGGGAAAGTCATATAAAACATTTGACATCTCTTAAAGTTTTTGGAAAAAGCCGTTACTGGGAGACCACATTTCCTTTAGGCAGCAATTAGCTGAAGCTCAGTGGCAGCTACGCCCTTTGAACTGAACGAGCTCCATCCCTTACTCAACCACAGCTACTTTATCTGTTCCACATTCCTTCTTTTAGGACCTCTATCTTTGCCAGTTTGGGTTCTGCCCAAATACCCCGGGGCCTTTGCACATGTTGGCTTCTGTTTCCACAGCACATCTAGCTTGCAGACAGAAGGTATTCTGGCACTTTCTGGGGGGACTCTGCAGAGAACATGAATGGCTGGACGGCTCTTGTGGTCAAGATGGCTTTAGAAGTCAGACACCAGGCAAGGAGTTAAGAGCTGACTTGTACACTTTCTCCTTTCTGCCACTGCCACCAAATTCATGTGTTGGAATTCCTAACCCTCCAAGTCCAAGATGATGACTGTATTTGCAGAGAGGGCTCATGAAGGGGTGATTAAGTTAAAATGAGGTCACTTGGGTGGGTCCCAGGGCAGTATGCAAGGACTGAGAGAAGCCTGCTGGAAGGCAGAGGGAAGCCGGCCATCAACAGACCCAGTAAGAAGGCCACACCCCTGTCCATCCTGCCACTGTGATCTTGAACTTCTCCGGCTCCACAATTTCTACAGGCAGTGCCCGTGAGCTGCCTGTTAACTCCAAATATCGTAACTGGATGTTGGTTTCCTGCGGGGAGCGCGGCCTTCTCTCTCCTAGCTAAGAGATTTCAGGGTGGGGCTTTTCTTATAGTTAGTGGTGACCAAGTGACAGCCTTGGAGACAAATGGAAGGGCCATGTGAGCCACAGGAAGTGGCTTTAAGAAGAGGGTAGCTGGGTGTGGGGACACACTCCTGTAATTCCAGCCTTCCCACAGCAGAAGCAGAAGGAGCTCCAGAGCTCTCAAGGCCAGTCTGGGCCATCTCACTGATCGTTTGGCCAGCAGCCCGAACTTGGTTTCTTGTTGCTGGGGTTTGAATCCAGAACTTCTCATTCGCTAGGCACGTGGTCTACCGCTCGAGCCATTCCACCAGCCCCCTTTCGTGTTATTTCAGAGGCAGAGTCTCACATTATGTTCCACCTAGTCTAGACTGCTATAAAGATGAAATGGACTGCTGGGCACTGGTGGCTAACTCAAGAGGCTGAGATCTGAGGATTGCAGTTCAAAGCCCGCCCAGGCACAAAAGTCTGTGAGACCCTTATCTCCAATGAATCAACAGAAAACCAGAAGTGGTTGTGTGGCTCAAAATGGTAGAGCACTAATCTTGAGCAGAAAAACTCAGGGGCAGTGTGCAGGCACTGAGTTCCAGCCCCACGACCACCACCACCACCACCACCAACAACAACAACAACAACAAAAATTGAAGTGGATTTCTAGTTCTAGTAAACTGAAACCTAAGGAAGTATTTCCAAACAGGACCAAAGGCACAAGAGAACCATGAGCAAGTGCAGAAGCCTGTTGTAAAATCTCGCCAGGAGTCACCATCTACTACATACAAGCTCGAAAGGTTTCAGAACATCTGGGTTCAAGTCCTGGTCCTTCCTCAACCCTGAGGAATCCATTCCAAGCCCTCATCCTAAGGGGCCTTGGCCAAGTGACTTAAGCTTCCTGATTTCCTCATTCCTAAGGCAGGACAACAGAGTGGGCCTCCCAGCGCTGTGGGGACAGAGGATTCAACACATGCATTCTAACCATCCAAGACTGAGAATGCCACAGTTGAATGGCACAGTTGCCTTTTTGGTTTGGTTGCAAGGCTTGAACTCAGGCCCTAGGTGCTGTCCCTGAGCCTTTCTGCTCAAGGCATTCTACCATTTTGAGCCACAGTGCCACTTTCAGCTTTCAGTGGTTAACTGGAGATAAAAGAGTCTCACAGACTTTTCTGCCTAGGCTGGATTTGAATCATGAACCTCAGATCTCAGCGTCCTAAGTAACCAGGATTACAGGTGTGAAGCACTGGCTTCTGCCTGGCCCAGTGTTATAAAAAGTCACAGTGAGTGGCTGGGAATGTGGCTTAGTGGTAGAGTGCTTGCCTAGCATGCATGAAGCCCTGGGTTCCATTCCTCAGTACCACATCAACAGAAAAGGCCAGAGGTGGCACTGTGGCTCAAGTGGTACAGCCCTAGCCTTGAGCAAAACAGGCTCAGGGACAGAACTCGGGCCCTGAGTTCAAGCTCTAGGATTGGCAAGAAGGAAGGAAGGAAGGAAGGAAGGAAGGAAGGAAGGAAGGAAGGAAGGAAGGAAGGAAGGAAGGAAGGAAGGAAGGAAAGGAGGGAGGGAGGGAGGGAGGGAGAGGAAGGGAAGGAAAAGAAAAAAATTTCATGGTAAGTTGCTATGAGCACCATCTGCAAATATGAGATGGGGAAACTGAGGCTAGGAAAGAGGCCCAAGGTCCCACGGCCACACCCAGCCATTCACATGGCAGAGTCTGGTTTCCTACATGTCTTAAGGACAGCTCTTACCACAAATGCTTGAGACCAGAAGTGTTTGGGGGACCATGTGCACATAGGGTAGGTAGAGAAAGGGGCTCAGGTTGATGCCTAGTACCCACCCATGTCTCCTGCACATCCACCCGGCACACCGAGGCCACCGGTGACTGATGGAGAATTTTGAGAGTTCCATCTGTATCTGACTGATACCAGGCAGAGGTCACAGGGAACCACGGTTGTGTCCCACTATCCCCCCACAGCTTTACAGAGATATCTATCACCTGCAACCACCAGGAAGCAACAGCTGGGGGGAGAGGGCTGTGCCAGCTCCTAAGTCCCTCCCCCATCAGTCCCCATCCATCTCTGCACAGGAAGTCATCCATCTCTCCCTCCCTGGTAAGTGCCCCTTTCGCCTACCCGGAAGTTGCTCATCTCACCTACCTCAAAGTTATCTATATTTCCTACCTGGAAGTCATTCATCTCTCCCTCTAGAAGCTATACTCCTCCCCCTCCCCCTCCCCCTCCAAATCCATATGGTCCAGGCCTTCTCCAAATACCTCCTACATCTGGGCATAGAACTGACCAGTAGACACAGCCCTGTCCACACACTGGGCAGGGTAGGGGGGACAAGGGAGGAGGCAGTCACACCTTCCATCCTCTCTGCATCTTCAAAATCTAGGTCCTGGGGCTCAGACCTCATCTCAGCCCCCCTGGACCACTGTCCCCTTACTGTCGGGGGCTTTCTCTTTGGTTTTCCCACATTACCCTGTTCCCACAGGCTGCCAGGGGGTGTCATGTGAAAAGAAGCTAAGTATCATCCCGATTCTGTGTAAAAATCCTTCCCGGTGCCCCCATGTCAAAAGATGAGGGTATTTAGAGGGTGCAACACAGCTGCTCCCACAGGGTGCTTAGAGATCTGTACAGCCGTGGCATCTGGGAAAGAAATGTCCATGTGGGTATTTTCACAGATGGACTGGTGAGAAACAGGGAAGGCCCAGCCATCTTCATTGTAACCAACTCTCACCAGATTGCAACACACTCTGAAGGAAGACCTTCACTGTAACATCTGAGGAGATTGTAACAAACTCTCCAGAGATCCTGTTATACACTTATCCCTTGCGGTCCTCCCTATCACTCTGCATCTGCCTCTCTGACTTCATCTCCACTATGGTCTCCCTCATGTCAGGGTCTTGCTCTCACTCTTCCCTCCTCAGGAGAACTCATCTCAGATTATCTGGCTCTCATCACCCCACCCAAGTCTTTACTCAACTGGATTTTTTTTCATTGACACCTCTGACCAACCAACCACCATCAACTCCATTCTCTTCTGTTATTCTCCCACATGCAATGACAAAGTAATGACTTCATGCATACTGGCTGAGCCTCCTGTTTCCGGATATAAGTAACCAGAAGGTAGGCAGTTTACGCCTTACCTTCTCTGGGCCTCCATGCTGCTCCTTCACTAGGCCACTAAGGTCCCCAGAGGGCCTTCTTAAAACCCAGAGCAGACCTGCCCTTCCCCTATTGCCGCTCGTCCCAGATCTTTTCAAAAAACCCCTGTGATGGGGCTGGGGGGGTGAGGGGGGGAGACTGTCCCATTTGGCAGATGGGTAAGTGGAGGCCAGGTGATGGGTAGGCACCAATCTCTACCTCATAGCACAGGTCTCCTTAGCCTGACCTCAGCATACTTCGGACTCTGGGTTATTTCTATGCCTCCTTCGGCTCCTCGCCACCATCTGTGACCCCATCTGGGATCCACCTAAGACCCCTTGTGCCCTGAGAACACCCACCTTCAGTTCTCAGTCTCGTCCCTTCAGGTCATTGTCTGAAACAGGGGTCCTCTATTCATCTGTCCCAAGTCCTGGGAGGCTCCAAACCCAAACTCCACAAAGCACTCACCCTTGGCAAGACCTTGCTGCTGGAGAGAGTTTGTCATCTGCATGAACGTGTCGTGCAGGCGGTTTCGCTCATTGTAATCTGTGGACCAGTGAAAGGCAGGGCGGCTGGGCAGATGGCTGGGCACAGCGCAGACATCCTACAGCTCTGACCGTGGCCTCCGAGTCTCCATCGCCCTCTTTCTGGTCTCTGTCCCCAATCTAAGTCTCCTTCTTCAGGTGTCTTCCCTTTCTACCTCCATTTCGTTCCACGTCTCTTAACTCAGCCTCTCCCCCGTGTCTCTCTGTGCTTCTGCATCCATCCATGGGTCCGTCCGTCCATCTGTCCGTCTCTATCTCTCTGAGTTTCTCCAGGTCTGCCCAGCCCCTCCCTAGGGCCCTGAGCCCTCACCAAATTCCAAGATTGAAAGCTTCTTGAAGGCTAGCTGGTAGTTTTCCAGGCACTGGTTCACCTTCAGGCTGTCCTTCCACCCCACAAAAGAGTGGCAGACGCGGAGGCGCGCAACACGGGTGGTGAAGCAGAAGAGACAGGCCTGCGTGGATGCCCAGAAGACCAGCAGGGCCAGGAGGACAGAGGCCACAGCACTTACCCAGGCCACCAGGGCCATCTCGGAGCTCCCGAGGTCTGGTGGAGAAGCTGGCGACCTTTGTGAGGTCACGTAGCAGCGTGGGGGAGGGGCTGGCAGCCCAAGGTCAGAGGTTAGGTTTCAGATGGGGGGGTTCACATGTCAGGCTCTGTGCAGAGGAACGTTGTCAGGGGTCACCAGCCTACCTAGGTATGCAGCTGAGCCAGGCGCCAGGCTCCCAAGATCCTCACCTGTGACCCTGGATATCTTCACAGGTTAAAGGGTCTCAGGGACTCAGAGGCTGGCAGCACAGAGGACGGTGGGTGGGACAGGCCCCTGGCCAGGGCAGGGGCCAAGGGGACAAAGGAGAAAAGACACAGGTGTCAGTAGACCGAGACAGAAATAAGACACAGAGGCCAGAAAGCCACAGAAGACAAAAGAAACAGAGTCTCCGAGGAAAAGGCCAGAATGCAAGGTTGTGGACAGCGAGGAGGGCCCACCTCTGCCCAGGGTGGGTGCCCCGGCATCAGCGGCACAGCCGCTGGAGGTGTGAGGCAGGGTGCGGAGGGCAGGACGGGCAGGGCGCAGCCTGGGGAAAGCTAGGAGGCCGTATAGTGATCTCCTTGGGTGTCTTCCTCAACTATACAACCTCCTACCTCAGCCCGGGGGGCGCGGAAGGTGGACAGACAGACAGACGGAGGCCAGGAGGGCCAGGGAGGGTGGGGAGGGCCGGGGAGGCCCCAGCCGTGGTGGCGAGCCCCCGACACGGACCCACAGACACGAGCTTGTGTGCGGCGAAGGCCCCGCAAGGTCGGTTCTACGGGTGGGTGCCAGGACCCAAGAGTCTGGGCCCCCGGCCCCCTCTCCCCCCAAGGAACCCAGGACTTCACACCCTGGAGTCCCAGACTCCCTCCTCCCTCAGACCCAGGAGTCCAGGCCCCAGATTCCTCCCTCAGACCCAGGAGTCCAGGCCCCAGATTCCTCCCTCAGACCCAGGAGTCCAGGCCCCAGATTCCTCCATCAGACTCAGGAGTCCAGGCAAAGCTTCCTCCTTCAGACCAAGGGGTCCAGACTCAGCCTCCTCCCTCACCCCAGGAGTCCAGGCCCAGCCTCCCCTCCTTCCCCCTCCCAGACTCACTCCTCCTCCCTCGGACCCAGGGGTGTCCAGGCCTCACCCCTCCTCCATCAGGCCCACAAGCCCAGGCCCAGCCTCCTCAAGACTCTGAAGTCCCAGACTCTCTCCACCCTCAAACCCAGGGGTCCAGGCCCCGGTCCTTCTTCCTCAGACCCGGGGCTGCAGCCATCTGACTCCTTCCCCCAGCCAGGGAGGAGCTGGCTGCAAGGCTGCAGGGGGGCTGCTGTGTAGGAATCTGCCCCCCCCCCGGGGGGCAGTGGGGGAGCCATGGCTGAGGGGGTCTGCAGTGTGAAGGTTTCAGAGCTCCCGGGGTCTTTCTTCCCGCTCCTCCCCTCTTCTGCCTCTGGATGGGAGGGGGTGATGGCAGCTTAGGCACCAGAGCAATGACACTGCAGGCTCCTCAGCCACCTCCCAGCCCGGGGATGGAGGTGCTGGTGGCATCCCGCGCTGCAGGTGAACGAGTGTGAAAGCTGGAGACATGGGGGGGGGGGTCTGGAGCCATGAGGGGGGGTCTGGATCCATGGGGGGGGTCTGGAGCCATGAGGGGGGCTCTGGAGCCATGAGGGCGGGTCTGGAGCCATGGGGGGGGTCTGGAGCCATGAGGGGGGGTCTGGAGCCATGGGGGGAGGGGCTGGAGCCGTGGGGGGAGGGGCTGGAGCCCTGGGGGGGGCTGGAGCCATGGGGGGGGCTGGAGCCATGGGGGGAGGGTCTGGAGCCATGGGGGGGGTCTGGAGCCATGGGGGGAGGGGCTGGAGCCATGGGGAGAGGGTCTGGAGCCATGAGGGGGGGGTCTGGAGCCATGAGGGGAGGGGCTGGGGCCATGAGGGGGGGTCTGGAGCCATGAGGGGGGGTCTGGAGCCCTGGGGGGAGGGGCTGGGGCCCTGGGGGCGCTGCCCGCGGTCCACCCCCCCCAGGCCGGGCTCGGGGCAGGGCTCCCGGGTGGTGTCCCCGCTCGGGCGCCGGGTCCCCGTCTTTCTCTCCGCCCTGCCTTCTCCTCTCCCCCCCTGACCCCGCCGGCGCCTTACCTGGCTCGGCCTCGGCCCGGGCGCCCGGCGGGCAGGCTCGGCTCCCCCCTCTCACTTCCCCCCTACCTCCTGCCTTTCTTCCTCCCGTCCCTCCCTCCCTCCCCCGGCTTTGTCTCTCTCACTCTCCGGGCTCCCTCTCCGCTCCCATCCCTTCCTTCCAAGTCCCTCTCTCTCTCTCTCTCTCTCCCTCTCACCCTCTCTCTCTCTCTCTCTGCCCCCTCCCTCCCCCTCCCCCCTCCCCTCCCCCGGTCCCCCGCTCCCGAGTCTCCTTCCCTTTCTCTCCCTCTTTCTCCTTCCCTCCCTCCAGGTCTCTCCCTCCTCCCTCCCCTCCCCCATCTTCCCTTTCTCCCCCTCCCTCCCTCCCTCCCTCCCTCTCCCTCCCTCCTCCTCCTCCTCCTCCTCCTCCTCCTCCTCGCAGCTCAGAGCCAGGTCTGGGGCTGGGGGTGGGGTGGGGGTGGCTGGAGAAGGGGCCCAGGGCTGGGGGAGCGACCGGCGGGGAGGGGCGGGAGGGGCGGAGGGGCCGGGCGGGGGTCGGCGGCCCAGGTGGGAGGGAGGCGGGGAGGAGGCTCCGAGCCCCCCCGCCCCGACCTGGCCCCGCGCCCGGCCGGGCTCCCGGCATGCCCCGGGGCGGCGGGGCCGGGGAGGGGCGGCGCGGACGGCGGGGACCCCGCGCGCCCCCGGGGAAACTGAGGCGGGCGGCCGGTTCAAGGTCACCGCGGGGGCCGGGGCGGCGCGGGGCGGGGCGGCGCGGGGCGGAGGGCCGGGTCCGCCCGGCCGCCGACCCCAGGGAGCCCCCGGGGTCAGAGAGCAGACCCAAACAGTCTGGCACCATGGCAACGCGGCCCCGCCCCCTTAACCCCCCGAGGCCCGGGCCCAGCTCCAGCTGCGGCCGGCGGCGCGGCCGGGGGGCGCGGGGGCCGCCGCCGCCCCCTCCCCGCCCGGCCCGGCCCGGCCCGGCCGCCCCGCCCGGGCGCTGCGCCCCGGCGCCCCGCGCGCCCCGCCGCCGCCGCCCCAGCCCCCCCGGCGCGGCCCCCAGACTCACGGCTCCGCCGCTCCCGCGTCGGGGCGCCGGGGTCTCGGCGGCCCGGGCCGGCGCCGCGCTCCGCTGCACCCCAGCCCGCCCGCGGCCTCCCGCTCCTCCCGCCCCCTCCGCCTCCCCGCGCCCGGGACCCCGCGGCCGTCCGGCCCCCTGCCCGGGGCGCCCCCGCCCCGCCCCGGCGCTGGCCGCGGTCCAGGGGAAAAAATTCCACCCGGCCGCGGGGAGGAGGAGGCGGAGGCGGAGGCGGAGCGGGCGCGGCGGGGCCGCCGGGCCGCGGGCGGAGGCAGGACAATGGCGAGGCCGGGCCCGGCTCGCCGCCGCCGCCGCCGCCCGCCGGGCCCGGCCCGCCCGCCCCCCGCGCCCCCGTTCCCCGTCCCCGCTCACTCGTCTAGACGCCGGCCTCCTTCCTTCCTTCCTTTCTCTCTGCCTCCATCCTGGCTCGGCTGGCTTTCTTGTGATTCTCTCCCTCTCCTGCCCTCTCCCTCTCGCTCCCTCCCTCTCCCTCTCCTCCCTCCCTCCCGTCTCCCCCCTCCTTCCTCCGCAGGGTCTGCCCGCCCTCCCTCCTCCGCCTCCTCCGCCTCCTCCCCCTCCCCGGGAGCCGCCGTGGTGAACCAGACCTCGGTCCGCCCCAGCCTCCGCCCGGCCGCGGGGACCCCGGGGCCGGGACGCGCGGGGCGGACCCCCGAGGGCGGGGCGGGGCGCTCTGGAGGGAGGGGTCCCCGCCGAGGTCAGCAGCGGGGCCTGCGTGGACGGGGGAAGGGGTGGGGCGGGGAGGGAGCGGGGCGCTGGGGGCTCCGGGCCGCGCTGCCCCCTCCCGCCCCCCCCCCCCCCGGCCGTCCCCGCGCCTTCCCGGGGGGGGCCTGCAGCTGGGCCCTCCCCCTCCCCTCCTCCTCCCCCTCCCCTCCCCCTCCTCCCCTCCTCCTCCCCTTCCTCCTCCCCCCCTCCCTCGTCCCCGGGTGGCCCGCCTTGTTCCACACCTGGGTTTTTATTTTAGTTTTCTCCCTGCGCCCCGGCGCCCTCCTCTCCAAAGCCTGGACGGCCGCCGCCGCCCGCGCGTGGACGGCGATGGGGAGGTGAGCGGCCCTGCGCCCGCTGGACCTTTAATCCTCCGCGTGGACGCATCTCGCCGGGCCGGGGCCGCTGGGGCCTCGAACCCGCGTCTCCCGCCAGGCCCCACACCGGTCCCCGCAGCCGAGGTCTCCGTGGACACCTCCAGTGAGCGGGGGCAAGGTCCGCGTCCCGCGTCGTCCCACGCGGCCCCGCCATCCAGCCGCAGCCGCCGCTTCTCCGCTGGACTCCCGCTGCAGGTCACCATTACCCCCGGGTCCCCGGGGCCCGCTGAAACCCACGGAAAAGCCAGGCACCCTGCCTATCCCCGAGTGTCCCCAGCAGGACCCGCGAGCCAGGAGATCCCTTCGGAGTGAGATCCCTGGATGCAAGGCAGGGCCTCCTGCTGGTACCACGGAATCAAGGGCGGGGGAGGCCCCGGGACAGAGGGACAGAGGGACAGAGCAGCACAGCGTCCTGACCGCAGGCCTCTTCTCAGGTGGGAGGACCACAAGGGCGCTCTCCATGATCAACTCTGGAGCACAGAGGAGTTTCCATTGTGCATTCTCTCTCCTCTCTCTCTCTCATATAGGGCTTGAACTCAGGGCCTAGGTTTTGTTCTTGAGCTCTCTACCATTCTGAGCTACAGCTCCACTTCTGGATTTCTATTGGTTCATTGAAGATATCAGACTCATGAACTTTCCTGCCTAGGCTGAATTTGAACCTCAATCCCCAGATCTCAGCCTTCTGAGTAGCTAGGATTGCAGGCATGAGCCACCAGTACCCAGCTCCTCCTCCTGCTCGTCCTCCTCTTCCTCCTCCTCATCCTCCTCTTCTTTGGTGACATATTCTCGCTGTGGATTCTGGACGAGCTTGCACCCACAGCCCTCCTGAGTGCCAGGATTGGGGCCACGCCTCCTCTTGCCTAGCTCCCATGTTTTATTCTTTTGGTAGGGCATACCTTCTTCATAAATGGGCAAATGAGGAGACAGGAGCATGGCCTAGTGGTAATGTGCTTGTCTGGCATGCATGGAGCCCTGGATTTGATTCCCCGGCACCACACACACACACAAAGTAGCCCTGTGGCTCAAGTGGCAGAGTAGCCTTGAGCAAAAAGTATCCAATGGCTGGGAGTTTGGCCTCGTGGTAGAGTGCTTGCCTAGCATGTACGAAGACTTGGGTTCAATTCCTCTATGCCACATATACAGAAAATAAGCCGGAAGTGGTGCTGAGGCTCAAGTGGTAGAGCTCTAGCCTTGAGAAAGTCCAAGGACAGGGCTCAGGCCCTGAGCTCAAGGCCAGGACTGGCAAAAAATAAAGTGTCCAAGGACAGTGCCCAGGCTCTGAGTTCAAGCTTCAGGACTGGCAAAAATAAGTAAGTTAAAAAAAATAAGTGAGCAAAGCTCTCTGCTCTACACACACACACACATACACACACACACACACACACACACACACACACACACACACACACACACACACACACACAGAGTTTTCCAAGCCCACTTTACCATTTTTCCAGCCTCCTACTTCCTGTGAGAGACAACCTCCATGCAAGCCAAAGTGAGAGCCTTTCCCCCCCCCCCCATACATAGATCTGTTTAACAAATGCTGGGGGTAGGGGGACTGACTACCCAGCAAGACAAGAGTCTGGATCCCAGACAAGAAAGCGAAGAGGGAGAGGGGGGCTGAGGTTCCGAGGTACCTGCCCTCCTTCATTTTGCCAGCACCTGGATGCTGGACTGACCAGAAAGTGTGAGGAGAAAACTTCATTCCCACATCCCAGCTTGGGCCATGGGTCTTTCAAGAAAAGGTATTATTTGAAAATAGCTTGCATCTGTAAAGATGAACTTCAAAAAGATTGACAACTTTGCTGACTTCAATTTCTTGAGGTGGATATAAAACCCTCTAAAATAATGCTTAACAGTTTGCATAAGTCCATTTTTTTTCTCATCTAGACAGAATAGTGAATGAAGGAGTAGAAGACTAGGAGAGCATTGGAAATGAAGTCGGGAAAACACATGCAGTTCTCACCAATGGAACTTCAAGAAAAATCTCAAAAGGAGAAATGCTTTTCAGTTTGGGGTCAAACCTTCAAGCTGTCAACTTGGCTATATGATACTGCCAGTCATTTTCAGAAGGGAAAGATGAGGGATTTACAAAATTGGCCAACCTACAAATCATAAAAAGTTCTTCCAAGAAAACATGCTTTGAAAAATTACTTTGGTCTCAATTAAACTATACATAGTACACATAATTATCGTATATCATTATGTAATAATACATAATTAGAGTAGCCTGCTTCTTATATGTAAAGGCATGGGGAAATAATCAGGTGTCTTTTTCATTTGATTAATGACTAACAAGTGTATTTCTGTTCAGCTGCTGTAAAATTCCTAGGTCTTACATGTAGGGATGCAGTGAATAGGAATTGTGGAATATATGAAAAGAATGCACTGGGCACCAGTGGCTCATACCTGTAAATCCTAGCTACTCAGGAGACTCGAGATTTGAGGATCATGGTTCAAAGCCAGTCCAGGACAAAAGGCAGATGTGGTGCTGTGGCTCAAAGTGGTAGAGGGCTAGCCATGAGCACAAAAGCTCAGGGGACACCACTCATGCCCTGAGTTCAAGTCCCAGGACCAATGAAAAGGGAGGGAGGGAGGCACTGCCATTGATAGAGACCCTGAGCAGGATTGGAAATCATAAGCACAAAGCCCCCCACACAGGCCAGGTATAGTGGTTCCTAGGAGCTGCAGGTAGGAGGACCTGGTCTGAGGCCAGCCCTGGGCAAATGCTATCTAAAAACAAAAGGTCTGGAATATGGGTCAAGAGATAGAGCACTTGTCTACACAACATGAAGCCTCTGACTTCCATCCCAGAATGGTCAAATGAGAGACAGAATTTTTGTTTGCTTGTTTGTTTAATTGGTCCGTTGTGGCACTTGAACTCTGGGCCTGGGCTCTGTCCCTGAGCTCATCAGCTCAAGGCTACCACCCTACCCCTTGGGCCACAGTACCACTTCCAAGACACACACTAGGATTATGTGTCCAGAAAGAAAGAGTCTTTGTGCTACAGTTCCACTTGTGGCTTTTTCTGAGTAGTTCATTGGAGATAAGAGACTCATGGACTTTTCCGCCCTGGCTGGCTTTGAACTGTGATCCATAGATCTCAGCCTCCTGAAAAGCGAGGATTCCAGGGGGCAGCCACTGATGCCCAGCTAAGAGTGATCCTTTACCATAGCTCAGCGAGTCTTTCATCACTATTCAGGGAAAAGAAAAAGGAAAAACAACAACAAAAATTGAACAAACTCATGACATCCAAGATATTCTGGAGCTGTATTTGCACAAGATCTTCAAGCTAGATGGCCAAGCTGTGTTCCAAGAGCTGCTTGACCAGCACTCCAAATATTGGGCCCACGAAAGATTTCCTGGCTGGGGAAAGGGGGTACGGGTGAGAGGGTTGATGGATCCAACATGTGGGCCTTAAGAGTAGAAGTGATTCACTCAGGAAACTCACTATGGAAGCAGCGCCATTACCCTCCTTCCGCTAAGACACGGCACTAGGTGTGCAGCTACGCAGGCTGGGAGGAGATGGGAACCCGAGATGCTACTGCCATGGTCCCTGCTCAAATGGCTTCCCACAGTCACCACTTCCTGTTATTGGTTCCCCCCCCCCTCAGGATAAACAGGACCTAGTGACTTCATTAGTAGTGGAATGTCCTTTCCAACATCAGTGACAAAAGATTGACCTTTGTCTTCCTAGGGACCTGTCTTGCCTTCTTGGATTTTTCACCTCTTCACAACCAAGGTGAGCTGCCATTTTGGAAACATTCCTGGGGCCAGGAACTGAGGAAAAGCCCTTGGCCCCCATCCAATAAGACCGCCAGTGAGCTTGGAAGTGGGTCACAGCCCAGGGGAAGTCTCCCCAGGAGCCAATGACCTTGATGGAGGCTGCCTCCAGACCATGGAAACAAAGATTCACACTACTCCATGCTCACATTCCATTCCGGGCCCATGGAAATAATAGGATAATAAATGTGTGCTGTTGTAAGCGGCTTCATTTTGTTACGTAACACAAAAGACTCCTTTGGTTTTGACATCTTGGAAGTCAATTGCCTTGTTCTGTTGGTCCAAGTTCTCATCCAGTAGTTAAAAATCGATGGTGTGAAACAGAACATGTAGACAAGGAGCTTAGAATGACCGAAGGAAGGCAAGATTTTCTTTCTTTTTTTTTTTTTCTTTTCTTTTCTTTTTCTTTTTTTTTTTCTTTTTTAACCTTTTTTAGTTGCCAGCTCTGCGGCTTGAACTCAAAGGCCCTGGGCTTTCCTTTAATTCTTTTATTCAAGCTAGTGCTCAACCACTTGAGTCATAGCTCCACTTCCTAGCTTTCTGGTGGTTAAATGGAGATAAAAATCACACAGACTTTCCTTCCCAGGCTGGCTTTGAACCATGGTCCTCAGATCTGCCGGGTAGTTAGGATGACAGGCGTGAGCCACCAGCACCAGACAAAATCTGGTATTTCCAAGGTGTGTCTTGAGTTGGGAACACAAGGCCTGGGTAGATCTGTTCATTTTTGCTTGATCTCTAAGTCAGTGGCAACCTACCCTGCCCTCTGTCACCAAGGTGACAAAATGCCACTACAACTCCCAATGCTTTGTCCTCTGCCTACCTTCTCTCTTATTATTCCACCACTGGTAATATTTTTAAATAGCCACAATACAGTCAAAATGACTAAGGAGCTTGAGAACAAGATAATTACAGAGCAAGAGGCCAGTGATAGATTGGAGAGATACAGATGGAGTTTTGATGTCTCCTCTCAGAGAGGCTTCAGTAAGTCAACACTAAATCCCTTAAGTATATTAGGATATCCATATTAGGATAACCAATAAATATAGAAAGGAAGGGTAAGAATCCCAAACTGATGGAGTGGGAGGAGAGGAAGTGGGAGAAAAACATGAGAAGGCGTATCAGTGTTCAAGAAGTAATGTACCACTACCTGATATATGTAACTGTTACCCTGACAATAAAATACAATTAAAAAAATAAAAGAATGCCAAACTGAAAGCAGTGTGGCAGTGCCTCAAAAGGCTAAACATAGAACTCCCCTATGACCCAGCAATTCCACTACTTGGCATTTACCCAACCATCCAGAAACAAGGGCATACTAAATCCACTAGCACAACAATGTTCATTGCAGCACTATTCACCATAGCAAAGATATGGAACCAACCTAGATGTCCCTCAGTTGATGAGTAGATCAACAAGATGTGGTATTTGTACACAATGGAATTCTATGCTGCTGTCAGAAAGAATGACATCGCCCCATTTGTTAGGAAATGGAAAGACTTAGAAAAAATCATATTAAGTGAAGTAAGCCAGACTCAAGGGAACTTAGGCTCAATGGTCTCCCTCATTCGTCATAATCAGTAGAAACCTTGGGCTCTACTAGCAGAGATCTGCAATAGAGCAAAATCTTGATACATAAGGCCATATAATGTGAAGCTAATTGAAAGGACCTCCAGGATAGTGAAACAAAAGCCATATAATGAATGATTGTTGTCCTTAATGTACTATGTTGTCTCTCATCTCCTTTGCTGTCCCTTGGTTATCTCATATTGGTATAGTATCTCACTTTGTTATCTGATATATTGCATTTATTTGTATTTGGATATTTGAAATTTGATAGGGAAGGGGGGAAAACCAAGACGGGTGGGGGGTGTAGGGGGGGAGGGAAATGGGTACCAAGACATGTGAAAGGGTATCAATGTATGTGAATTAATGCACCTTCTATCTGGCAAATATCATGTAACCCTTTTACTAATTAAAAACAAAAAAAAGAATGCCAAACTGGTAGAATTCACCCAGGTCCAAATATAGATAGAGCTAAGTAACTAGGGATGTGGCTCATGCCTATAGTCCCAGCTATTCAGGAGGCTCATATATGAGGATCACAGTCCAAAGACAGACAAAGCAAGACTCTTTCCCCATCCCCTCAAGACCTGGGCTTGAACTCAGCGCCTGAGCACTGTCCTTGGACTTTCTCAGGGCTAGAGCTCTACCACTTGGGCCTCAGCACCACCTCCGGCTTTTTTCTATGTCTGTGGTACCAAGGAATTGAACCCAGGTCTTTGTGCATGCTAGGAGAGCATTCTACCACTAGGCCAAACTTCCAGCCCCAAGACCCTTATCTCCAAATAACCACCAAAAAGCCAGAAGTGGAGCTGTAGGTCAAGTGGTAGAGTGCTAACTTGGAGTGGAAAAGCTTAGGGACAGTGCCTAGGCCCTGAGGTCAAGACCCAGGACCAGCATAAAAAACAAACCAAACAAAAAACTGTTATGGTCAGAAATCATACATCCTAGGACTTAGGACCTAAAGCCAGACTGTTGCTTTCCCCAGGAACCCAGCACAGAGTGTGCAGGAGTTTGACTCTACTCCCCCGAGGCCTCACCAGACACCCCGCCAGCCTCTCACCCACTCGCCGACTGGAGCTCTGGCTCTGCAGGGTCTGGTCTCTGGGGTCACTGGGCAGTGACCCTCCTCGGGTGTCTCCTTGGGCTCTCACGGACTTTGTGAACTTGATACTTTGTCCTTCCATCGGTCAGGTGCCCGGTGTCCTTCCAGCTGCTTCCCTGTCTTTTGAGGAAGTTCATTTAAATCAGTGTCCAGTTCTAACCCAGAATGGCAGGCATGGAGAGCGAGCCCTTCATGGCTGCATCCCTGAGGGGGCCAGGCATTCCTGCTGGCACGCACCGACTCACATCCACCGATGGGAGAATGTGTCTACCTTCCCACCAGTGCTGGCCCAGGGCCCACAGGGGTCTGCCTGGCTGTGATACTTGTTTAGTCAAGTCTCCCCAGTGTCACTTGTTCTTGTCTCACTGGCTGCTTCTCCCTCCTGTGATGCTAGCCCTTCCTGACCTCACCTTCCTCACACTGAGTGTGCAAGGATGCACAAATACCTTGCTCTACGTCTGCTGCGTCTACAGACGCCAACCTCGTACCACACCCATGCACACCACGCTTTGCTTTGCCACACTCACTGGTCCTGAGATGCTCCCCGATCAGAAAAGGAAGGGAAGGGGGAGGAAGGAAAGTGAAAAAGAGAGGAAGAGGCAGAAGAGGGTGAAGAAGAGAAATAGGACGAGCAGTATTAGGTGTATTTTGAATGTAAGCTGAGAAGAAAAGGAGACACAAAGTTAACTCCAAAAGTGTGTGTGTGTGTGTGTGTGTGTGTGTGTGTGTGTGTGTGTGTACTAGGTTTTTGTCTCAGGACCTTGTACTCTAGCTTGATTTTTTCTTTTCTGTTCAATAAAGATTATTTTATATGATCAGAGACACAGAGGCATTGCACCTGTTGTGGCTTGGCTTTTTCTGCTCAAGGTTCGAGCTCTATTATTTGACCCATAGCTCCACTTCCGGCTTTTTGCTGGTTCACTGGAGATAGTCTCATGGGCTTTCCTGCCAGGGCTACCCTCAAACTCTGATCCGCAGATCTCAGCCACCTGAGTAGCTGGGATAACAGGTGTGGGTTCCCAGGGCCTGGCCTCTTCTCCACTCCCACCCCCGGTTATTTTTAGGTGATTTTTCATGCTTCTATGTTATTATTTGTGGGGAATTGGGCAGGCGAAGGGAGCTGCAACATTATGCCTCTCAGCTTGATCCCTGTTTAAAGTTTTTCCTCTGAGTGTCTGAGCTCGGTCCGGCAGGGGCAGTCACCTCGGCGTCTCCGCATTGGCTGAATCCACCAATGGGGGAGAAGAGATGAGGGAACCTCGCAAGGGAAAACTTTGTGTGCTGGATTATTACATCTGTTTTCCCGAAGCCACAAAGTCAAATCCCAGCAGGCACTGTGGAAGGCCAGCTCGACACATATTTCAAGAGAAGGTAGATCACTGGGAGATGTCCACATTTTAAACTCCTAGGAGTGCATTAAAAACGTTTTTTTAAAACTGTACACTGGTGGCTCACACCTGAGCTACGTAGGAGGCTGAGACCTGAGGATCGTGGTTCCAAGCCAGCCTGGACAGAAAATTCCATGACATTCTTCTTAAGTCCAATAAACCAGCAATAAGCCAGAAGGGGTGCTGTGGCCTAAATGGTAGAGTATCAGCCTTGAGCAAGATAGTTGAGTGTTAAGTAAAGTCCTGAGTTCAAGTCCAGTCCTGACAGAAAATAAATAAGCAAATAAGATGACAATCTGAGCATTTACGTACAACCTAAATACAACTCTGAGCTAGGGCATAGCACTGAGAATCCCTGGACTTACCTACCATGAGTTTCCTGTGACAGTGAATCCATAAACATAAAAGCATAAAACACACACACACACACACACACACACCTTTCATGGTAGATGTCTTCCATGTCCACTTCTACAAGACATCCATCAATGAAATTACTAGAAGCAGGGAGAAGAGGAAAATGACAGAGACGGGCAAGGAAGAAACGAAATGGCATGGTTTACAAGAGACGGTGGTGTACGTGGAAAAATATGACACGTTTGTGACCCACCAGCACCGGATGACACCATTCACATTATGCTTTGTCCAGAACATTTGGAGGACGGAAGGCAGATGGGGTCCACAGGCCACTTAGCGCCAGCCCTGGCTTCCGTCACCTTTTCCTCCTGTTTTCCTTCTTCCCCCACCTGCTGGTGACTTAGCTCTCATTTAGATGGTGGCCCTTCCACTTGATTGTCCCCACAAAACCCTCATCACCAGCAGCACAGGGGTGGAGGAGCTTCCTGGCCACTCCCGCTTGTGGTTCCTATTTGGTGTGTGGCCACAGCTCTCCCTTGCACAGTGGCTTCCTGTTGAAACGACTGGGTCCCACCTGCACTTGGGACTCCTAGACCAGAAGGGGTGCAAAATGGGGGCCCTGCTGCTTCTGCTACCCCTGCTGTGGGCTGGTGAGTGGGCCCAGGGAGGGGGGCCAGGCCGGGGGAGGGGTGCATCTGAGCCTCCCCTCCCCTCCCTCACTCCAGGGTCCCTGCAGGAGGACTCGGGGCTCAATCTCCAAGTGCCAGAGCAGGTGACAGTGCAAGAAGGCTTGTGTGTCCTGGTGCCCTGCACCTTCTCCTACCCTTGGCACAAGGGTACAAGACCGCTCTACATCTACTGGTTCAAGAGTGAGTACAAAGCAAGGCTTTATCCTGTGGCTACAAACAACCCACAGGCAAAGGTGGAAACAGGCACCCAGGACCGATTCCAGCTCCTTAAACATTCAACGGGCGTCAACTGCTCTCTGAGCATCAGGGACGCCAGGCTTTCGGACACAGGAAGTTACTTCTTCCAGGTGCAAGAAGGAGCGAGTGCAAAATATACTTACAGAGATAGGAGGCTGAATCTGGAAGTGACAGGTAGGCCAGGACTCCAGGGAGGCCAGGGGGCTGGCTGGCTTCAGAAGGGGTCAGGTGCTGAGTCACTGTCCTTTCTGAGGGTCACACGGTGGTCTCCAGAGACCTGGATTCAGGTGTCCACCCATCTCCTTCTCAGCCCTGACAGAGAAACCGGTGATCCACTCTAGGACGCCTCTGCAGTCAGGCTGCCCCACACAGCTGACCTGCAGTCTTCCAGGATCCTGCCAAGGGGGCCGGCCTCTCACCTTCTCCTGGATTGGGGATGCCCTGAAGTCCGTGAACCCCAGAAAGACCCACACCCCAGTGCTCACCTTCACCCCACAGGCAGAGGACCACAACACCAGCCTCACTTGTCGGGTAGAACTGCAGGGAACCACAACTACCGAGAGAACCATCTTGCTCAATGTCTCCTGTGAGTGCTGGACAAAGGGGTGGAGGAGGGAGGGAAGAAGAGGGAGGCCCAAGTGGGGAGAGTGCTCACAGGGGTGTGTGTGTATGGAAGATGGGGGGTGTCTCTGGCCCTTTGACCCAGCTTGTCTTTTTTCTCACCACAGGGACAGGGTCTCTTTTTTCTAAAGCCATCAGAGGCTGTCTGCTTGCTTGCTTGCTTGCTTGCTTGCTTTTTTTTGTTTTGCCAGTCCTGGGCTTGAGCTCAGGGCCTGAGCACTGTCCTTGGACTTTCTCAAGGCTAGAGCTCTACCACTTGAGCCTCAGCACCACTTTCGGCTTTTTTCTATGTATGTGGTACCGAGGAATCGAACCCGGGTCTTCGTGCATGCTAGGCAAACACTCTACCACTAGGCCAAACTCCCAGCCCTGTCTGCTTTCTTTCTTTCCTTTTCTTTTCCTTTGGTGGGTCATGGGACTTGAACTCTGGGCTTGGGCATTGTCCCTGAGCTCATCAGCTCAAGGCTACCACCCTACCCCTTGAGCCACAGCCCCACTTCCAGTTTTTAGTGGTTAATTAGAGATAAGAGACTCATGGACTTTAGTGCCTGGGCTGGCTCTGAACCGCAATCCTCAGATCTCCACCTCCTGAGTAGCTAGGATTACAGATGTGAGTCTGCTTTCTTTCTTCCACAAAATCCAAGTGGTTGGTGAGGCTTGGAGCTTCCTCTGAAGATAAGGGTCCCAGAGGCATTTGTCATTGTCCCCAGGGGCTGCAGCCCCTCTCGGACTCTGAGTGGAGAGGGGGCCTTCGCCACCTCCTTTCCTACCTTCTCTCCTCCTCTTTCATTCTCCCATCCTCCTTTTCCTATTTCTACTTGTTCTTCATCATCATTTCCTCCCTTCCCATCATTCCCCCTGCAGCCTCTCTGCCTTTCATATTCTTCCTGCAAACTCTCTCTGCCTCTCTGTCCTCCGAAGACTTCAAGAGTGTGCGTGCCTCCCTTTCTGCCATAGAGGGCTAGAATCTGCAGGTGCACTGTGCTGTGGACAGGTAGCCCCTGCACAACCAGGCTGGTTCTGGGGTCTCAAGCCCCCAGTACCTTCCATCTCTCCCCCATGGAGACCCTGGAGCAGGGTAGAGACTGAAGAGGAAGAGGGCTTCACCTGCTACGCTCAGAATGTGCTGGGTTCTCAAACTGGCTCTGTGAGCTGTGTGTGGGCAGAGGACACCTGTTGACCTTTGACCTTTCTACCACAGACCCCCCACAGCTGCTGGGTCCCACCTGCTCCTGGGGGGCCGAGGGGCTGCACTGCACCTGCGCCTCCCGCACCTGGCCGGCCCCCACCCTGCAGTGGTGGCTGGGGGAGGAGCTGCTGGACGGGGACATTGGCAACGCCTCGGTCACCATCACCTCCAGCTCAGAGGGGCTCTGGGCCAACAGTTCCCTGAGCCTCCACAAGGAGCTGGGCCCCAACCTCAGGCTCAGCTGCGAGGCCCGGAATGTGCACGGGGCCCAGAGCGCCTGGGTTCTGCTGCTGCCAGGTCAGGAGCCTTTTCTAGAGGGACCCAGAGCAGGAGAGGGGACACTTGGGTCTCAGGGGAGTGGATGTGCAAGTGAGGGCAGGCTGGGAGAGTTGGTGAGCAGGGGCCCGGAGTGAGTTCCAGGGAGGTGGGTGCAGAGGACAAGGTCCTGAGACTGAGTCCTCTGTAACCCTTTCCCTCTCCGCTCCCCGCCTCAGGGAAGCTGGCATCCAAGGCAGGGTCTCCACAGGCACTCGCTGCCCTCGGAGGTGCTGGTGCCACCGCCCTGCTCTGTCTGTGTCTGTGCCTCGTTTTCTTCTGCATGTAAGTCCTGGTCCAAGGGGAGGTGCTGGCACCGAAGATCGTTACTTGGGAGAACTGGGCTCCAAGAACAGGAGGAGCACAGAGGGGGAGAGCTCTCCTCCCTCCATGCCAAGGAGTCTCGTTCAGTGGGGAGAGAGTCAGGAGTTGGACGAAGACACCGGGGTACAGGGCACACATGTACCCCCGCCTTCTTTGGGGGTTCACACCATTATCCAGACAAGCTGGAGCAGTAAAGTACTTGCTGACCACAAGGGGAGCCAAGCCCAGGCCCTGGGTTCAAACCCTAGTACTGGTAAAAAAAAAAAAAAACAAAAAACAAAAAAACAACAACCAAAAAACTAAACTATAAGCCTGAAAGGCTTGAAGTATATATTCACACACACAGTCACCATCCATCTGTACAAGTTCAGAACTTTTTTCATTAGACCACAAGGGAGAAAACAAACACTTGAGGGGGTCTCTTTCCGGGATTCATGGCTTCAAGGGTGACCACAAGGACTCCTGGATTAGTGATTCCCACTCCTTTCTCTTCCAAATAACATCCAATCGTGTAGAGAGAAACAGGTCCACTTGTCAACTGCTGGCTGCATCTTCTTCTGGGAAATGGTGAAATCACTGTGACCCCCCAAATGTGTGTGTGGGGGGTGCTTCCAGGAACAGCAACTCAGTCTTAGATGACCTTGGGCAGATGACCTCAGGCTGCCTGGGGCTGGGGTGGGAGCCTCCTGTCACATGTCAATCAGTCCTCTGGGCCGGGTTCTGGGGACCTGGAGCTCAATCATCCTTTTTATAGTCTTAGCAGGGGCAGAGGTATCCTGCTCTCTTGTTCCTGAGGCATCCTGGCCCACAGTGTGCTGTTCTCTTCCCTTAGAGTAAAGATGCGTAGGCCTCACGCCA
Organism: Megascapheus bottae; assembly: GCF_031878675.1. Classification (NCBI taxonomy): domain Eukaryota; kingdom Metazoa; phylum Chordata; class Mammalia; order Rodentia; family Geomyidae; genus Megascapheus; species Megascapheus bottae. Next base: position 1,733,447 of record NC_143539.1, read on the forward strand.
CTGGGAGACCGCAGGGCATGGACGGTGAAGACCCTGTGATGGGTACCGTCAGCTGGGTGAGTGACCAGGACTTCTTCCCCCGAGGTTGCCCTCTTGGATACTTGTGTATGGTGTGTGCTGGTTTGGGGACTTGAATTCAGGGTCTATCCTTTGAGCTTCTTTTTACTCAAGGCTGACACTCTACCGCCTGAGCTACAGCCCCACTTCCCATTTTTTGGCTACCAACTACGATCTATAGATCTCAGCCTCCTGAATAGCAAGGAATACAGGTAGAAGCCACCAGCACCCAGCTTGGGTCCTTGTTTGGTTGGTTGGCTTTTGCCAATCCTGGGGCTTGAACTGAGGACCTGGGCTCTGTCCTTGAGCCTCTCTGTGCTCAAGGCTGGTGCTCTACCACGTGAGCCACAGTGTCCCTCGGCTTTTTCTGAGTAGTTTATTGGAGATAAGAGACTCATGAACTTCCCTGCCCAGGCTGGCTTTGAACTTAGATCACTAGCACCTGGCTGGTCCATCCCCACCCACCCACACACCCTGGACACTTTTTGTTGCTACTGTAATGCTATTTGTTAAATAATGTACTCCCTTAATAATTGCGAGAATGCAGAATTATAGCATTAAAAATATGTGATGATCTTTTGTGATTCAAATAAACACCACAAGTTGGTACAGTTATGCTCTTGCTGCTTTAGCAGCCGAATTAAGCAAACCTGATACTGTATTTATAGATAACATCTAATCAATTGAGAGCATTATTAGATTTGAGCAGATACCTGAGTTCTGGCCATGACTGAGGGCCAGATGCAGTTGTTTTTAGTTTCCCTCTTGTCAACACGGTGCCAACACGACCTGTGGTTGAGTTCCTGGCCTGGACTCCTCTGGGGCCTCCCTGTAGCTCCTTCCAGTGACACCCACCTCTGCCGGGTGGGCCCAGTTGCCAAGGATTACTTTATTTCCTCCATAAAGTGAAACTTTAATTACATCTGACTCCTAGCAGGGCTGGGGTTTCAACCCAGGATCCCCGCAGCACACTCCAACCCCCCCCCCACCTGCTAGGCAGTTGCTCTACCACCTGAGTCAAGCCCCCAGCTTTTCACTTTAGTTATTTTTCCAGTAGGATGTGATCTAACACCATACATGCATGTATGGAAGTGCCATAATGAAACCTCTTATTCTGTACAATTAAATATATGCAAATGGAAAAAGATTATCCATGCACACAAACCCCAGGGAGATAAAGTGAGCACATGTCTTCTCACAGGGCCAATGGGAAAGGAGGGAGACAGACAGTCAGACACAGACTGACTTTTGAGCTCCAAGATGTCACGCCACCTCATTTCTCTTAGGAATTCTAGTGGGTTTAGCGGATCTGGTACCACTTCCCCTGGTACACCGCCAGTGTAATCTGTGTGGCAGCAGGGCACATCAGACACCCAGGTTGCTTATAGCTCTCAGAGGGAATTGGTCTCCTCGAGTGACCACATATCACAGATTTCTGGCTTAACACATCTTGAGTAAGTGAGAGGAAACAGCCAGAAACTGTGTGTGTGTGTGGGGGGGGGAATTAACAGAAAAGGTCAGTTTACGTTCAAAATAGATTCTGAAGCAATATAAAATTGTAAGAATTTCCGGGCTGGGAGTTGGGTCTAGTGGTAGAGTGCTTGCCCAGCATGCATGAAGACCTGGGTTTCATTCCTCGGTACCACATACATAGAAAAAGCCAGAAGTGTTGCTGTGGCTCAAGTGGCAGAGTACTAGTGTTGAGGAAAAAGCCCAAGGACAATACTCAGGCCCTAAGTTCAAACCTCAGGACTGGAAAAAAGAAAAAAAAAAAGAATTTCCATCCTTTCTCCCTCCCCCCCTCACCTTCCCCTCTTCTTCCCTCCTCTCTCCTCCCTCCCCCCTCTCTCTCCCTCTCTCTCTGGCTGATCTTGAAGCTTGAACTCAGAGCTTGTGCACTATCATTAAGCTTCTTTTGCTCAAAGCTGGCGCTCTACCATTTGAGACACAGCACCACTTTCCAGCTTTTTCTGAGTAATTTACAGGGGATAATAGTCTCATGGACTTTCCTGCTGGGCTAACTTTAAACTGGAATCCTGAGATCTTAGCCTCCTGAGTAGCTAGGATTACAGGTGTGAGCCACCGGCACCTGGCTTATCTCTATTCTTGTGACTCTTTTTCGCTTCTTTTTCAGTGGTCCAGACAGAAGCCCTTGCCAGACAACTCTGGGCACCAAGCATCACCAGCCAAGGCAGCTCCTATCTCCACCGTACCACAGGAACTCCATTATGCCTCTCTCAGCTTTTCTCGGATGAACTTTCAAGAGTCTTGAGACCAGAAGGTCCCTGAAAACAAGTACCTAAACATCAAGACAAGCAAGTGAGGGCTCCTCAGAGCTCAGTCTTGGCTACATTGCCTGTCTGAGGAGAAGTCAGAGGTGAACCACTGAAGTACCAGGCCCCGAGACAGCAATCACTTCTTTCAGATCATCCTCAAGCAGAGCAGAAAGATGATACCTAGGGGATTGGGCAGACTTAGGCTCTAGCACTTTCTAAGGCATGGCTTTTGTGAGTTCTCCAAAGGATTTATTTTATCCGAACAACAAAAGCTAGGAAGACATGGTAAGACAAACATTTCAATGCTATACCCTGATGTCCTGATATCCAAGTTAATATATACTCTGTTACCAATAAAAAGCAAAGGCCAGCTCCTCAGGGAGCTGAGATCTGAGAATTGAGGTTTAAAGCCAGCCCGGCACTAACGTCTGTGAAACTCTTATCTCCAATTAACCACCCGAAAACCAGAAGTGGCACTGTGGCTCAAGTGTAGAGTGCTAGCCTTGAGCTGAAGTGCTCAGGGACAACACCCAGGCCCAGAGTTTAAGCCCTAAGATCAACCAAAAAAAAAAAAAAGCAAAGGCCAGGGAGCCCCAGGACTGGCCAGATGGGTCCAGGGCCTAACTCTCTCCACGTGGTATGTCCAGAATGATCCTTTATGCCAGCACTGAATTTTCTGGACAAGACCCTAAGGGAGGCCACATCCACCCTGCCATCTACTCACCCGTCTTCTCTTCATCCAGCTTTCCTGAAACCATCCATGCTGGCTCACCCCTGTGGTGTCTTCACCCCTGCCACCTGTCCCTTGGGAAATCAGGACACCTCCTAGCCCTGGCTTTCATGCTTTTCAGACATGGGCTGTTGGTGGAGTCTACTGGAGGTCCAGGCGAGGCTGGAACCTTCAAGCCTGTTCTCCAAGGTGGAGCTCTGAGAATGCTTTTCACTGCTGAAATCAGGCAAACTGTCCAGCAACAGTGGTCACAAGAGAAGGTGGCCAGCGTGTAACTAACTGGGGGACATTGGCTCTGTGTCCACTGCCCAAACACATGGCTAACATTACATAGTGGAGCTGTGGAGCCGGGGAGGGTGGGGAGCAGACGCCAATCCCCCACTCCCCAGCCACCCAGCCGGGCCGGGCCCCCACCCCCAGGCCCCGCCTCGTCTGGAGCTGGGGTCTCCAGGGTCAGGGTGAAGGGTCAGGCCGGCCCTCAGCCCTTCCATCGGAGATGGGCCTCGGCACCAGGCCTTTGACCTTGAGGTCCTCCGCCCGGGGCAGCCCTGCCCGAGCCGGCTCGCAGGTGGGGGATCCTGCAGGGCCCCAAGCCCGGCCTGGACCTCTGGGGCTGCTTTGCCAGCGGAGAGCGGGGAGGAGGGCAGGGCCAGGCGGGGATTCCGTCCTGGAAGAAATGGGGCCGGGCCGCCGAGCCCAGCCCGCGTCCCAGCGAGTGAGGCAGCGGAGAGAGGAGTCCGGGCACCTCCAGAATGCCGGGAAAGAAATTCAGAACCCCTCAGTTTTAAGACTCCAGCCCGACCGGGGGTCGGGACCACACAGCGCCGTCTTCGTTAGCCTTGGCCTGGGCAAACCCGCACTGAACAGCCTGGGGACGCCGAAGCGGGTGAGCAAACTACGACTCCCAGAAGGCTCTGGGTCTGCCAGCTCGCCTATGACTCCCAGGCCTACAACTCCCGCCGGCCCTTGCGGTGAAGGTGCCCGCGCCGTCCACCGTTCCCCGAGGAGACAACCTGTGCCTACAACTCCCGTCGGCCCTTGCCATCGGATAGCGAGCGCTGCCGGCGCTCCCAGAATGCACCAGGGCCCCTCCGTTGTCTGTGCGCGCGGGAGCCGGGCGGCGGGCGCTGCAGGCCCGCGCTGCGCCGCTTCTTCCTCAGCCGGGATGGGCTTTTCTTTTGTTTCTCTTTGTTTCCGTTTTCTTCGTTTTTGTTTCTTTCCTTTTTGGATGATTTTTCTGCCCTTGCAACACTCGAGGGAGAGAGGCGGGGAAGGGGCTCCCCGGAGGGGGGCGTGACAGGCCGGAGCCGGCGGGCCGGGGCCTCCTCGCGCGCCGGGGCTCGGGGCCGGACGGCGCCGAGCAGTTAAGCACTGGTCGGCCCCGCACGCGACCCCGGTGAAGGCTGAGGTCAGGAATGAAGGTGGGTGAGGCCGGCCCCACCACCTAGCAAACCCCCTCACGTCCGGACTCAGGCCCGGCCCCCCGTGTGCACTGGTACCGATTCGGGGGGCGGGGGGCGCGTGCGGACGGCGGCCCCCGGGTTAGGCTCTGCGTGAGGGCGCCGGAAGGAGGCCTCCCTCCAGGCCTGGCCTGCGAGCACGCTGGTTGAACGGGGACTGGTAAGGTGGTGGAATTTAATGGGAGGGTCCCCTGGCTAAAAACCGGAGTGGAAGAAACAACCGCACACAATGAAACGGTGGCTTGTGCCAGCCGCTGCTCTTACCCAAGCCTGCTCGCTCCCGAGCTTCTCTCCTGTGACGTGCCTACAGCCTGGAAGACCTGTCAGATATAAACTCGTTCACACAGAAAAGTGTTGACAACAGTCAGTTCTGCCAAACGACCATCGCTGTCATCTCATCGAGACTGCTTCATTAGAGAGATGTCTTTCCGAAACTAAGTGTTCTTCTATTGCAAGCAACAAGGTGATGGTTAAGTGTCTGGAAGCACTTTAAACGTCATAAATTAGAAAAAGGGAAGGCCACTTCGCGCATCTTGTAGCCAGGGACCAGGAACACACTATGTGTTGGTAGCCTCCAGCCCCAAATGTTAGTGCCAAGGTAAAGAAACTCCAAACAATGTTCAGACATGCCTTCAGTTTCTACCCTAACACTAGTACACTTAACATTTGAATGTAGCATATGTAAGAACTGCTCATTACGTGAAACACCAAAAGTATTTCCTGAAATCTGACATAATGGTTTTCCTTTGCCATGACAGTGAACTGGAAGTCACATGATTATGAATTGTGTTTTGGTCATTGCTCGAAATTAAGTTTCCATCACCCCAAATACAGTGACAGCAGGACTTGAGTGATAATCCCCATAATGGGGATGAGAATTATGAAGAGAAATAAGTAAATGATAGTTTTTGGAATCGGCAAAGGCTCCCCTCACTGAAGTCAAACTGTCATCTTTTCTTGGCTCTTCAGAAGAAAAATCCCATTTTGCCTAGCAACAGCCCTAAGAAATCTCAAGACATGTATCCTGATAGACTTACCCTAACAATGTGTGACATTTGCTCATTGGTGGCAACACAGAAACTACCATTCACATCTGAGGAGTTGTGCTCTGGGGCCAGGAGATCACATGCCATCAAAGACAAGTTAATTCCTTCAAGCTCACCAGTGCCTGCATGACTAAAACAGGGATATAAAGCCACACAGCTTTTCTTTGCACCTGTTGCTTGTGTGACACAGTTCAGGCATTGTCTACATTCACAGTTGGGAAATAGAACCTAGGATCCCTGCTGTTTTCAGCTCAACAAACATCCCTAAGTTACAGTGAGTCAGGTCTTACTGGGATATTTCAAAGACTAGCCTTGGTCCCCAAAAGCACAGCACTAAATCAAGCTGAAGTTCCTGATCTTGAGCATTGAATGAAGGTCTTTGTGTAGGTGGTGCAAAGTTCTTTCTGGTAGGGTTTGATTTCTCCTTGTTTTGCTTAAAACACATGGCTGAATCTAGTGGCTGAATGATATTCTATGAAGCCATGCTCCCTTTTAAGTTGCCCTCCAGCTGAAGAGCTGGGAGAAAAGGGCCAGGAGTGTGGCCTAGTGATAGAATGCTTGCCTAGCATGCATGAAACTCTGGATTTGATTCTTTAATACCACATACACAGAAAAAGCTGAAAGTGGTGCTATGACTCAACTGGTAAAGCACTAGACTTGAGAAAGCCCAAGGAAGTGCACAGGCCTTGAGTTCAAGACCCAGGACTGGCAGAAAAAAATGATGATGACAATTAGAAGGAACTTCAAACGCCTGTCCCACAACAGAGGATGTACAACTGAAATCCAGTTGTCTGTTTAGTGCTCGTGATCAAGAATTCATCCTTGCTTGGCTTGGTGGCTCACAACTGACATCCCAGCTACTCAGAAGGCTGAAATTTGAGGATCGCAGTTCAAAGCCAGCCCAGGCAGGAAAGTCTGTGAGACTCTTCTCCAAATAACCACCAGAAAACTAGAAATGGTGCCATGGCTCAAGTGGTAGAGCACTAGTCTTGAGCAAAAAGAGCTCAGGAACAGCAACTGAACCCTGAGTTTAAGCCTTAGAATTGACCATGAAAAAAAGAAAAGAAACAGTTCCTGGAACATATCTGTCTATACCCATTCATCCACCAAAGACTTCCTGTGCTCGGAAAAACGAGGGCCCTGGGGATGAGTCACTTCTGAACCTGGCCTGTGCCGTGTTACCAGTGTGGTGGAGGAAGTTGTGCCTAGTCTTGATCCAGGATAGACTGCAGCAGGGGGAGACTGCTGAGCTGTGGAAGCCACTAGAGACCTCTTGGGGATGAGTGGAGGAGGGACAGCATGCACAAGGAAACCGCCTGGTGTGGGAGCCTCCCATGCCAGAGGCTGGAGATGTGAGGCTAGGGTGGGTGAGGCTGGGAGAGAAGGGGCTAACCACAGGCAGGTACTGGCAGTATGACATTGAATGTCTTTGGACCAGCTTCTCTCACTGGCGTCTCTGTGGCATCTGCAAAGCCAATCAGGAGGCTGAGTGCAGGAGACTAGACTGAGCCCCAAGAACAGTGAGCTAAAGTAAGCCAGGTGGCTCCTGGGCTTTGAGACTGGCCCTGTGACTGAAGGACATAAAGTATCCCTGAGCCCAACACATCCCATGATATATTGACACTGCTGCCTTGTTAAACATGCTTTCTCTTCTCTCCTTCACCGTCTCAACTGTCTGTCACTGCATCCCTGCTGAACCGTGCATCTGTGCTGTCACAGCTAGCACCACAGAGCATCTTCCATTCCTGCTGCCTCCTATGGGATTGCCAGAGGTCCAGCTGGGTAAGTGGGGTAAGGTGGAGCCTGCTGTGTGCAGAAGCCCGGGATGGGTCGGAGTGTAGTGGTATGAAGGGAATGTGAGGGCACAGGCACAAGTGACATACAGATTGGATGCCTGCTGGTTGCCAGGCAGTGGCAAGAGTAGGGGAGTTTGGGGACAAATAGTACACTGGGGCAGAAAGGAGGATTGGGGTGAGGGTAGTGGCTCAGGCAGGCAGCCGTGCAGATAGGGTAGCATGGAGAGGTGTTTGGGGTGTCATGGAAAGCTCTGAGGTTAGCTTCCCTGCATCTCCGTGCCTGAAGGGCAAGCTTCCCAGATAGTAAAGACCACCATGGAGAGAAGGGAGCTGTATCCCACAGTCTTGCAGTGATTCCAAAATGCCTAGGGCAAAGGAATACCTTCCCCATATTAACCTCAGAAGAAGCCCCAAGATAAAGGTAAATGTATGGGGAAATACGAAGGACTGAAGACATTGAAGAAGGTGATTGTCCAATGTGTGTGTGTGTGTGTGTGTGTGTGTGTGTGTGTGTGTGTGTGTGTGTGTGTGTGTGGTCGTGGGGCATGAACTCTGGGCCTGGGCATTGTCCCTGTGTTCTTCAGCTCAAGGTTACCACTCTACCCCTTGGGCCACAGCACCACTTCCAATTTTCCAGTGGTTAAGTGGAGATAAGAGTCTCACAGACTTTAGTGTCTGGGCTGGCTTTGAACTGTGATCCTCAGATCTCCACCTCCTGAGTAGCTAGGATGACAAGTGTGAGCTCCACACCCAACATGATTGTCCATTCTTAATCCAAGTTAGTCACCAGTTGTGTCTACCTCTCTTCCTTTGAGTGGGGGCATTTTGAACTTTCCTTCCCAGAAAATGTCATAGCATCTGTGGCTTCAGATGAAAGCTCCATTGAAGATAACTGGGAATGGGATGGGGGACACAGAGAAAGATATTCTGTTTCCTTTGCCATGCACTGAGGTAGGACACTTATTCTCATAGTGATGATAATAGGAGATAAGCTATCCCAGTTTTCAGGCAAGAGAAGGGAAGTGACTTATCCAGTGGCATCCACACACTAAGAAAGGGATAGAGCAATGACTGAAGATCCTTGAAGGCAGTTGGAGAGCGAGGAAGAAAAGCTGCGTAGACTTTGACATCTAGTGTTTGAGGCAGGGGAGGGATCAGAGGCAGCATAGAAGCTCAGAACACTCATCTTCATCCGTCATTCACCTACACACCCATTCATCCACCCATCCATTCATGTACCCACCTACCCATCCATTCACCCCTCCGTCCATCTACCCTCTCATCCACGGTCTGTTCGTCTACCCATCTATCTATCCATTTACCTGCCATCCATCTGTTGATTCTTCCATCTACCCACCCATCCATCCACCCATGTATCCATCCATTCACCCATTCATTCATCCATTCATCTGCCCATTTATTTACCCATCCATCTTCTAACCATCCACTCACCCATCCATCCAACCATCTATCCAGTCATCAATCTACTCATCTGGAACTTAGAGCATCAGACCAAGGTCAGATGAGGGAACAGAATGAAGTAACTGGCTGGCAATGGAGGATTCTGTGGACATCATCTTACCCCTGACCCTTGCTCTCCACAGCACCTGCTAGGCTGCTCAGCTCTTCTTGCTCCGTGGAGAAGACCCTGAAGTGCAGTTGTTCCTTCCACGGGATCCCCACGCCCTCTGTGGAGTGGTTGGTGGGAGATGTCCCTGTGGACATGAGGATTGTGAGGGGTGGCTTCCAGGTGACGTCCACCACGCTCGGCCCCTGGGCCAACAGTACTCTCCACCTGATGGAGCCAGCCAAAGGCACAAGCATTCTCTGTGAGGGCAAAAACCCAAATGGGACTCACGCCCTGAGCATCTTCCTGATGTCACGTGAGGGGGACCACGGGGACATGGTGACAGGGAGGGGATGTGCACTCAGGCTGGGGGTGGACAGCATGTGGTTTCCCATTGGAGGTACCGGGAGAAGAGCACCCCTCACACACCTCTACTTACAGCAAGGAGTCCTCAGGCTCCGGGGGTCTTCCTGAAAGGGATCATCCAGGGTGTTGTCTGCGGAGCCACTGCAGTCACACTGATATTCCTCTGTCTCCTTCCCATCATGTGAGTATATCATGGCTCCCCAGGCCCCAACAGTAACCCCTGATCCCAGGGACCTCAGGGTCAGAGGTCTTCAGTGCTTTTGGCAAAGAAAGTTGCTGAGGGAGCGGTGGTCCTGGAGAAGCCAGCATGGTGGCCCTGGCTGCTGTCCAGGGTGGCCCAGGAGTCCATGTGATCACTTTTAGGTGGAACATAGTGTCCCCAGAGGCCTAATGACACATCTAGGTATCTTCAGTGTCTGTGTAAGGTCAGATGCATTGAGAGAGGCAGGTACCAGCTAAACGTAAAACGGTGCTCGTTCATAATTACCCTGGGTACGTGCTGAAGGGGTTGGCTGGAGGCACAGCAGAGTGGCTGCAGGTCTTCCAGGTCAGGCAGGGAACCTCCAGCCATTCAGCCATACCAGCCTCACCTGGCAGCTATGGGGCATGGGCTTTGGTTGGGACACAGCTTATCAAGCTCCTCCTTAACACGCATGCTTCTATCGACATTATACGCATGGAAGACCAGTCCCTGGGTAGGTTTGGCAGCTAGCCCTAGATAACACAGCAAGCCGGCTGAGGTGCTCAGGCTCTCACCCATAATGCCTGAACAAGGTAAGAGCCCATGCAGGAGCAGCTCAGAACTGACCTCGGCTATTTCCACAGAGTGAACTATATCAGAATGAAGATAATGAAGACAACGGCAGTGACTGAATTTCAGAAGAGCCTGGAAGTGAAAAGAAGCCAAGATTCTAAGACATCTTTGAGGCCAGAGGCACCAGGAGCACTGACACTAACCTCACCTCCTGAGAGCTGGGTTTTGGTGGGTAGCTGTGTGTCTGGAGTCCAGTGGATCAGAATAATATCAGTGACCCCCGCGGGGAGAGGTTTGTGCAGTGTAGGGTCAGGATTCTCCATCCTGTAGGATGTCTAGATACCCTTGAACTTAAACAGCACAGAATGAGGACTGTGCCCAGGAGGTTATATTGTGTTGGCCAGAGGGGAGAGGAACCAAAGCCACATAGGAAGTCATACAAGACACCCTGGCTGTCAGTGACCATTGATTGCATGCCCACCGTTCATGGGAAGGGAAGGCAGGGCTCCTTCCACCCTGTAAGGAAAGGGCGAGTCTGTGAATTCTGTAGTGGCAGAGTACTCTTTCTCTCTGTGTCCATACTGTGCCTCTAGAGCTGTTCCATGTTCCTCTCCCCTTTCCTCCATGCCTTCATTCTAGGCAAGTCAAGATAAGCTGACTCCTGTGGAAACAAAACCACGCCTGAACTTTGAATCATCCTCAGAGTTACAAGAGTCTACACAACCTATGGAGACTCCAGAAAACCCGGTGCCCTTGGAGTCTCGGATCTCAAAGCCCTCTTCACCCCGTCCGCTTCCTCACACAGCTTCTCAGTTGCGTATGGGTCACCCTGGGACCCGGCCTGAGAACCTTAGAAGGTAAATTCTGCCATCTGTTGTTTGAGCTGGCCAAAAGAAGCATGACGCACTGGCCATAGTGTCACCGGCAAGAAAGAGGTGAAACTATGCAATAGATCTGTAGTGTTTGAGGCCCTGCACACACACAGACATCAGGATTGGAGCCATCTTTCAATGTTCCATGTCATGTTCAAGACAACTCATCACCAACCTCTGGACATCAACATCTCCAAACAGCATGCATCTGGGTGGACAGTGAGCTATGAACAGTGGTACCCAGAAATGTAGGTGGAGGGAAAGACACTGTGGTAGACCTTGAATGCAAAGCTAAAGCATCAGAGCTTTGTCTTATAGGACCTTATCCTGACCCTTAGATGATAAGCTCCAGAGAAATAAGGATCCTGTCTGCTTTGTTTTCCATTTGTAAAAACCAACACTTAAAATATAAGAAGCTCACAAAAATGCTTGCCAAATAATGAGTAGTTGCATCAATGCATGCACACATGCATGGATGGAAGGATGGATGGCTACATGGATAGATGGGTCGATGAATCAAAGAATAGGTTACAAGCTATCACAAAGTTTGAATCAAGGAAGTGGAGTGACCAAATGCATAAGGATCATTCTCTCTGAGGAGGAGAGAGATAACATGTACTTAGTAAAGGGCTGGGAGCGTGGTAGAGTGCTCACCTAGTATGCATGAAGCCCTACGTTTGGTTCCTTGGTACCACATACAGAGAAAAAGGCAGAAGTGGTGCTGCGGCTCAAGTGGTAGAGCGCTAGCCTTGAGGAAAGACCAAGGACAGTGCTTAGCCTGAGTCCAAGCCCCAGGACTGACACACACAAAAAAAGTACTTAGTAAAGATTGAGGTAAAAGAGGCAGCCAAGAGTTGACTTTGAAGATTGTTGCCACCTTTTTGACCCAGCTGGATGGCAGGCATTCAAGGAAGAACAGGATTCCAGCATTTGAATGGCCTATGGCTATGCACCACTCCACGGGCCAGTACTCATGAGTCCATGCCGATCCCGCAATGATTCGAGTCCTCATCTTGTATTCAGGGTAGATGCCCTGTCGTCACCATATATACAAGCATCTCTCCACAGAAGTCAGAGCTGCCATCATGTGCCCGCTGAGAGGGAAACACTGATGACACTGGCCCAGCCTCTGTGGAGATGATGAAGAAATAGAAGACACGGGTGTGTAGTTGATTGGGCAGAGGAATACTGTGGGGAAGTTAGTAGCAGGAGAGGAACTCGGTTTTGACAATTTGCTGCTTTTTTCTGAGGAGCCAGCCAGAGGGAACAGCCCCCATTGTGGGCTCTGAGACTGGTGAGATCTGGTGAGTTTGGGAGCCCAAAGCAGTCCTTGGTGGCTTGAGCTCAGCGTGACAGTTGCACTCAGAGGAGTCAGAACCCGGGGCTCCAGCACCCGAGTGAGTCCAGGTTGATCTCCTCCTCCTTTGTTTTGTAAGTTGGGAACTCCAGGGCACACCTTTGTGGATCTAGGAATCTGCAGTGAGCCTGGCACTGGTGGCCACACCTGTCCTCCTGGCCGCTCAGGAGGCTGACCTGGGCTCTTGTTTGATTGACAACCCGGCTCTGGGTTCCCACACAGAAAACAAGCCCACTCGGACTGGCCCTGGGAGGCGAGCCTTGGTCATTCAGACTTCCATCAGTCATTACCTGCTTGTCCATGTGGCTGAGTTGACCGGCACGTTGACTGGCTCCGGATGGGTGGCAGACCAAGGCTCCCCACTGGGCGTCGAGGGGGAAGGGGACAGCAATTCAGCTTCTCCACGGCCCCGCCCATGTCCCAGCAGCTCCCACGAGAGCATTGCCAGGCCCTGATCGGCTCTGGGTTGACATAGGCATGCTTGGTAGGTTCAAGGGGCGGGGCTCCGCGGGGGCGGGGCTCCGCGGGGGCGGGGCTCCGCGGGGGCGGGGACGTTGAATCCATCTGCTGGATGGATTCCATCTGTGGGTAGGAGGTTGGTGGGGCTCGGTAGTTGGCCCAGTGGCCCAGCAGCTCCGCTTTGTCCACAAAGAGAATCTCGGAAACTCTGCAGAGCATCGGCTGAGTGAATGGGCGAGTTTGCTGGGGATGGAGGATATGGTCAGTATCCAACCCCCAGCCCAGGTCCCTGGGCCCGGTGGAAGTCTCTGTGACCTTCCTCCTCCCCGGTCACTTCCCCTGAGTCGCCCAGCCGTTGTCCCACTCCTCCCGATCGATCATCACTTCGGCGGGCCCTCAGGACACCCTCGCAGGGGTCCAGTCAGTCCTTCCCTCCGGAGAGTCATTTTTCCATTCTGAGACAGCCAGTAAGTCGCCTGGTGCTCTGCACAAAACCCCCAGAAAGTGTTCCATTTTCCAAGAGAATAGGTACAGAGGTGGGACCAGCCTGATGCTCTCAGAACCCGAGGCCAGGAGGTAAATTTGGGGGAAGAAAATGATCATTTAGGGAGAGGGAAAGGTGGTTGGTTTTAAAGATAGCCCAGGGATGTGCCAGTTTCTGGGATACATGTTGGAGCCAGGGGTTGTAAAATACCACAAGAGGTACGTGTATAAAACTAGAAAGCTCTAAAAAGAAAGCAACAAAATGTTCAAAGGATGGGAGAAGGAATGAAATTATTGCATTACTTAAAGATTTACATTACATGTGAAGTGGTGTGACAGACCCTGGAGTACAAAGAAGGAAGTCTAGGATTATCTGATCGGCCATCAATATGTTACTTGTTTCTCAGAAAACCCTCCTAAATACACCCCTGCTCTGTGCCTGCCAGTTTCCATAATAAAGTCCACAAATCACAGACTCCATCCCCAGTCCTCTGGCCAATGGCCTCCTCCAGAGAGGCTTTATGCTGATGAAACCTGCCCCACCCCACACCCCCAAGTTTTCCATGGCTTCCATGACCTCCTCATTGACATGAGGGGGGTCTGAGCTCCGCAGCTTTGAAACAGGAAGGGGCTGAGCCTGAAGATGCAGTGAAGGAGAAGAAAGTGGCCCCAGTGTTAGGGCTTCACCATCATGGATGACCACCATCCCTAAATCCCTCTAGCTGGTCCCTGTGGCTCTTAATTCTCCAGGTGAGGAGGTGTAATGGCACTTAAGGAGACAAAGGTCCTTGGAAAGCAGTGAAGGTTTTCTGTCTCATTCCCTGCCTTGTCCTAACCTGTTCCACACTCTTCCCTCCAGGACATTCAGGTCTGATGCCAGACACTGCAGCAATACACATCCTGGGCTTCTCTGGGTCCTGAAATCCTGCCAGGAGGCATGACATGGCCACTGTTGTGTTTGGGTAAGTGGAACAAGGGGCAGGTGCAATGTCTTAAGAGTAAAGGAAGGGCTGAGGTGGACATAGGTGGAAGAGTAGAGTTGAAGATGAAAATGGAAGGCAAACAATTATCTTGGTGTTACGAATATGGCCTAGTGGTAGACTGCTTGTCTAGCATGCATGAAACCCATTCCTCAGTATCACATAAACAGAAAAAGTTGAAAGTGGCACCATGACTCAAGTGGTAAAGTGCTACCCTTGAGCAAAAGCTCAGGAACAGTGCCCCCAGGCCCTGAGTTCTAGCCCCAAGGCTGGCAAAAATATATATATTCTTGATGGACATGGTAGTGTCTGCCTATTATCTCAATACTCAGAAGTCTGAAGCAGGAGATTAGAGAGTTTAAGGATAATCTGAGCACGCAATGAGACCAAAGAAGAAAGAAGGAAGGAGGAATTGCATTGTTGATAAATAAGCAACAGACATGTTCTCGATGAATACTTTTGGCGAATGCTGGTTTTGTCTACAAAGCCACTCTTCCAACAATTATTACTCCCTATCCCCCGATGAGCAAACCAGCCCTGAGAGGTTAAGCAATTTACCCCAAGCCTCTACTTGAATGCCCAGCTCCTATTGCAGCAGAAGGTCACTTCAGCCACAGTTGTTCTCGCCATCGCCCCCTGGTGGTGGCTACTGATAAGTCACAAGAATCAAGTGTTCAGCATCCTGGGTGTGTGATCTGGAGAAATCACTCTGACTTCTCTGACCTGAGGACTGGGGCTTGATCTCACAGAGCCTCCATTTACCCCTATGTCTAGGGGATACACATGAACCATTCTGGAGTGGCTTGCGCGGGCATCTGCGAGGACACTGGGTAGAAGGGCTGCCATGGTTCTGACGTGGTCTGAGGAGCTGTGTAGCTCACCTTTGTGTCCATGTTCAGGCAGAAGCAGAGGGGATGGATATCCAGCAGGAGCCAGGGGCCAGGGTTGTTTTTGATACTGACCTCAGAGCACCTGTGCCTCTAGTTCTCTTTCATTCTCCTGACACTGTAACATGGGATTATTGTAGCCATTTCTCAGAGACTCAGAAACAAGGCAACACCCAGTTGCTGGTCATAAGATACAATTAGTACCAAGATGAGAAGGAAAACCGATTCAGCAGGCTGAGTTGGGACCACTGAGAAAGTCAGTGGAACTGTCACACTCTTGGCGATGGAGATTACAGCAAAAGCATACAGATTCAACTCAGCAGAGGACAATGGCACAGGGAGGAGAGAGCAAAAACTTCCTCTTGTCCTTTCCCGGGGCGGGGGAGGGGGGAAGGGGAGTTCATAAAGCCAGCACCGTTCTCCACTGCCATGCCAAAAAGCTCGCCAGCCAAGTCCTGGGTCCCAGGGTTGGTTGTGTGGTGTTGATTTTGTTTTGTTAGTGTTTTTTTTTTTAAGACAAGGTTTTACCAAGACATGTGAAAGGGTATCAATGTATGGGAATTAATGCACCATCTATCTGGCAAATATCATGTAACCCTTCTATTAATTACAATAAGAAATATATGAAAAAAAGATAAGGTTTTGCTGTGTGTCCACCTCCAGCCCTCAGTCCTTCAGCCTCTATCTCCCAAATGCTAGGAAGACGGGACAGTGCCACCACGCCTGGCATGGTGATCCAGTGACCTAGGTGTAACTGGCTTAGGCTTCACCCCTGACAGGGGTCAAGGACCCCACTAGTGTGGGGTTAAGCATGGCTCCCTATGGCTCAAGGACCTTCTCAAAAAGGACATCCCAAGGCCTCCGGGGTGGCCTTCTGGGAGCTGGGCACATGCCGGGTCCATTTCTGACTGAATCCCTCCCCGTAGGTTTCCTGTCTCACGCGTTGATGGACATCACACAGACGCCAGTGGAAGAGGCGCTGTGCGCCGGAAGTCCTTGTTTCTCTGAGTTTCCTAAAACCTCCTCAAGCGGTTCCGTGAGGGCCAGCCCTCATCTGGAGGAGGACAGCAGCTCCTCCGCAGCCACCATGGAACTCAAGGCTACCACCGACGGCAGCGCCACGGTTGGACTCGATGCAAACGGGAGCCCTGAGGGGCATCACTGCACGCTGGCAATCCAAGGTGTCCCCAGAAGGAGCAGCCTGGCGTACGTGCTCCCCGTGCTCCCCGAAGACCTCGGAGAACCAGAGAGTGCCGCCAGCTCCGAGGCAGGTGATGCCTCATCTCCTGCCACACCGCGTGAAAGCGGGGAACCCGGAGGGTTTTCACCTCACCCGGCCCTAGGCTTGATCAAACATTCAGTATTTGGTTTCTACAGTAATATGACGAGATATAGTTGGTCCACTTATGGGTTGGTTTATGTATTTGTTTTGTGCCAATGATGGGGCTTGAACTCAGGGCCTGGGCACTGATATCTTTCAGCTTTTCTCTTCAAGACTGGCACTTTACCACTTGAACCACAGCTCCATTTCTGGCTTTTTAGCAGTGAACTGGAGAGAAGAGTCTTTTTTCACTCCTGGGTTGGCTAGGCTCACAGGCTTGAGCCACTGGCAGCTGGCTGGCTGGCTCATTTTATCCAAGTAATGATGACAAAGGGAGCATGGAACATGTTCCCAGGGCATGGAACAGGAGAGGGCAAGAAGGAAGATGTGCAGATGAGACTGGAGAGCTGATCAAGTTCAATCTCGAAGGTTCTGAATTCAAGTTCAGGCAGTCTCATCTCAGGTCTTACGTGTTGGCTCATTTGTGGAGCTGAGTGCACCCCATCCCCACAGAGAACAGAAAGCCATTAGGGAAAAAAGCAACAACACTCACAGCCTCTAAACTGTGGGGGCCATGGGGTGGAAGCATGGCGCAACAGTGGCTGTGAGGCTCTCGCCCCTAAAGTGTAGAATCATTCCCTCTCTCTTCCAGATCTGACCCCCAAACCAGAGCTCACAATCCCAGAGGGGCTGATGGCTGGAGACCCCAGCGCCTTGACCTGCACCATCCAAGGAGCCTGTGGAGAAATCCAGGCCTCCCTGCTGTCCTGGGCCGGCGTTGCCCAGTCCTCCAGGGTCCCACCCCACCCTGTCCCTTCAACCTCTCCCTGGATAACTTGAGCAGGAGTAACAATGAATGCTGAGGGGTGGCCAGGACAGGGTTCTGAGTTGAGGACGGTCACAGATCCAACAGAAAGTGCTGATGGGACTCAGTGGAAGAGAGGAGGTGAAGGAAAAGGGGGATCAAAGGGGAGAGGAGGGCAGGTGTTATCAAATCACTAAATGTGCATATATGAAAACCTGATTAGAAAGTGGCTCAAGGGGTAGGGCGGTAGCCTTGAGCTGAGGAGCTCAGGGACAGCACCCATGCCCAGAGTTCAAGTCCCATGACATAGGAAAAAAAAAACCTGATTAAAAAATAGTTTTTAGAGCTGGGAACTGGGTATTCAGGAGGCTGAGATCTGAGGATCCCAGTTCAAAGCCAGCCCAGGCACCAAAGTCCATGAGACTCTTATCTCCAAATAACCACCAGAAAACTGGAAGTGGTGCTGTGGCTCAAGGGGTAGGGTGGAAGCCTTGAGCTGAAGAGCTCAGGGACAACACCCAGGCCCAGAGTTCAACCCCACAACTGACAAAATAGAAAAAAAAATAGTTTTTAAAAGGAGGGAAGAGGAATAAGGAGTGATTGAGAGGATAAGCTTGATAAAATATATAAATATAGACGATCTAAATATATAAGATGTAAATACCACAGTGAAACCCCATTGTGTGATGAATGCATGCAAATAAAGAGGAAGCCGGGCTCCGGTGGCTCGCACCTGGAACCCTAGCTACTCAGGAGGCTGAGATCTGAAGATGGAGGTTCAAAGCCACATGGGGCAGGAGAGTCCAGGAGACTCTGATCTCCAATGAGCCACCAGAAAACCTAAGGGTGCTGTGGCTCAAAGCTGCAGAGGGATAGCCTTGAGCAAAATTGCTCAGGGACAGCGCCAGGCCCAAAGTTCAAGCCCGTGGGTACTGGAGGGTCTCAGTTCCCGTTCCCCCTTGAGAGGGCTGAGTCAGAGCTCACCTGAGACCAGCGCGTATGAAGAGAGAGAGCGAGTGGGGAGCGTCTCAGCTCTGGGTTTTGTGGAAAGTCTCTTTGTGAATCATAAACACAGAGACAGAAGAGGAGGGAGGAGGCAGGAGAGGAGGGGGAGGAGGAGGAGGGGGGAAGACTGGAGGGGGAGGCAGGAGAGGAGGGAGAAGAGGGGGGAGGCTGGAGAGGAGGGAAAGGAGGAAGAGGAGGGGGGAGGCAGGAGAGGAGGGGGAGGAGGGGGGAGGCTGGAGAGGAGGGAAAGGAGGAAGAGGAGGGGGAGGCAGGAGAGGAGGGGGAGGAGAGGGGAGGCTGGAGAGGAGGGAGAGGAGCAGAGAGGCTGGAGAGGAGGGAGAGGAGGGGGAGGCAGGAGAGGAGGGAGGGGAGGGGGGAGGCTGGAGAGGGGGGAGGCTGGAGAGGAGGGAGAGGAAGGGGGAGGCTGGAGAGGAGGGAGGGGGGAAGGCAGGAGAGGAGGGAAAGGAGGGGGGAGGCTGGAGGGGAGCAGGGAGGAGGGGTGCTGGCTGATGCCACCCCCTCTCCACAGCCCCCGCCAGGCTGCTCAGCTACACTTGCTCTTTGGAGAGGGCCCTAAAGTGCAGCTGTTCCTTCCACGGGGTGCCCACGCCCTCGGTGCAGTGGTGGATTGGAGACATCCCCGTGGGCAGCGGCAGGACGGGCAAGCCCCTGCAGGTGACTTCCAGCAAACTTGGCCCGTGGACCAACAGTACCATCTACCTCCGGGGGGACCCAGATCTCATCATGAGACTCCAGTGCGAGAGGAAGAACCAGCTGGGGACCCACGCGTCCAGAATCATCCTGCTAGCAGGTGAGTCGCGGGGGCCTCATAACCAGCCGGGTCCACAAGGAGGCCGGAGGGAAGCAGGACGCCACCGCGCCACCCTGGAAGTCTTAGGAGGAACACCTCCCTCTGATTCCAGACAAGACGCCCCTTTCCAAAGTGTTCAGGAGAGGGCTGACCCACGGCATTGTGTATGGAGCCATTGCATCCGCCCTGCTTCTCTTCCTCCTGGTCCTCTTGGCGTGAGTATCCAGGTTCAAATCAGCCTTCTCGAAATGGACTCGACATTAATGGTCAGTCACTCTTTATTCTCCTGGCTATACATTTCCCTCTACATGCAACCTTAGCTGCATCCCATGGATGTTCACTTACATTATCTTTATTATCATTTGGTCAAAACATTTCTAACTAATAGTATGGTTTTTTGACTTATGTTTTTGTTTGTTTTTTGCCAGTCCTGGGGCTTAAACTCAGGGCCTGAGCACTGTCCTTGGGCTTTCTCAAGGCTAGAGCTCCACCACTTGAGCCACAGCACCACTTTCAACTTTTTCTATGTATGTGGTATGGAGGAATTGAACCCCATCTTTGTGCGTGCTAGGCAGGCACTCTACCACTAGGCTAAATTCCCGGCCCGACTTTTGTTTTGTTTTGTTTTAAAGATACATTAATAATTTCTAATAATCCTCTTTCTAGCTTAAATCCAATAAGACTAGAAAATATATTGTGCACAAAATCAATTTCTCTCTGTGTGTGTGTGGGGAGTGGGTGTGGTACTGGGGCTTGAACCAATGGTCTTACACTTGCTAGGCAAGTGCTCAGCCCCTTAAACTAAGCTCCTAACCTTCAATTTGCTTTGTAGCAACTTTTTGTTTAGGTTTTTTTTTTTTACCAGTCCTGGGACTTGAACTCAGGGCCTGAGCACTGTCCCTGCGCTTTCCTCAAGACTAGTGCTCTACCACTTGAGCCACAGCACTACTTCTGGCTTTTCTGTATATATGGTATCAAGGAATTGAAACTTGATTGGTGTGCATAATAGGCAAGCACTCTGTCACTAGGCCACACTCCCAGCCCCTTTGTTTAGGTTTTGTAAACAAACATTCCACCGAGGCTTAAAAAGAATGTGTATTCTACACTATTTGAATGCAGTTCATATGTATTAGATATGTGTGTATATACATGTATGCAACTTGAAATCAAACTTATTCATCATGTCTGAATCTTTCCTCTTTGCACCTATTTACTTGCCTGATTTTTTTTGAGGGGGGGGTCATGGAGCTTGAACTCAGGCTGGGCGCTGTCCCTGAGCTCTTCAGCTCAAGGCTACTGACCTACCCTTGAGCCAAGCCCACCTCCCATTTTCTAGAGGTTCATTGGAGATGAGTCTCAGGTCCTTTTGTGCCTGGGCTGGTTTGAACCTTGATCCTCAGATCTCAGCCTCCTGGAGTAGCTGGGATGACAGGCGTGAGCCACCGCGCCCTGCTTGCCTGCTTGTTAAAAAGAAAGGTATGCCGGGCATGGTGGTTCCTGCTTATAACCCTAGTACTTGGGATCCTAAGAGTTTGCACATTCAAGGGCAGCCTGAGAAAAGTCAATGAGACAGTAGCTCAGAAAAAAACAAAACAAAACCGTGAAGAGCACGGGTAAAGCTCAAGTGGTGGAGCACTTTTCTGGTGAGTAAGAGGCCCGGGATTCAGTTGCCTAGAAAGAAGAATAAAGGAGAAAGGAGAAGGGGAAGGAAGAGGAGGAGGAGGAAGAGGGCAAGAAGGAGATGACAAAGGAAGAGAAAGGGAAGAAAGTGGGGAAGGTGGAAAAAAGGAGACAGAGGAGGAAAAGGTGAAGAGGAAGAGAAGGGGGGATGGAGAGGGTGGGGTGGGGGCTAGGCAGATCACAGCACCCTCGAGTCCAGTCCAGGGCTTCCTCCAGGAAAAGGGAGAGGGTGGTGGTGGGGTCAGGTAGAGAGGGGTGCCAGCCTGGCACTCAGCATGGGTCTCATCCCCTTAGCAAGAAGATTGTTATGTGGTGTCAGGAACTTCAGGATGCCAAGGCCATCGAAGACCAGAGCCTCAACTCCCTGGGTGCTGGAGAAGCCCCGGTTCCGGAAGGAGTCTGAGTTCCCTGGCACTGCCAGGAGGCGAGAGCCCAGGTGCCCACTGCAGGGGGCACCCTCGAGGGCCAGCAGGACTGAGGCAGGTCTGTGGTCCCTGTTCCTCCCACAGCTGGGCGGGGAGTGGGAGAGAAAGAAGAGGGTAGAAGGAAGAGTTCGGACACCCCTTTTACCCCTGAAGCCTGCCCAGCCTCCCCTCAGACTCAAGACCACGCTCTTGCACCTGCACAGGACATATGTCCCCTCTCCCAGGCTCTGGACTGGGAGACAGAAAGGGTGAGACTGTGGAGGAAGTTCAGGTCACCATAGCTGTGCGGTCCCCCCCCCCCAGGCCCTTGTTGGTGGGACCCAGGCAGAAGGGGGCATGCAAGGGGGAGCAGACAGCCCTGAGAAGTGAGCCCCAAAGGTCCTCTGTCCTGTGGCAAAGACACTGCAGCCCCTCTTTTAGGGAAACATCCTGAGTATAATCCAGTCCTCACCTTCCACGTCTGCCATTTTATGACCTTCCACGGACAACTTCCCCACCCCATCCTCCACACCTGCCAAGCACTGCTGCAGTCTCTACTTCTGAGCAGTCCACCTTCGTTTTACTGTTAAGACTCCATATGAAAGTGAACTAGTCATGCCATGTGTGTCTGTGTCTGGTTTGAAGTGTGCCTGAGGGAGGGGGCTGGGCCTGAACCCCGGGTCTGAGGGAGGAGGCTGGGTCTGGACCCCGGGTCTGAGGGAGGAGGCTGGGTCTGGACCCCGGGTCTGGGGGAGGAGGCTGGGCCTGGACCCCGGGTCTGGAGGAGGAGGCTGGGCCTGGACCCCGGGTCTGAGGGAGGAGGCTGGGTCTGGACCCCGGGTCTGAGGGAGGAGGCTGGGCCTGGACCCCGGGTCTGGGGGAGGAGGCTGGGCCTGGACCCCGGGTCTGGAGGAGGAGGCTGGGCCTGGACCCCGGGTCTGAGGGAGGAGGCTGGGTCTGGACCCCGGGTCTGAGGGAGGAGGCTGGGTCTGGACCCCGGGTCTGGAGGAGGAGGCTGGGGTCTGGACCCCGGGTCTGAGGGAGGAGGCTGGGTCTGGACCCCGGGTCTGGGGGAGGAGGCTGGGCCTGGACCCCGGGTCTGGGGGAGGAGGCTGGGTCTGGACCCCCGGGTCTGGGGGTGGAGGCTGGGCCTGGACCCCGGGTCTGGGGGTGGAGGCTGGGGTCTGGACCCCCGGGTCTGAGGGAGGAGGCTGGGCCTGGACCCCCGGGTCTGAGGGAGGAGGCTGGGGTCTGGACCCCCGGGGTCTGGGGGAGGGGGCCGGGCCTGGACCCCCGGGTCTGGGGGAGGGGGCTGGGTCTGGACCCCGGGTCTGAGGGAGGAGGCTGGGCCTGGACCCCGGGTCTGGGGGAGGAGGCCTGGACCCCGGGTCTGAGGGAGGAGGCTGGGCCTGGACCCCCGGGTCTGAGGGAAGAGGCTGGGCCTGGACCCCCGGGTCTGAGGGAGGAGGCTGGGGTCTGGACCCCCGGGTCTGGGGGTGGAGGCTGGGCCTGGACCCTGGGTCTGAGGGAGGAGGCTGGGGTCTGGACCCCCGGGTCTGAGGGAGGAGGCTGGGCCTGGACCCCCGGGTCTGAGGGAGGAGGCTGGGCCTGGACCCCCGGGTCTGGGGGTGGAGGCTGGGCCTGGACCCCTGGGTGTGGGGGAGGGGGCTGGGCCTGAACCCCTGGGTCTGGGGGAGGAGGACTGGGGTCTGGACCTTGGGTCTGAGGGAGGAGGCTGGGCCTGGACCCCAGGGTCTGAGGGAGGAGGCTGGGGTCTGGACCCCGGGTCTGGGGGTGAAGGCTGGGCCTGGACCCCCGGGTCTGGGGGTGGAGGCTGGGCCTGAACCCCCGGGTCTGGGGGTGGAGGCTGGGCCTGGACCCCCGGGTCTGGGGGAGGGGGCTGGGCCTGGACCCCCGGGTCTGGGGGAGGGGGCTGGGTCTGGACCCCTGGGTGTGAGGGGGGAGGCTGAGTCCGGACCCCAGCCCGGACCTGCTGGAGGTGGGATGTGTTTGCCAGGCGCCTAGTGGGGAGAGGGCGGACGGGCGCAGGGCGGCCCGGTAACAAAGGCCTCTCCCTCCGACTCGGCCCCCCCGAGGCCCCGCCCCCGCGGCCCCCCGCCTCCTCTGATTGGCCGGCCTCCCTGCCCGTCAGCGCCGCCCCCCTCCCCGGGTCTGCAGCAGCTCCGGCCGCCTTGTCGCGCCCCCCCGGCCCCCGCCCCCCGCCCCCGCCGCCCCCCGGGCCGGTGCAGCCGCAGGCGGGGCCCCCTCCCCCTCCCCTCCCCAGGCCGCGCGCCGGCCCCTCCCCTCCCCCGCGCCGCCGCCGCCGCCGCCGCCGCCGCCGCGATGCCCCCCCCTGCGCCCGGGGCCCGGCTCCGGCTCCTCGCCGCCGCCGCCCTGGCCGGCCTGGCCGTCATCAGCCGAGGTACCGCAGCGCCGGGCGGGGCGGGCCGGGCCGGGGTCCGGGGAGCCCGCTCCCCGCCGAGGCGGGCGGCGCGGACGGCTGCGGGCCCGGGGCGCGGGAGCGCGGCCTCCCGGCCGGGTCCCCGAGGGCCGAGCCGGGGCGCGGGCGGCCGCACCGGGAGGCGCGGGGCCGGGGTCTGTGGGCGGCCGGGCCGGGGCCGCGGGACCGGCGGGTCTGCGGTCCGCCGCCCGCCCCGGCTCCTCCCCGCCGCGGGCAGGTCGACGTCTGGGTGCGGCGGTGGATGGGGGATAGTTCGGGGTTCCGGGAAGTTGGGGTGACTCCGACGGAGAGGCTCGGGCGCGGGGCCGGGCGAGGGGCGGAGGGTGCATGCGGCGGGGGAAGCGGGGCGGGGGCGGGCGGGGACGGAGCGGGGCAGGGCGGCCACCCCTCGGGGGCGGGCGGGGGGACTCGGCGCCCGGGGCAGGGCACCTTGTGACCTCCCCGGGGTCGCGGGGCAGGGGGGCCCGGCCCGGAGGCTGCGTGGCTCTGCTCGCTGACCGCCTCCCTGGGCGCGCGCGTGTCTGCGGCGGTCACTCGCGTCTCCCCATGTCCCGAAGCCCCTGTGCAGCCTCCGATGCTGGAGGGTAACCCCCCACCCGCCTTCCCACCCCTCCCTGCTCAGCCGAGTCCCATCTTCCTCTCCGCCCTGCCCCAGCCCCTCTCCCTGTCCTGCCTGCCTTCCTCCTCCTCCACGACTCAGCTTCCACCACCACCTCTTGACTCTCAAGGAAGCAGACCCCCAGATCACCCCTGTCCCCGAATCCCAGCAGAGCCCGAGCGAAGCCATGTGACCTTGGTTCAGAGGTGATGGGCTGGGGGTGAGCCCAAACAAAATGGAGTGCCAGGGACAGTCCGAGTGAGCTATGCCCTGGCCTATTTTTTATTTATCTACTTATTTATTGTTGGTCACTGGGCTTGAACTCTGGGCCTGGGCACTGTCCCCGAGGTCTTCAGCTCAGGGCTGTGACTCTACCACTTTGAGCCTCAGCCCCACCTTCGGTTTCGTGGTGGTTCTTTGGAGGTGAGAGTCTCATGGACTTCGATGCCCAGGTTGGCATTGAAGTCTGATCCTCAGATCTCAGCCTCCTGAGTAGCTAGGATGACAGGTACGAGTCACTGACACCAGGCCCCTGTGGTCTGCTTTTTAAAAACAAAAACAAAAACAAAGTTCCTTCCTTCCTTTTTTGTTCTAGACCAGGATGAGATGCCTTTGCTCATGTCCCGGCCCCCTGACACTCAGCTTATGCCACCAGGTATGGTGGCATCTACTTGTAATCCCAGCACTTGAGAGGCAGAAGCTTGAGTTTGAGGCTGAGTCTGGGCTACATAGTGGGACTGTCTGGGGGTGGAGGGGGGAAGAAACCCTGTGGGACTAGGGAGAGAGAGACCCAGACCAGCAGCCCCAGATACAGGGAACCCCTCCCCAGCGTACACAAACTCAACACAGAGGTCAAGGTTAAGAGAGGATGAGTTGGTTCATTCATTGGTGCTTTTCCAAACGCAGAAACGAAATGAGCCCATTTCTCAGCTCCTGGCTTATTTCCACTTCACTTACGAATGCCTCCCTGGCATTCGTAAATATTAATCTACTTTTAATTCTTTTCTAAACTCTTGCCAACACCCCCTTCATGCCATCAACATTCATTCACAAAAGCAGCTCCCTTGTATCGTGAAATAATCCCATTCAACCCAGCAACAACTCCAAGTAAGTTAGAGGTGCCTCTGCCCCTGCACACCTGCAGGCCCACAGTCAGGGTTTGAAGCCTGGTACTGCCCCTGGCTTTTTTGTCCCAGAAGGGGTGGGGGCTGGCCCTGCTTTACTAGTTCATTTAGCGAATGCATTGGTGTTTTGTTGGTGTTGAAACCAGGTCTCAGGTTGCCTTTGAACTAGAGAACTGCCCTTCCCCAGCAGAGGGCACTCTCTTGGCTGGGGTCCTCGAAGGTGCCAGGATCCATTCTCACATCCAACTCCACGTCCCTCTGTGAGAAATCACTTCCTCTCCTTGATTTATTGGACAGAGGTGAGGCCTGCTCTCTGCAGCAGGAGCCCTGTGATACCTCTGTGCCCACAGGATGCCCCCCAAGCCAGGAAGGACTATCCTCTCCATGGGGAAACTGAGTCCAAAGAGGTGGAGTCACCGCACGTGCCCTCCCTGCCGCCAAGGAGAGGTTATTGGAGTAGATGCTTACAGTGCATTGTGTAGGAGTTACACAGCACTAGCTCAGTCAGTTGTACCACACCAGGGAGGGGTGGCATGGATGCTTGAAAAAGGAGGCACCGTTTAGGACCAGCCAGCACGTCTCGGGCTCTCTGCGTGTCGGGCGCTGAGCTAAGCACTCTGCTGTGGTCCTGGGTGCCATGGAGTTTTTGGGAAAGGCCTCCTTGGCACGGGAGCTCTCTGTGGCAAGGTGTGTGCGTATCCATCTGTCAGGCTGTGTGCTGAGGTCCTGCCTGCCTGTGTGTGTGGAGGGTGCCCGTCTCTCAGCCCTGGCCTCTGGTTCTGGGACGCTGCAGTCTGCGTCTCCAAACTTGGCAGGACCCTGGACAGCTCCTCCGTCTCCTCCGGAGCCCCGCCCACCGCCGAGCCCCGCCCACCACTCAGCCCACCCCCAACCCTTTGGCCTCTTGGTTTCATTTCTCTAAGAGGATTTCTCACTTTTGCAGGATTGGCCTCAGACTGCAGCTCCTTTGCCTTTGCCTCCCAAGTAGCTGTGACTGTGGTGTGTACCACATTCAGCCCCAGGCTTTCCTTCCTTCAAGCTCTCTGCTGTCAGGGTCACTGGACCCCTCAGGGACACACAAGCAGAGTTGAGCTATGACCCACTGCGGGATGGGGATGCTTTTCAGAATCAAGTGGATGTAGAGTAGGGATGCTGCCAGGATCTTGCAGTGCCCAGAACAATCTGACCTCGAGTGCCAGCGTGGGAGGTTGGCGGCCCTGGCCTAGCGTGCGTCACCAGCACCTTCGTCTGCGTCTGCCTTGATCAGTCTAGGTAGTGATGTTAGCACCCACATATCCACACGTGGCTGATGTGGGTTTGGGTCCAGATCTTTTTTGTTTGGATTGAACACCGGGCGTTGGTGTATGCTCAGCAAATGCTCTATCCCCAGCCCTTGCTGTGTTGTTTTGTTTTGAGTCTGGGCTTCATAATGCAGCTCAGGCTGGCCTTGAACTTTCAGCCCTCCCACTTCAGCCTCTGGGGTGCTGGGGGTTGCCGGTCTACATTGCTATGACCCAGGCGTTGTTTTCGTGACATCTCCTCGTGTAGGTTGTAGCTTGGTGTGGGTGTACCCGGTGCCTCCTTCCAAAGCTGGGGGCGGGGGTTCAGATCTGCTTGGGCTAAGGATGTCACTGGAGGGGGGGGCTGTCCCCTGAGTGGGCTTCTTCTTAGCCATGTGTGGAGTATCGGTGTGTGGATAGCACTGTGGGCAAGAGTGGCATTTTCTGAGGTGACTCAGTGCGTGGGCTGCCTGGCCTCCCCTCCCCCCCATGACTGAGCTAGACAGTCTGGCTGCTCCTGGAAGACAGCCCGCATTTCCACCTGACCTGCTGCTCTGCGTGCATCTGGGCCGTGGGTGTCACCGTGACTGTGTGTGTGACTCTGGCCTGGCCTCGGGGCTCTGGAGTCCCACATCCTGGCTAGCCATTGCAGTTGGCTCTGTCCAGGTCCCGTCCTGAGGGACTGTGATGGAGAGGGCTCCTGGGAGCCATTGGGGCCAGCATGGGCAATTAATTCATTAGATTAATTAGCTCTTCTTCCCAGGCTGGGGGCAGGGAAGCCCCTCACAGGGCCTTCCTGCTCCTGGCGTCCAAGGTCACCCAGCTGGCCTCCTCCCTCCCTAGCCTGTGCCATCTCCTGCTGCCGCTGCACACTCAGCCCCCACTTGCTGGCCCTGGTCCAGCCCACTGGCTGCGGTCCACAGAGAAGATGGACAGGCCCTGTGGACCACGGGCGAGTGTGGGCAGGAGCAGGCTGGGCCTGTGCACAGGGGTGCAGCAGGGTCTGACAGGGGTGCATGCAGTCTGTGCATGGCCCAGTGCTATGGATGCCTATTGTCAGGTCTGTGCAAGGGTGTCCGCGCTGAGTGTTTGAAGTTGGCTGGCTCCATATGTCTGGATGAGTGTGTGCATGCATGGGTTTCTGCACGTGGGTTTCTTATGTGTGGTGTGTTACATGATGTGTGTGCCTGTGTCCTGTCTGTGCATAATCATGGAGCTCTGTGTGTTGTATCTGTGTGTAAGGGCTCTGTGTACTCATGGCTAGTCACACACCTGTGTCCACATACCTCCTCTGTGTGTGCATGCACCTGTGTCTGTGTGCATACCTGCTCACACATGTGTGTACATATGAATCGTGTCTACATGCATGTGTGCATTTGTATGTGTATTTGCACATGCCCCCGTGCATGTGTATATTACTTATATATGTGCAGGTGTCTGTAGACATGTGCTTGACCTGCACATGTGTATTGCCGTGTATATACACATGCTAGTGTGCATGTGTATCCATGCATGTCTATGTGTGGGCATCTGTGACTGGTGTGTATACATGTGCTGCTGTGTAAATGCACCCCCTGCCTGTCTTGTGTGTCTGTATCTGTGAACACATGTGATTGGCATGTACATGTATATAGACATTTCCCTGCACATATTTGCGTATCAGTGTATACTGTATCTGTGGGCACATGTGATTAGCATGAATGTAGTTTGTGTTGCACCTGTGTGAGCATGCGCGTTTGTGTTCGTGTGCTGTCTGTGGGTCATTGAGGTGTGACCGTTCACTTGAGCCCGGACCCCGCCTGTGTGTTCGCCTTGTGTCTGCTGTGTCCCTGTTGACACCATTGAATGCGGTGTGGCCGTGGGCACACAGGCTCGTGTCCCCAACCTGGGGCTGAGCATGTGTGCTCCCCCATGTATGGCTTACCCCTATACCCCCACTGCCGGGACTGAGCCCCCCTCCCCCACTTCCTGCAGGGCTGCTGTCTCAGAGCCTGGAGTTCAACTCCCCAGCAGACAACTACACAGTGTGCGAAGGAGACAACGCCACGCTCAGGTAAGGAGCGAGCCCAGCTTCCATCCCGAGGGGGTGGGGAGCCTGGCCCAGGATTCCAGAGTTGTCCTCCACCTTGCTTAGAGGGCGGACATAGTGGACCTTCCCAATCTGTGAGCACAGAGGCTGCCGGTCCCTGTGCTTGCCCACTTCACCTGAGGGCCCGGGGCCCCTCTCACTGGGCCTCTGCCCCCTGCCAGGTCTGAGGCTCTGAGGATAATCCTGGATCTCTCTAATCCCTCAGCCCCTGGGCTCCACACATGCCCTGTCTGAGCCTCAGTTTACCCACCGGCAAGGCATATGCGCAGGATCGGCCTGGCTCAGGGGCCCTCCCTCCTCTCACCCACCTCCCCCACACACAGCTGCTTCATCGATGAGCATGTGACCCGGGTGGCCTGGCTGAACCGCTCCAACATCCTGTACGCGGGCAACGATCGCTGGACCAGTGACCCCCGGGTGCGGCTGCTCATCAACACACCCGAGGAGTTTTCCATCCTCATCACCCAGGTGGCACTGGGCGACGAGGGCCTCTACACCTGCTCCTTCCAGACCCGCCACCAGCCCTACACCACGCAGCTCTACCTCATCGTCCACGGTGAGCTTCCCCAGCCTGAGGTGGCCGGGACCCCAGCGCAGGCACACCCCACAGGTCATGGCGGGGTGAAGGGTCCCCACCCACCCTCACAGGGCTATGACAGCAGGAGATGTCGCCTGGGCAGAGGGAATGGCCTGGATAAGGGCAGCTCAGGGCCACAGAGCTGTGGCTGGAGAGCCATGTGGGGAAGGAGTGCAGGGGGTTTGCTGGGATCCATGAACTCCGCACCTCATAAGCACTGAGGGTACACGGGGTGGGCTCGTGGTCCTTGTTGGAGGTGGACTTTCCAAGGAAAGGCTCAAAGAGGGGCTTCCTAGGTGGGACACCTGCTGACATGTGTGGCTGGACACAGAGCTAGTGTTAAACAAGCTGCTGGACCTGCCAGGCCTGGGACAGAATGAACCAGATGCACACAGGCCCTGCCTCAGGGTTCCGAGCAAGAGACATGGAGCCCCAGAGAGCCCCAGAGAGGCTAGAGGGAGCAAAGAGGGTTGGAGCCTGGACCCCTAGGTCTGAGGGAGGAGGCTGGGCCTGGACTCTTGGGTTTGGGGGAGGAGGCTGAACCTAGACCCCTGGGTCTGAGGAAGGAGGCTGGGCCTGGACCCCTGGGTCTGAGGAGGAGGCTGGGCCTGGACCCCTGGGTCTGGGGGATGAGACTGAGCCTGGACCCCTGGGTCTGAGGGAGGAGGCTGGGGTCTGGATCTCTGGGTCTGAGGGAGGAGGCTGGGGCCTGGTCCCCCAGGCTAAGGGAGGGGGTCGGAGTCTGGACCCCCAGGGCTAAGAGAGGAGGCAGGGGCCTGGTCCCAGGGGCCAAGGGAGGGGGCTGGGGCCTGGACCCTGGGTTAAGGGAGGGGGCTGGGGTCTGGATCCTGGGGCTAAGGGAGGGCTGGCCTGGCCCACGTAGCCCATCACTGACTGCTTGCTGTGCCCACAGTGCCCGCCCGCATTGTGAACATCTCCTCACCTGTAACCGTCAATGAGGGAGGCGACGTGAATCTGCTCTGCCTGGCCGTGGGGCGGCCGGAGCCCACGGTCACCTGGAGGCAGCTCCGAGGTAAGGACCCCACCCTGGCCAGTCTGGGCCATTCCATCTCCTGGACCCCTGCCCTCACCAGTGGATTCATTTCCCCATCCATCCTGGTGTTTTCGTCCCCAGACCCCAGGCCCTTAGCACCTCACCAGTGGCTTCCCTCCTGCTGCCCACATGAGGCCAGTGCCTTGAGGCGGTTATCTGTCACACCATCCCAGCTGCCCCATGCCCACTTGTGTGTTCGGGACACAGGACCCCACCACTAGATCCCCAGGCCAGACGGGAGCCTGGGACCTGGCCAGCTCCCACCTCCCACTCAGCTCCTTCTGCCATCCTGCTGGGTGCTCTAGCCCGGAAGGATTTTTTTTTTCTTTTCTTCCCCCTTCTTCCTCCTTCTCCTCCATTTCCTCCTCCCCCTCCTCTTCTCTCCCCCCCCCCTTTGCTTTCTTTCCTTTCTTCTTTCTTCTTCTTCTTGGCAGTACTGAACTCACAGCCTTAGACTTTGCTAGGCAAGGCCTCCACCACTTGACCCACTGCTGCCAAGCCTACTTACTGGTTTTCAAAGCATGGTCTGCACACCCTGGGAAATGCCCAGAAATGCATGTTCTCGGGCCCCTGCTTAAATGCACAGGGACTCAGCAGCGGCCTTCTCCCTTACCTTAATGAGCGCTGGGTCACCGCTGCAGCTGCCCCTAAACCTAGCATCAAGGGGCCTGAGCATCACAGCCCAGCGCCCAGACGCGCCCTCCAGCACCCCAGTCTCACTCGGAGATCCCGACCCGGCTCTAGAGCCCGACCCATGGTCCCCTGAGACCCAGACCCCCGGGGCCAGCGTCCTGGAGGGTCTGCCTGGACAGTGCCTCGGTGGATGGCTGCCTGGGGGACAGTCTAATTCTCTGGACCCCAGCAGCTCCACTCATGAGCTCCCAACTGCGCCCCCAGCCCCCAGATGCTTCTGGGATCCGGACCGCGTCTCCTTCCCTTCCAACCCCTGGAGCCTTGGGCTCTCAGGCACGAGGGAACTGCGGCCCCGCCCCGCCCCGCGGCCACACCCCATGCCGAGGCCCCGCCCCACAACCCCGCCCCGCCCCGAGGCCACGCCCCACCACGCGGCCACACCCCACACCGAGGCCCCGCCCCACAGCCCCGCCCCGCCCCGCGGCCACGCCCCACCCCCACGGCCACGCCCCATCCCGCGGCCACGCCACGCCCCACCCCGCGGCCACACCCCACGCCGAGGCCCCGCCCCACAGCCACGCCCCGCCCTGCGGCCACGCCCCGCGGCCCCGGACCCGGGCACACCCGGCCCTGCGGTGCCCGCCCCGCTGATGTGTGTCCGTGTTGTGCCCGTGTTGTCCCGTGTTAAGTGTTTGTGTCCGGCCCCGCCCCTCCTCCACCCCCCCCTCACAGACGGCTTCACCTCGGAGGGCGAGATCCTGGAGATTTCCGACATCCAGCGGGGCCAGGCCGGGGAGTACGAGTGCGTGACCCACAACGGCGTCACCTCGGCGCCCGACAGCCGCCGGGTGCTGGTCACCGTCAACTGTGAGCTGCTGGGGCGGGGGGGGGGGTCCCTGGGGAGCAGCAGGGGGCGGGCCCGGTCCCCGGAGGAGGGCCGGGTGCCCGGAGGAAGGGGGGAGCTGGCAGCTAAGACACCTGGCTGGGCTCCGCCCCTCGCCAGATCCCCCGACCATCACCGACGTGACCAGCGCGCGCACCGCCCCGGGCCGGGCCGCGCTCCTGCGCTGCGAAGCCATGGCCGTGCCGCCCGCGGATTTCCAGTGGTACAAGGATGACAGACTGTGAGGACGGCGCCGGGGCAGCGGAGGGGGGTGGTGGTGGAGGGGAGGGCCCGGAGGGGGGTGGCGGAGGGGAGGGCCGGGGAGGGCGGAGGGGACGGGCGCTACCGCGGCAGGACTGCCCCGCCCCGGGGAGACCGCTGTGCTCCCGGGGTGGTGAATGCTGAGTCCCCCGGTCCGGGGCCGGGGTTCTGCGGCCACGGCGGGGAGGGGGGGCGGGGGGCCGCTGGGGCAGAGCACGGGCCTCCGGGAGGAGAAGCCCGGGAGCGGGGCTGGGCGCTGAGCCCCGACGGGGACGGTGCCCAACCCGGACCGGGGTCCCGCAGGCTGAGCGGAGGCGCGGCCGAGGGCCTGAAGGTGCAGACGGAGCGCACCCGCTCCATGCTGCTCTTCGCCAACGTGAGCGCCCGGCACTACGGCAACTACACGTGTCGCGCCGCCAACCGGCTGGGAGCATCCAGCGCCTCCATGCGGCTCCTGCGTGAGTCGGGGCGGAGGGCGGGGCCCGGGTCTGGGGGCGGAGCCTGGCGGGGGCGGGGCCCGGGCCTGGGGACGAGGCTGTGGGTAGGGGCGGGGCCCAGGGCTCGGGGCGGGGCGGGGCCGGGCGGGGGCGGGGCCCGGGCCTTGGGGCGGGGCCCAGGGCTCGGGGCGGAGCCGGGCGGGGCGGGGCCCGGGTCTGGCGGCGGGGCCCAGGTGGTGGTACTGAGGTTGGGGACGGGCCAGGAGGCAGAGCCGCCTCCTACTTAGTCCACAGTTTAGGAAAGGGATAGACGCTGAGATTAGAGCTCTTCAAGGGGCTAAGAAAGCGATCCGTTCCCTCAGTGGTACCCGGGCGCCCGCTAAGGGCCAGGCGTGCCGCGGTGGTACCAAGCCAGATGGGGACTTGAGGGGCTAGCGCGCTAGCCGGGGCGCCTGCCCTCAGAGAGGAAGGGGCGTCAGAGCCGCAAAGCAGGTTCACTGGAGGCTGTCAAGCCCAGGGATGGTGGTGCTTGGTGAGCTTGTGAACCAACCGCTCTTGGTGGAATGGGCTGGGGCAGGGTGGAGGAAGACCACCCGAAAGGAGGCTGCTGTAATAGTTCAGAGTCACTGGAGATGGCTGGGACCCAAACCTCCCCACTCCACATCCCCCAGCAGCTTTGGAAGGTGAAGCCAAGGAGGATGAAGAATTTAAGGCCACCCTGACATGCTTCCCAAGACCATGTCTCAGAAAGGCAAAAGGAAGCTGGGCACTGGCGGCTCACACCTGTAATCCTAATTTCTCAGAAGACTGAGATCAGAGGATCCGTGGTTCAATGTCTTCCTTGGTAGAAAAGTCCAGGACACCCTTACCTCCAACTAACAAGTGGAAAGCTAGAAGTGGAGGTGTGGTTTAAGTGGCAGAGCACTAGCCTTAAGCAAAAAGGCTGAGAGTGCAAGGCTCCGAGTTCAAGCCCCAGTATTGGCACAAAGTCAAAGTAAGAAAGCTAGATGGAGAGACTTAGAGGTTAACACAGAGACAAGACAATGTGCAGGGCTAGAGTTCTCCCCCATCCCAGCCTGTGTCCATGACCGCTCTCTCTCCCCAGGCCCGGGATCCCTGGAGAACTCAGCCCCCAGGCCCCCAGGGCCCCTGACTCTCCTGTCTGCCCTGGGCTGGCTGTGGTCCAGGATGTAGATACTGGGCGTCTCCCCCTGCAGGGGGCCTCGGGCCAAGAGAGGAGAATAGGGGGAGTGAGAAAGCGCCATTGAGTCTGGAGGGGGCAGAAGAGCTCTCAGCCATGGAGGAAGAGGAGAGGAAGAAGAGGAGAAAGAGGAAGTGGAAGGAGGAGGAGGAGGAGGAGAAGGAGGAGGAGGAGAAAGATCTTTAGAAAACCCGTCACTGTGAGGGATACTGTAAAATTGTCCATCTTTCTACAGCCATTCTCACCACCCGTTCACCGTTCCGATTGCGACCCACCCCCGGCCACCCCTCGCCCTTCTCTTAGCTCAGGCTGTCAACTGGCTCGTGTATGTCTGTGTGTGGATGCGAGTGTGAGCCCACATTGTGTGTGTGTGTGTGTGTGTGTGTGGTGGGCTTGAGGGGTGGAAGGGACCAGTAGTCCTCTGTCCCAGCCACCCCAGATCCCCCTTCCAGCCCCGCTGCCTCTCTGCCCTGGCTGGAGGTTGGGATGGGGGTCCCGGCGGTGGACGCTGAGTGGAGACTGACCTGCCTTTCCCATATATGCACGCACACTGACCCCTCCCTTCTCTCGGGAAAGGCGCCTTCCGCACAGCCCGCTGTCATCAGCCTTGTGACGAGCTGGGGGAATCTCCATTCTGGCTGCTTTCTCTCTGCTACACCACCAGCTGCCTGTAGCCAGAAGCCCCACCGCTGGCATAGGGGCCTGAAACCGTCCCACTTACCCTGTTTCCCCCAACACACTCCCCGAATTTTCTGGCCCCCTTTCCCGGGCCAACCGGTGCTTCCATACAACTGTCAGGCTTGCGGCACCACTGTCGCCTGTCTGTCTCAGTGCTTTGCCCCACCCTATCACTGCTCTCTCCCCACCCCTTGGCCACCAGCTGTCCCTTGGGCCCCTGCAGCTGGTCCCCAGGTGTGGGATCCCTGGTGTCTCCACCGATCGTACCGCCCAAAGGCTGACCTGACTGTACTCACACACACGCAGACACACACGCACCAGCGCCTGTGACCAGCAATATCTCCTGGCTCCTGTAGGCAGTAACCAGGACTGCACTCAAGGTGGACCCTTGTGGTCAGGAAGGGGGCACCGAGAGGCTGGGGCCTCTACTCCAGGGCGGCAGGAATTGTCCACCCTGGCCACCACACCACTCGGAGGGGGGATCACCCAGATGTCCTGAGCCCAGACAAAGACACCATGTCACCTGCCCTGACAACCCCCTAGACCTGTAACTGCTCACCCAAACTACACCGTCCAGAGCCTGCTGGAGAAGACGGCAGAGGGCAGGGGGCAAGGGGTAGAGACTGTACCTCAGACGGGGGCGTGGGCCCCATCCCACATTGTCTTCCATTCCCAGGGCCCAGGATGGGGCGGGAAGAGGGAGGGGAGCCAGGGAGGGGGGTGGGTGGACCCTGGGAGCCGTGTGTTCCAGTTCATGGGGAGTGTTGAGACCACCACACCAATAAAACACCTTTTTCCAAAGTCTCTGCCTGCAGAGGTCCGAGTCATTGATGACTGAGTGATTGGAGACAAAAGGTAATGTATTGGGGAAGGGGACCCCGTCCTCTTTTTCTCTTCGGGTACAACGGTGTGAAGATGTGATGGCCAGAGCTGCAGCAACCACCTGGCTACAGCATGCCTCACACACAGGGAACATGTTCCCACCTGTCACAAGGGGCCAAGCAGAAAAATTCAAAGGGCCCAGACCCTTGAAGGGGAGGCACGCCCTTTCTCACCACCTCTTACGTTGTTAGTAGAGCCTGGGCGAATTCTTGCCAAGGTGCCACCAACATTCTCCGCAGGCT
Source organism: Megascapheus bottae (assembly GCF_031878675.1). NCBI lineage: Eukaryota > Metazoa > Chordata > Mammalia > Rodentia > Geomyidae > Megascapheus > Megascapheus bottae. Next base: position 1,768,963 of record NC_143539.1, read on the forward strand.
TGGGGAACATGCTTGCAAGAGGAAGCCATAATTATTCTGAGAGAAGCCACAAGACCAGCCCTCCACTGCCACCAAAACACTGCATCCGTCAGCCTAGCCTGTGTGTTTATTGGTGGCCGTGTGCAAAGTCCAGGGTTAAAGGCTGAGAACATGGGGTCATTTGAGTCTTCTGGAAGAGGGAACCTGTACATTTACACAGGGGAGGGACACTCAGGGGCTGTGTGGGTCTCGGTCCGCAATGGGGGAGGAGGGTGAGACCTTCAGAAACGACAGAGATTCCCTTGAGATGTGCTAAATCGATGGCATGAAGGGACCAGACAGAGCGAACTCTAGGGACCAATGCCTGGGGTGGGGGGGGGAGAGGTGAGAAAGGTCAAACCACAAGGACATCTCAAGATCAGGACGTGGAAAAGGGGGTGTGCAGACTTCGACAAGAGATTACAAGGAAGAGGGGCGGGGTTGCGGCGGGAGCTAGAAGGGGCGTGGCCTGGAGGAGCCAACTCCCCCCCCCCAGCTTAGGACCAGTCACCAGCCTCCCATTCCAGCTCCCAGCACCACAGGAAGCCCCGCGCTGAGCTTGTGGTAGAGCACACTTAGATTTGCAGGCGTCTTCCTGCACCATGAGCCTTCTACTCCTATGAGAGAGGCCAGAGAGACAGCAGAGAACTCCTCAGCCATGGCAGGCCCTCCGTGCTGCGGGGCAGGGCTGACCGCTGGCTCTGCTCACACCTGTGTGGCTGTCACACCTGGGCAGATGACTGGTCTCGAACCTGTGAACTGGAAGACAGGTACGGTAGGGGTGACCTCAGGAAAAGGTCCTGCATAGAGCCCTGGCCGTGCCCAGCTCCCTTTCCAGAGCGTTTCAGAAACTACCAGGGTTCTCTCCATTTGGAAAAGGGGGAAAAAGAAATGTCTGGCCACCCTTGGACAAACCAAGGGACACCAAGCACCAACCCGGTTTTTATGTAGAAACAAATTCCATTCACTTCAGAGGAAAAAAACAACATGATGGAAGTCTTGCCTAGGGGAGGGGGAGGGCCCACACCCCTCTGAAAGAGAAAGAAGACTTCTTTCTCTTCAGTTGCTCCTTTAATATACATAGCTGCTGAGTGGAAAGTCCTGTCCAACTATCATACACTTCTTAAAAAAACAATATGGGAACCAGGAGTTTGGCCTAGTGGTAGAGTGCTTGCCTAGCATGTACGAAGCCCTGGGTTCCATTCCTCTGTACCACATACATAGAAAAAAGCCAGAAGTGGTGCTGAGGCTCAAGTGGTAGAGCTCTGGCCTTGAGAAAACCCAAGGACAGTGCTCAGGCCCTGAGCTCAAGTCCAGGACTGGGAAAAAACAACAGCAAAACCAAACAAACATAAAACAACCAATGTGGGAGCTGAGGCAGGAGAGTTAGGAGTTCAAAGCCAGCTCAGGCTACAGAGTGAGACACTGTCTCAAGATGGCTAAAACAAAATTAGTGTTATCAGCTTTGCCAACTAACAGCTAAATGCTGGAAAGAGAGAACCGAGAAGGCCTGGCCCTCTCCGAGCACCTATACTCACTTGGGCCCTGGGGGGGGCGGGGTCCTTTGGCTGGGACTTGAGGGGCCCTGGCTGCGGAGTGTGGACGGGGGTCGCACCCTTCTGCATGGTCTTTCTCGGTGGGGTCATCACAGGTGCCAAGGTCGGGGGCCACTGCTTTTTTGTAGGCGCCCTTCCTGAGCAAGGGAGAAGAGGAGGGCAGAGCTCGCGTGACCCACAGGTATTGCAAGAGAGGCTGGCGAAGAGGCAGAACCTTACTCTGATGGGCTGGTAGAGTAGGAGGGAGGCGGGACACATGCTATAGGGCCCGTGCTGATTGGCTCAGGTAGGCCTCGAATGGGCATCTTGCTAGGGGTCTCCCCACTTGTCCCCAGTTCCACCTGCCACTCACCCCGGGAGTGCCGCAGGCAGCAGATACACAGGACAGTGAGCCCAGCCAACAGTGCCAGGCCCAGGAGGGATCCCAGGACGATGCCAGCGATGGCCCCGGGGCTCACAGTGGGGCCTGGAAAGACAAACAGAAATTCAAGGCAGGACCCCAGCGTCCAGCCCCACGTCCTCCCACTCAGAACCCAGGAGTGAGGGATTAGGACCCAAGAATCCAGCCCCATTCCCCCCCATTCAGAACCCAGGAGTGAGGGATCCTGGCAGTCTCCCTTGGTTTACTGCGTCTGGAATCTGAGGCGGTTGGGGCTCCCCTGGTGAGAAAATCCAGGCAAGGTATCTGTTTTGTGAGATTTTGTTCTGGGAAAGGAGTCAGAAATAAAATGAGCAACTACAACGTAAGGACAAAGTGTGGAGAAGGGAGGGGTGAGGAGTACAGGTGGAAGGTAACTGAAATGTAGAAATCTAGCCTGGCATGGTGGTTTTCTACTGGAATCCCAGCACTGGGGAGGCTGAGATAGGACGTTTGCATGTTCAAGGACAGTCTCAGTGACATAGCAAGAAAAAAAAGGAAAGAAAGCAGAATCTCGGCGTGGGAAAGTGTCTTCTGTGTTCTGCAAATGCTAATGGGGATACAGGATGTGAGATGGGTGAGGGAGGAGAGGGGAGGGTGAGGGAGGAGAGGGGAGGGTGAGGGAGGAGAGGTGAGGATGAGGGAGGAGAGGGGAGGGTGAGGGAGGAGAGGGGAGGGTGAGGGAGGAGAGGAGAGGGTGAGGGAGGAGAGGGGAGGGTGAGGGAGGAGAGGAGAGGGTGGGGGAGGAAAGGAGAGGGTGAGGGAGGAGAGGTGAGGGTGAGGGGGGAGAGGCGAGGGTGAGGGGGGAGAGGGGAGGGTGAGGGAGAAGAGGGGAGGGTGAGGGAGGAGAGGGGAGGGTGAGGGAGGAGGTAAGGATGAGGGGAGAGGTGAGGATGAGGGGGGAGAGGGGAGGATGAGGGAGGAGAGATGAGGGTGAGGGAGGAGAGGGGAGGATGAGGGAGGAGAGGGGAGGGTGAGGGAGGAGAGGTGAATGGCCACGGAATGGGGGCCAGGGGCAGATCCTGGGGAGCTGTGATGGACGGTTGTGGTTTATCACCGCCCTGGTCTCTCTACCACCTTGCAGCCACCTCAGGACCCTGTCTGGGGACAGAAGGACACTCTAATGTGACACACTGAGGAGGGCTGGGCAGAAGGTGAGGAGGAAGCCGGAGAGCAGCTCACCGCTCTGGTAGACCCGGCTTTGGGATGGAGTCCCAGGACGGCCTCCCAGGACGGGCAGGATCCGCAAGACCCACGTCCTGGGGTCCCCTGGGGAGAGCGGCAGCACGGCCGAGCGTTCTCGCGGTCCCACAGAGAGCAGGGTGACCCAGTCCCGGTAGCTGGTGACTCTGCTCAGGTCAGGTCTCTGCGTCCGGGCCTGGATCTCAAAGCCACTGATCAGGGCCCCCCGCTCCACGTCCCAGGTCAGCACAGCTGCGTGTCCGGCTCTCTGTAGTCTCCACGAGGAGATGGAGGGTCCTGGGGCAGAGGGAGGGGTGGCTGGGCTCTCAGGGGGCTGAGGGGAGAGGGAGGGGGCAGAGGGCATGGATGTGACAGAGGAAGGGGTTGGGGCCTGGAGCCCTGGGTTTGAGGCTTTAGGGGGAGGGGGCCTGGGCGGGTGAGGCTCACCTGCAAGCGTGATCTGGTTGCCCCCAGCGCCCAGCGCCCCGCTGCACAGCACAGAGTAGTTCCCCAGGTCCCAGTCAAGGCTGAAGTTGCTGATGAGAAGTCTACGCCCATCCTGGCTGAGCCGCAGACGGCCCCCTGCTCCCAGAGCCAGGGGTCGGCCTTCCCGAGCCCAGACTGCTCGTGAGGGAGCGGGGCAGCCCGAGGCCTCCAGTACCACTTCTGCCTCCCCTGACCTGGTCTCTGCCACCAGGGGATGGAGCAGCACCTCCTGCGGGGCCTCTGGTGGGAAACATCCAGTGAGAAGCTGCGGTGGCTTAAGCCAGGGTGTTTTGTCCAAGCAACATTATTGGTAAAACTCAGCACCGGAGCCAGATGAGGACAGAAAATGACCAATTTTTTTTCCAGTCCTGGGCCTTGAACTCAGGATCTGGGTGCTGTCCCTCAGCTTTTTCACTCAAGGGTGGTGCTCTACCACTCAAATCACAGCTCCACTTCTGACTTTTTTGGAGGGGTTCACTGGAGATGAGAGTCTCATGGACTTTTCTTCCACGGCTGGCTTTGAACCAGGATGCTCAGATCTGTTACCTGAGTAGCTAGGACTGCAGGTGTGGGCCACTAAGCTCAAGTTCGGGTATCTTGAGTAACTAAAGGAGACGATACCACCCTCCCTGTCCCCTACCCTAGCCATACCTTCCTTGTTCCTTGTCTGGGTTCATTCCGCTCCTTGTGAAATAAGGAAAGGAGGGACTCAGCCCTCCTCCCTCCTGCCTCAGTTTCCCAAAGGACCAAAGAAGCCCAGGCCTTCTCACCTGGGGTGACAGTGCAGGTGCGCGTGGCCGCGAGGTGTCGGGCCAGGCAGGTGACAGTCACCCCGCTAAGCCGGGGGTGGGCGGGGACGGCCACCAGGAGGGTGGAGGACACTGGTCCCGCGCGGATGCCTTCAGGGAGACCCTGGAACTGCAGGGAAGCAGCTGGGACCCCGCCAGGCCACAAGCAGCGAAAACGGAGGCTGAGATCCCCGGGACCCCCTTCCACTGAGCACTGTGGGGCTCCGGGGGGCAGATCTGTCGAGGAAAGGGAGATGCGGGACCCAGCATGTCTATCCTTCCATCTGCAGCATGCTGACCCCGCCCCCAGGCAGGCTGGCCCCGCCCCTTCCCGCCTCTGGACCCACCCCTCTCCAGAGTGCCCGCCCTCTGGCTCTGGATTCCCTCCCTCCGGCTTCACCCTCCCCCAGCCCCCAGGCTCCTCCTCTTCACCGGCGTGGCCACGCCCACACGTGGCTCCACCCACACCCGCAGCTGCCCGGATCTACAGATGGCCACGCCCCTGCCGCCCTCCCAAGCTCGTCGTCCCCTCGCTGGCCCCGCCCATCCCTGGCGGCCCCGCCCCGTCGCCCGCCCGGCCACGCCCAGCCCTGGAGGCCCCGCCCCGTCGCCCGCCCGGCCCCGCCCCCGCCGCTCTCACCCGCCACCGTGAGGTTGAAGACGGAGCGGCGGCGGCGTCCGGTGCGCGGGTTCGCGGCGATGCAGGCGTAGGCGCCCGCGTGGCCCGGCCCCACCGCGGGCAGCCGAAGGCGAGGCCCGGCGGGCACCGCCGCCTCCGCCGGGTCCGCCAGGCTCCAGGCGATGTCGGCCGGCGGCCGCGAGGCGGCGGCGCAGCGCAGGGTCACGTCGGCGCCCGCGGAGACGAACTGCGCGGGGGAGGCGTCGCGGTCGGAAGAGACGGTGATCACGGGCGGGTCTGGGCCATCTGCGGGCGGGGCGGGGCGGTGAGGCTGGGGGGGACGGAACGGGGGCCCTGACCAGACCCCAGCGCCCCTTCTCACAGAAGACGCTGACGAGGGCCGCGGCCTCGCGGTGGCCGAAGGGGCTGCGGACGCGGCAGGTGTACCGGGCCTGGTCCTCGCGCCCTGGGCGCGCGATGAGCAGCTGGTCGCCCTGGGCGCGGATGCGGGGCTGCGCGGCGCCGCCCTCGGGGTCCGCGGCCGCCAGCGCGCGGCCGTCCCGGCTCCAGCTCAGCTTCCCGCGACCCGGCTTCCAGCCCAGGCAGCGCAGCCGGAGCTCGGCGGCCCCCTCCTCCGTCTCTGGGGCCCTGGGCTGCACCGACAGCGGGGCCAGGGGCTCTGGGGAGGCAAGCGGCGGGCGGGTTGGGGTCGTGCCCCAGGACCTCGCTCTCGCTCAGGGCTTCGGGGCGGGGGCATTTTCTCTTTTGAGCACCCCACCCGCCCCATTGCGCGGGAGCCTAAGCGCTCAGGGCTCCCCCAGCATGCCAAAGACCTGGGATCCAGGACAGTCCTCCTCCCCCAGACCCGGAGTCCAGGCCCAGCCTCCTCCCTCAGACCCGGGGGTCCAGGCCCAGCCTCCTCCCTCAGACCCGGGGGTCCAGGTCCCAGCCTCCTAACTTTACATCCCAGGTTTCAGACCTCAGTCTGCCTCCCTCAAGTCCCCTATCTTATCCCCCCACCCCTGCTCCCCGTCCTCGCCCCAGCTGCCTTGGGTCCCACTCACCGTACACATCCACCGTGACCTCCCGAACCTGCCGGGAGACCCCTCCCCTGAGGACCTCCACTGTGTAGACCCCCGCGTCCTCCATGCGCGCGGAGGCCAGCTCCAGGCCCCCAGTGGCCTGGTCGAAGCGCAGGCGGGCTCGGCGAGCAGGGTCCATGCTAAGCAGAGGGGCCCCGGGGCCCAGGCCCCCAGCGGCCAGCACCCTCGAGCCCTGCCGCCAGACCACGACCGGGGCAGGGGGGCCGGGCCTGGGGGCCGGGGTCAGGGGGAGGCGGACGGTGGCCCCAACCAGCACGGCCAGGGAGGTGCCCGCCTGCTGCGGGGCGCCGTCCTCCGCGGGGGTCCCGGCGGACTCTTGGAATTCGGGGCTGGAGGCTGCGAGCTCCTGACTCCCGGAGGGGAGTTTCGAACCGGGAGCGTTGACCGGTGCCTTGCTGTCCTGAGCAGAAACGTCGGGGGCCTCGGGGGAGAAGGGAGGCGAGGCATTTCGGGCAGGAACTTGAGCGCCCCGGATGACAGGAGAGAGGGGGGCATCCGGGCTGGGCGCCCCTCTCTCCACGGGCCCGGCCTGGGCATGTCCATTCAGAGACCCGGGAAAGGCGGTGGAGTCGGGGGGATCGGGAGCCGCCTGGGACCCCACAGACCCCTCTGAGGTCCGGCTTGGGGGTTCAGAGGAGGGAACTGTCGAACCCAGGCCCTGAGAGGAGCTGACCGCATCAGAGGAGACAGAGGTTGGCTCCAGGCCCAGAGGAGCTCTGAGAGGACGGATCTGGACTCCAGAGCCTGCGGAGGAAAGAGGGGAGGCCATGGGTGTGTGTGTGTGAGAAGGGGACGCGGGGAGGGGGCGAGCAGGTAACTCACCCAGGAGAAGGAAGAGAGGCAAAGCCCACCAGGTGCCCATGGCGCCCTCCACACCCCAGAGAGGACGGAGAGGACGCTGGAGCGGGACCGGGCACCGGCATGGGTGCCTCCTGAGGCAGACGAGTCAGACAGGAATGGTGGCTTAGCTTCCTGGGCAGGGAAGGAAGCCAACCCTGGTGGGTGGTGCCAGAGCCCTCCAGTGAGATGGGGGGCCCACCCACCCTACCTGTCCACATCCTTGGCAGGTCCAGCCTGTGGATGAATGGGTCCAGCCAAGCCCTGCCTTCCCCACCCTTGGGGAAGTGAAGCCCAGCCCCTCCCCCGAAATGTGCTGGCAAATCTGAGGGAGCAGAGCCAGGAAGACTTCCTAAAGGAGTGTGAGATGGCATTTGGGAAACCCCTTCATTCCTCGGATGTGGAGTGGGGGAGCCCTCCCTCCCTCTGATGCCCTGGCCTCTACCCAGACCTCTTTCTTACACGCTTCCTGCTTCCAGTCCCGTCTCAGCCATGTCTGACCCTGCTTCCCCCCACTCCTCTGGCCCCATAGCTCTCTAACACCCCCAGAACCCCATCTTAAGTTGCTGTCTTCCCTCAAGAGGTCCAGAGCTGGATTTCCACATAGCCACCCCCCCCCCCCCGCAGCTTTCTGCTCAACTCTCCATCCTCCTCCTGACACTACCCTCCTCACTACCCTCCTCCTGGCTCTTCCCTTGCAGGGAAGCTCCCTCACCTGAGCAGGTGCTCCGCCACCCTCCTTCCCAGCTCCCAGCCCTCCCCCTGTGAACCCTGCCCTTGCCTCCTGAGCCTCCTTCCTCTTGCTTTCCACTGGCTGGACTCTGTCTTTTCCCCATCTCTCCCTAGCTGCCTCCTTTCCGACCTAGTTTCCCCCCGTCTGCTGATGGTCTTTCCTCTCCCAGAGCAGACTTCCCTGGTGAACCCCCCCACCTCTCCCTCCCTGCTTCCGGTACCAGCTACTGCTGGCCGTTTCCTCTACCTGGGATGATTTCACTCCTCCAATCTGGCTAAACCACACCTTGCCATTCATGTCTCACCTTCTTAAGAACCACGACAATAATTACTATTTATGTTACACCAGGAACCACGCTACATTCCTTCCATGTGTTACTGGGCTGAGCCCTTCTAAATGCCCTCTATGCTGGAGATGAGGCTGAAAGATGGCAAGGGATGTGTAGGCTGACCAGCCGGAGGGAGAAGCTGGACCGGAGAGGGCCAGTGACCAGTCCTGTGCTGGGATGGGGCCTGGGTGCAGCTTCCAGTCCTTTAAGTCCTGGCATCATCCTCACCACGCAGGCACTAAACATGGTAATAAGCTAGATTATCCTCCATGTATCTGGTGTGTTCCTGGAGATGCTACATAAACTTACCTTTCAACACACCAGGGAGAGGCTGGGAGTTTCGCCTAGTGGTAGAATGTTTGCCTAGCATGCAGGAAGACCCAGGTCCGATTCCTCAGTACCGTATACATAGAAAAGGCCGGAAGTGGTGCTGTGGTTCAAGTGGTAGAGCTCTAGCCTTGAGAAAGCCCAAGGACAGTTGCCCAGGACTGGCAAAAAAAAAAAAATACAAGCCAGATGCTGGTGGTTCACTCCTGTGGTCCCATCTACTCGGGAGGCTGAGATCTGAGGCTCCTGGTTGGAAGCCAGCCTGAGCAGGTAGGTCTATGCCTCTTAGCTATAGCTCAAGTGGTAGAGTACCAGCCTTGAGTGAAAAATGCTCAGGGACAACGCCCAGGCCCTGAGACTCCACAAGGACCTGGCAGGTGAGAGGCCTCAGCAAACCTCTGCAGGTAGCAGGGGGAAGAGCTGCCGCTCTTCCTGGCATTTGACTTGGTCATCTCTGGGAAGTGCCTGTGACCTCAGCAGCCAAGCCAGCGCCCCATCCAGCTTCCCCGCACCCAGCTCCCTGAACCTCAGCATCTGTCCCCAGCAACGTGGCCCTAAGAGCACAGATATGACTCACTGGTCTCCCAGGCCTCACCCAGCACAAGGCCTGGTACCCAGGAGATTTAAGTCCGTGTCTGATGAATGAATCAAGGAGTGGATGGACAGGGGATGAGGTGTCAGAAAAAAAGTCATGGTTTTATTGTTCAGCTTCAGGGAAGGGGCTCAAATCCGCCCCACCTCCCTTAACTTGGCCACCAAGTCTTCTGTCGTCTCCACCTTGACCCCGGCTGTGCGCTGAGGAGGATCCTCCACACTGAGCACGGAGAGCTTGGAGGTCAGGTCCACACCCAGGTCTGCAGCCTTGATCACTTCGATCTTCTTCTTCTTTGCTTTCTGTACACAGGAAGCCACAGCTCAGAGGACTCTGGAAGCCTGTGCCTGCCTTGCCAGAGGCTCTCCTCCATGGTGCCATGTCTACAGACACGTGTACATGGCTGAGCCCTCAGTACCTCTCTGCTGGCCAGGACCCCCTGGTGTGGACAATTCCTGTTGATTGGAATGCCCTGGGAGGCTCCAGTTCTCCCTTCAGGGACCAGGACTTTGGCTGAACTGACCCACTGAGCCCTCCCCATCAGATAAGATGAATATTGCACCTCCCCCATTGGCTAAGCTGAGCCACTGTCTCCTCATTGGCTGATCTGACCGACTGAGCTCTCCTCATTGGCTGAGGTAACTCATGGGATGGGTTCAGTGTATCATCTCATTCTGCTATACTGAAAGCCTTGACCCTCTCATTAGCTGAAGCCTCTCTGTTATCTGGACTGCTCCACAAAGGGGACTGGCTGAGATGACCCAACAAACTTCCCCTACCCATTGGCTGAGACTATGCACTGAGCTGTCCCCACTGGCTGGGATGATACACTAAGTCTTCTCTATTGGCTGAGATGATCTGCTGAACTCTCTAGATTGGCCAAGCAGAGCCAAAGGACTCATCCTGCTGGCCCTGAAGATCAGTGAACACTTCTTGTGGGCCAAGAGAAGCCACAAATTCTAGTGAACCAAGATGGCCTACATGACAAATTCCTGTGGGCAAAGGATCTCCTTCCACGGTCTGGAGTGACGAGGAGAGCCCTTTCTGCTTCCTTAGAGGCCTTCACATGGGCTACCAGCAACCATCCAACTCTCCCTCAGTTCTCGAACTCACATTATTGGCAGCGATAACCCAGCAGACTCCACATCCAACCACTGGACATGCACGGCCCCTTCAGGCCCCCAGGGCTCTAACCCTTTCCCTTCTCACCATGATGTTGGGCAATGTGGCGTAGCGGGGCTCGTTGAGCCTCAGGTCAGCAGTCACCACGGCTGGCAGCTTCAGGCGTATGGTTTCCAGGCCACCATCAATCTCCCGCTCCACTTTCAGCTTGTCACCTTCCACGGTCACCTGGGAAGCGAATGTGCCCTGGGAAGCACAGAGGAGGAGGAAGAGAGTGGACGAGGTGACTTGGTGCCAGGCACAGAGCATTCTCCATGCTCACACTCTGCACAGAGGGGGCGAGCCTGTGAGAGCGTGTAATCGGAGTGAGCCAATGAGAAAGTAGCAGACAGAGGGGCCAAGGGCGCACAGGGGATGCTACCAGTCTGGGCCTTACCTGCGGCCAGTCCAGAAGTCCAGCTGTCATCTGACCTGTCTGGTTACAGTCATCATCGATGGCCTATTGGGGGAGAAGGAAGGCTATTGGTGGCAGAAAGGCTTCTCATGGCCCTGCAGGCATCTACCTACAACAGAGGTCACAGCAATGCTGTCTCATGCTTGTCATCCTTGCCACTCATCAGGAAACTGAGATCTGAGGAGCCTGGTTCAAACTCAGCCTGGACAGGAAAATCTGTGAGACTCTCATCTCCAACTAATGAGCAAAAAAGCCAGGAGTAGAAGTGTGGTGCAAGTGGTAGGGCACTAGCCATGAGTGAAAAAAAAAAACGGCAGAACAGTGCTCCGGCCTTGAGTTTAAGCTCTAGGACAGGCGTGTGCGCGCACGCGCACGCGCACACACACACACACACACACACACACAGCAAGGGTTGGTAAACATTTTCCGTTATTGGCCCCAGAGTAAATGTTTCAGACTTTATGAGTCATCTAATCTGTTTCACAAATACAGAGCAGCGTGCAAGCACTGTGTAAATGAGATGTGTGGGTGGTCCAATAAAACTTCATTGACCAACAAATTACACCATGGGTCACAGTTCACGGACAGGAGGTCCAGAGTGGATTCCCTCTGGACCAGAGAGAAGCAGCCCTGGTCTCCAGCCAATGACAGCACCTCTGTAAACACTCCCAGGAGTCCCCAAGATTTGGGACACTGAAATTATTTTATTGGACTTCGACAGTTGAGTCAGGGGTGATCACATGACTGGAGATGGATCCAGGGAGCTTAGGTAGAACCCTTGGGAAAAGTGCTATCTTCTTCCCAAGGGGAACACGAAGTCAGTGTGATGTGAGGTGGAGTTACAGATGGTGACCTGGAGGTGACAGTGCCATGTGTGGTCCTGGGTCAAGCTGTGCTTGAAGTCCGTTTGCAAGGGCTAAGGAATTTGCGCTTCGGTGATGGCCAGTGTGATTAGTGAATCCTCTTCCTGACCAGTTCATCTGGTCCCTAGACCCAGAGCAAGCAGGGTGCAGGAGGCTCATACATCTCATCCCAGCTAGGCAGGAGGATGAGATCTGAGAATCACGGCTTTCCATGTTCCAAAGACAATCATAATATCTACGTTGTACCCACACTTTCAGCAGTGGGACTTATAGACACAGAAGTCAGTAAATAAACAACTGTGTAATAATAAAGTTTCTCCTCCCTCCTCAGTCCACTCCTCCAGGTCTCAGAGGGCATTGTTCTGTGCCTGGGATTGCGTCCCGTCCAGCTCCTGCTCCCTGACCTCCGTGCAAAGTCTCTGTTTCACAAGCTCTCAGTCCGGTCCCCTGATTCTGCACCGAGAGTCCTACAGATGTCCCCTAGGCCTGCCACAGGCCTCGTGGGTCATGGAATTTCCTACCTCAACGTGACCCAGCCAGGCCCAATCATGTCCTCATCCTATTCAGAGCAGCTTCAAGCATTGTGATCAGGGAAACACAAATGTCTTCTCATCACTGTGGCCTCCAGGCTGGATTTCAAAGCCCTATGTGACACAACCCTTTCTGCTCATGTTTGTACAAGATGTGGGGACAGCATTGTGCTTACTTCCTAATTACATGTGTGTGGATGTGTGTGCATGCATGCATGCGTATGCACCGGTGCTAGGGTTTGAACTCAGAGGCTGGGTCCTGTCCCTAGCAATCTACTGCTTGAGCCACAGCACAGCTCCACTTTTGGCTTTTCGCTGGTTAAGTGGACATAAGAGTCTCCCAGGCTGTCTTGGCTGGCTGGATCCTCAGATCTCAGCCTCCTGAGCAGCTGTGATTCCAGGTGTGAGCCAACAGTCCCCAGCTACTTTTCAATTACTTATAAACAAATAAAAACCCCTTCCTCCCTCCCCATTCTGTCCTCTTGGCCCTGACCCAGGCATTTCCCTTATCCCTAGAGACCAAAACCACAGCCTCTGGTATCATCCTGCAAGACACCCAGCATGACCAGCCCTCCTTGCTCAAATGCTCTGCCAGGGGAGACAGCAAACCTTAAGCTCAGCGGCTCAGCCCTGAAGGCTGAAGGTCTGTAACCCGAGCCACCCACGGGGTCAGGCTAGCTGGGCCACACCTACCTGCTTGCCCATCAGGACCAGGTTCACCTTCTCCTTCTCTGCCAGCTTGGCTAGGATCCTCGCCACCTGCAGGGGCCCCAAGCCAGTGGCCTCTGCAGCCGGTACCTCCACGTGGATGCCGCGGTCTGCACCCATGGCCAGGGCAGTGCGGATGGTCTCCTGCCAGGGCAGAGGGTTAGCTTCTGTCATCAAAAAGACCAAGAAGCCTAGCTCCCAGACCTCCTCCCTCAGACCCCCAGACCCCAGCCTCCTCCCTCAGACCTGGGGGTCCAGGGCCCTGGGTCCCTGCACACCTGGCACTGGGAAGGGCCACAGCTGACAGCGATGACCTCCTTCACCAGCTTCTTCTCCTTGAGCCGCACGGCCTCCTCCACGGCGATCTCACAGAACGGGTTCATGGAGTGCTTCACGCCATCCGTCACCACCCCGGATTTGTCCGGCTTCACACGGATCTTCCCAGCAGGAGAGAAGACAGGATCATGGCAAAGCAGCCAGAAGACCAGGGTCTCCGAGCCAACCCCTCCCCTCCCAGGCCTCAGAGACCACAGGGGCCTTGGCCAGAGTCACACAGCTCTAGGCTAGAGCTGGGTTCCCTTTCCCAGGCCAGGCCGGGGCACCCAGTCATTCTTTCTGCCTAGAATCTAGGGAGATTCAACAGGATCATTCCTACTGCCTGTCCACGCCTCAGGCTGGACAATGACCACATCCACATCCACGTATAGAAAAATAAACACCCGGGTTGGGGGGCAGGGTAATGGGACCAAGACATGTGAAAGGGTATCAATGTATGTGAATTAATGCACCTTCTATCTGGCAAATATGTTACCCTTTTATTAAATACAATAAAAAATAAATTAAAAAAAAGAAAAAGAAACACCCAAACACTCACCCTGACGGCATCTGACACCCCCCGTCATTTCCGATTATCTTGGGGTTGGGGGTGTATTGGTACTGGGGTTTTGAACTGAAGACTTGGGTGCTGTCCCTTAGCTTTTTTTGCTCTACCACTTGAGTCACACAGCTCCACTTCTGGCCCTTTGCTGGGTAACGATATAAAAGTCTCCCATACTTTCCGCACTAGCTTTGAACTGCAATCCTCAGATCTCAGTCTCCTGAGTAGCTAGAGGTACAGGCATGAGCCACGGTTGTGTGTGGCTGCCAGGAGGGTTTTTTAAGGTGCCTTCAGGCAGCTGGACCTTTGGCCTAGAACAGAGAGTATAGTAGGATCTAGTAGGAACTACTGCCAGGAGCAGTACAGGCTAGATTGCCCGAAGCCAGTCCAGGGTAAACAAATCAAGACACTCTCATTCCAATTAACCAGCCAGAATGCCCAAAGTGCAGGTGTGGCTCAAGTGGCAGAGCACCAGTCTTGAATAGAAAAAGCTAAGGAAGAGTGTGTCACTGAGTTCAAGCCCCAGCAGTGGCACAAAAATAAAATAATAAAGAAGGGAAGGAAAGAAGGAAGGCTGTAGCAACATCCCTATGACCACAGCCAGAACAGGAGGTATCCTCAGGCCACAGAGCTGGGAATGTAAAGGGCGCTGCAGTCTGGAACTAGGTTTGCCTAGCTTTCCAATCTCCGCTGCTTATTATCTGGGTGATCTCCTGTTTCCTCATTCATCCCATGAGCTGAAGTGTAGATAGGCTACCGAAATGGGTTAGTCTTGTGAAGGACTCAGGGGTTCCTGGCATGCACTAAATAAACACTCACTTCCATGTCATTAACATTTTCAAACCTGAATCTGCTATGCCCTTCCCCATCGCCACTTCACTTCCACAGTAGGCAGAGACAGGGTTAGCACCAACTTTGCAGCCAGGTTTCACCCACCAAGAGTGGGGAGGCCTCTGGGATGTCAGTCCCACTGTGCTGAGTTGTGGTGGGAGTGTGGAGGTGAGCTCCCTGCCGGGCTCAGGAAAGGAGATGAACAAAACCACCCCTATCAGCTTGGTGTGGGCCAAGCGCTGAGCTACAGTACGTTTTCTGGGATCAGTTGTTACCCACCTATGTCTCAGCCAGGCCCACCACCGGGTCCCCTGCCACGCCTCCACCTCCAGGTCAATCAAGTTGGCCCTTTGAACTCTCCTTCAAGCAAACTTAAACTGCAGCCTCCGCACTCACCCTGTAATTATGAGGGTGGCAGGCAGTTTCTTGGTTGGGAGTGGGGGCCCTGTCTGATCCCCGTGATGGCTTATCTGGGGTGCTGAACGAACCAAGTTGAGTGCAGGAATCTCAGGATCTGGAGAGGAGTCTGTGCTCTGCTCCCCACACTCCCTCCCTTTGTGCCTCTGTTTCTCTTTGTGTTAAACAGAGTCTCTGACTCTTCCAGCCGGTAAGGAACAGATAAGGTAAGTCGTCCTCCAGATCTGAGTCCCGAGCGAGGGAAAGAGCGGGGGGCGGGGGGATTTCCGAGCCCAGAGGAGTCGGAACTTCACAGCCCCTGACTTTGACATTGGGGGGGAGGGGAGCCGGCGGCGGAGACCAGAGGTTAAGCAAAGATCCCAGGCGGTGCACACTGGTGATCCCGGAAGCATATGGCTGCGGGTCTCGGGGAGGTGGGAGGGGGACCCGGTCACCTTCACCGCGAAGTCGATGACCCTCTTGACAGCCACGAGTGCGCGCAGCTCCGCCATCTTCCCGCCGCAGCCGCCCGCGCCGGGTCAGCCCACACTCTACTCCGGGGCCGACAGGTCGCCCTGGCTTCTCGCTCTGCGCCTGCGCGTCGCCAGTTACTCAAGCGCCCCGGCAGACAGCCAATCAGAAGGCCAAAGCAGGAGAGGCGTGGCAGGCGGGGGACCAATAGAAAGCAGAATCCGGGGAGAGAGGCGGGACCCGGCCGGGAGGGAGCAGCCGGGGCGGGGGGGCGTGGCTGGGAAGTGGGGGAAAGGTCGTGTCCCGGAACTGGGCGAAGCTGTCCTCGCGAGCAATCCCGGAGTCCCGGGTCCGATCTTCCCTTCTAGGTCCCTCTTTCCCACGTCCCCAAGGCTCGGTGCCCATGTCCCCCCACACACGCGAGACCCCGCGTTCGCCTCTCCAAGCTCCGCGTGCCCCGTGGCTCCCGCGCCCGCCCGACGGCCCCGCCCCCCGCCTTCCCCGAGCCTCTCTGACCCCGCGCGATCCCCAAATCCGTGCCCCGGCCTCTTTAGGCTCGGTTCCCACGTCCCCCACAAAAGCACGCGGAGGCGCGGCGCTAAGAATGGTTCTTTATTCTGCCCCTCACAGGCGCCGTCACAGGCACACGGGGAACCCACTGATGGCCTCGGTGCTCTGCACGATCATGTCCGCCAGCAGAAAGCAAAAGCCTGGCGGGAGGGGAGCACAGGGCGGCTGCAGGAAGGTGGGGCACGGGGGCGGATGCCCAGGTGGGCCCGGGGACCGGAGGGCGGGGTTCCCTGGACCGGGTCTGCGGGAATCGGGAATGGAGACCCTGGAAGTCCCTGTGAGGTTTCCTGGGGAGAGGGGCTGGGCAGTCTCTGGGGCCAGGGTATGGGGGTCCTCCGAACAGTCTCCCCCCTCTTCCCACTGTGCAGATTACCCGCGAGAATAGAGAAGGGGAAAGCCAGCCACCCGGAAAAATAGGACCAGGAGAAGAAGACGTCCTGTTTCCACGCATTCTTCACCGTGTAGCCAGTTAAGGCGATCAGCAGCAGCAGCCCTGGGCCACGCCCACCCACCCCGTAAGTGTCCTGGCAAGGAGTTGCACCTGGGCTCCGCCCAGCGCACCTCCTCCGCCCAGACCCCGCCCCGTGGAGCCCGCCTGGCCTATCAGGCCTCTCGTTCCTCTCTAAGCCCGCCTTCACTGCTTTCCCTTTAGCTCCGCCCCTCCGAGCCAGCCAGTGCCACGCCCCCTCCGCGCGGCCCGAAGCCACGCCCCCGCAGTCTGGGGTTGCGCCCCGCCAGGCCCCGCCCCGCCAGGCCCCGCCCCGCCAGGCCCCGCCCCTCCGCTCCCCGCCCCGCTCCCGGAGCCTGGGGCCGCCTCTCCGCCGCCTCCGCGCCGCTCCTCCGGCTCACCGCTGAGGAAGAGCATGGCGCTGGTAGTCTGGCCCCTCATCGCGTCGCCCTCCTGGCACCGGATCCGCAGCCCCATCGCCATGGCCACCAAGCCGAAGCCGGCCGCCAGCACCATGCACGCTCCGGTCATGGCCAGCATGGCTGCGGAGGGCGCGCCAAGTCAGCCCCGCCGCGGCTGCACCCGCCACCCTCCGGCCCGGCTGTGAGGGGTTCGGACGGGACGTGGGGGTCACGGCGTGGCGGGGGGGCGGGGGTCCGCGTCGGAGTCTGGGGTGGGCCAGGGTCCGCGCTGTCCCGGGGGGCCCTCGGGCGGGGAGTGGCCTGACCGGGGGAGGCCTCACTCTGGCAGGGAATGTTGGAGCAGGTGCCCTTCGAGCACTCCTGCCACAGGCCGCTGTGGCCCCCATGCTGGCGGGTCCAGTAGTTGGTGGCAGTGGACAGCACCGCGAGGACGTTGGTCAAGAGACTGAGCAGGACGCCCCCGCTCTGAAGGCTCCGCTTCACCCCCATGCCGCGGGAGCTGCTGCCAAGGACCCCACAAGCTCCATTGGGCCCCCTACAGCCCCACTTGAGGAAGTCCCCTCCAAAGACCCCCTCCTCAAAACCTTGCCTAGAAAGGCTGGGAATGTGGCTTAGTGACAGAGTGCTTGCCTAGCATGCATGGAGCCCGGGGTTCGATTCCTCAGTTCCACATACACAGAAAAAACCAGAAGTGGTGCTGTGGCCTTGAGCAAAAGAAGCTCAGCGACAGTGCCCAGACCCTGAGTTCAAGCCTCAGGACTGGCAAAAAAGAAAAAGAAAGGGGAAAAAACCCACCTTGCCTAAGGACCCCCCCCCCAACTCCTTTCACTCCGTCCTCCAATTACCCTTCTAGAGACCAGATACCTCTCCATTAAAGTCCCCAAGGCTTTGGAGCCTCTCTTCCTCCCCCTCAATGAAATGTCACTTCTGGGGACCAGGTGGCCTCCCCACCATCCCACCACTACCCACATCCACCTAAGTGACTCACTGAGCTCCCCAGGGTGTCTTGAACACAGATCCCAAAGGGGTGGGAAGGGTGGGTCTCTGTGAGACCTCTGGGGTTCCAGAACCCCCTTCCCCAGTGACCATTTAAAGGGATAATGCCTAAGTACACACCAGCCAGCAGTTCTAACAGAATGATGGGTAAAGCAGCAGGTCTGGGGGGAGCTTAGGACCTATCTTGGTAGGTCAAGCATTTCTTGAAACTTCTGTTCCCTTGACTTTCCAGGTACACACAGACTCTTCTGGTCCCAGCTCCTTGTGTCCTTGCAGGCCACAGGGCAAATGAAAAGTGGGTGAAATAGGCTTTGTGTCCGGCTCAAATGGTAGAATCACCTGTTCAGCAAATGCCTTGAGTTCAAATTCTAGGACCCTCCCACCCCCCAAAAAAAGACAACAACCACAACAGCCCATTGGCACCATCAAAAACAGCGACTTAGGGGATTCATGTAACTATTTGAAAGACAGAGACTGGAGGATTTCAAGTTCAAGGCCAGTTCAGACAGTGAGACCTTATCTAGGCCTTATCTAGACAGGAGGCTGAGGTGTGAGGATCAAGGTTCAAAGCCAACCCTGGAAGATAAATAAATCCAAGAAACACTTCTCCAATTAACCAGCAAAAACCTAGAACTGGAGACATGTGTGGCTGACGTGGTGGAATACCAGCCACACATGAAAAGGCTGAGCAAGAATGGAAAGGCTGAGTGTGAGGCGAAGTCCCACACTTCAATTAATTAATAAAATAGCAGACCCAGAGGCCAGGGAGCCTGTGCCTACACAGGATAGAAATCCCCTACCAATGGGGGGGGGGGGGGGACAGATCTGAGCAGCTCTCAGGTTTCTCAGACTACCCAGGATCACTGCTGTCTTGATGGAATCTTGGGACAATCAGATTTCAGCACAATTTTTATTGAAAGTAAGGAAATAGTTGAAGGTTGATGGCCAGGAGGGAGAGGCAGAGGCAGAATCAAACATTCATTTCTCCTCACTATTCAGATCTCAACACAATGCCCCAAACCGTGCTTTTTTCCTTTTCCTTTTCCTTTTTCACCTTTTACATGGTTTCGTAGCCAGGTCGAGGGGCGCTACAATGAGCACCCAGACTCAGGGAACCTGTGATGGCCAGAGAAGCGTTTTAGCATCTGGCCACCGCCCTACCCCCTCTCACCCTCCCATGCTGCCCTTGGCTGGGCGTGGGGGAGGGGGTTACCTGTGCACAGCCACAAGATGGCTGAGACCCAGCCCAGGTAGAATGACCAGGAGAAGAAAGTCTGAATCTGGGGATGTGGAAGCTGGTTCCAGCGCTCACTGGTATATACCACCATGGCCACGATCAGGGACAGCGCTGGGGACAAGGATGGAATGGCTGAGCCCCTCTGTGGAATCTCCACAGCCCAGGGGCCCTGCTTCTGCCCGGGGTCCTCACCTGCAGCAAAGGCCGTGATGGTGGACAGCAGAAGACCTCGGCCTGGGCCAGACAAGGCAGGGATGCAGGACAGGACCAGAAAGCTCACAGACACCAGGCCCCACAGGGCCGCCAGAATGCAGAAACTCTGAGTCACATGAATGTAAGCTGGGGGAAGACAGACTTCTAAGCGCCTGCTCCCCAGAGTCCGTTCCTCCCCAAAGTCCTTCCACCTTACCTGCTACTGGGTCCTGGGATCCTGTGGGCCAGAGGCCTGAGTGAGCAGAGGAGGTGGGTCCTAGAGCTACGAACCAGAAATCCGTGCTGACAGCAACCAGGCAGGAAATCAAGCCCAGGGAGCCAGCAAGTAGTGCCAGGGTCCTGTAAGGCTCCATACAGTTGATCCCTGGGAGACAAAGGGCAGCTGGGGCTGAACCTTGGAGAAGGAAGACACCCAAGTGCCTGGATTCCCACGGCCTCGACTGCTGAAGCAGCTTAGGGGTCCAGTACAACCTCAGACAAGGTTCTTTACACCTCCTAGCTTTCAGGTTGCATATATAACGGATGGCTTCCTTCCCTCCCCTCTTCAGCCCTGCCCATGGGTGTTTCTACCGTGTGGTGGGGTGGGCTCTTGGGGTGTCAGAGCGCCAGTGGTTTCAGTGGTGATTCAGGGGGCCGTCCACATTAGAGAGGGCTTCCAGGAAGGGGAGAGGAGGTTCTGGGGGGAGGGCAGAGAAGGTGGCCACTGAGGTGGGAGGTATGAGCTGGAGGGGAAGGGAGGTGTGGAGGGAGGGGACAGTTGGGGACCTGTGTCATTCTTTCCAGTGGTTTTGTAATTTTCTGATGTGGGAGAGGAGGGCCCCAGTTCTAGAGTCTCTGCCAAAAGAGAGGTTGAGGACCGGAAGTCCAATGTGAGAGAAGAGAGAGGCAGGGAGGCTCAGACTCGGTGTCCTGGATTCCAGAGCTTTTGCCCAGAGCAGATGAACAAGGCGATGAGTTAGGATCCTGAAAGATAGTGGAGAAAACAACCAGCCCACCTCCTCATCTGGTCAATGGAGTGATTTCTAGGAGGGATAAAAAGCAGG
The DNA here is from genome assembly GCF_031878675.1 of Megascapheus bottae. NCBI lineage: Eukaryota > Metazoa > Chordata > Mammalia > Rodentia > Geomyidae > Megascapheus > Megascapheus bottae. The sequence goes on from NC_143539.1 coordinate 1,789,131, forward strand.
CACAATCCCCAGATCTCAGCCTCCTGAGTAGCTAGGATTCTGGGCGTGAGCCATCGGCGCCCAGCCTGAACTAATATCACTGTCATCTCTAGAATAAGCCTCAGTAGCTCCACTTACATAGGCCCTGATAAATTATTTTATTTATTTTTTTTTCGCCAATCCTGGGCTTGAGCTCAGGGCCTGAGCACTGTCCTTGGACTTTCTCAAGGCTAGAGCTCTACCACTTGAGCTCAGCACCATTTCTAGCTTTTTTCTATGTATGTGGTACCGAGGAATTGAACCCAGGTCTTCGTGCATGCTAGGCAAGCACTCTACCACTAGGCCAAACTCCCAGCCCTGGCCCTGATAAATTATTATCACAACGAGGTTTCATTTTTCATTATGATCACAAGGCACCTCTATAAATACAGAGCTACTATTATTTGCAGAGGACTTAATAAATCACACGTTTGGGACCGTGCTTCTATTCATATAACATTTATTAGCATTGGGTGTCATAAATAATCTCATGATTGGGATCCACTCAGTAAAGCCCGTGGCATTGGGTAAACATTTGAAGAAGCAGTTAGTGAATGAGTAGATGCAGCATAAAGTAATGTCAAGGTCAAGGTCAGAGTGAAGAAGTAGGGCTGGGAGACCCAGCTGGGAGCTGGGAGGGGAGAGGATCTGGGAGAAGCTGCCTGTTCACCCATTTCTTTCTGTCTGTCTGTCTTTCCTTTTCTTTTTTTGTCAGTCGTGGAACTTGAACTCTGGGCCTGGGCGTTGTCCCTGAGCTCTTCGGCTCAAGGCTATCACCCTACCCCTTGAGCCACAGCACCACTTCTGGTTTTCTGGTGGTTAATTGGTGCTAAGCATCTCTTGAACTTTAGTGCCTGAGCTGGCTTTGAACCGTGATCCTCAGATTTCAGCCCTCTGCAGCTAGGGTGACAGGCGTGAGCCACGGCGCCTGGCTCTGTCCACCCATTTCTAGGAGTGGACATCAACTTCTCTCGAAGTTGAAGGGCTCTGGTTGGGGAATGAGTCTCCAGAAACTGAAAAATGTGGGGGCCACCACTACACAGCACCCCTCCTTCCCACTCCAGCCCCTCAATGATTCACACGTGGGCCTGGTTTCACCTCAGTTTTATTAGACCTTCTAAAGGATTTGCCATGGCTCTAACAACCCAAGGGCAGTGGGGCTCTGTTCCTGTCCACTCTCTCCCCAGGACAGAATGCAGGAGTCAGGGGCTCTGCCCAGAGGCCAGGGCCAAGCCTCCTCATTCCCCCAGGAACTGGGACCTCCAGACATCCCCTCTCCTCTCCAGAGTCCTTGGCTTAGCTTCCAGCCGCGACAGTCAGCGTGGGGTGGACAGGCGGCGACACTCGTGCATGCGGTAGGCGCACATGTAGAAAATTCCTACAGGGAGACAGAGAGCCTGCTTTGGTCCCCAAGTCACCCTGCCAGATCCCTGCTCTGGGCCTCCAGCCCCCAGACTTCCCAGCCCTGGTGACTTCAGACCATTTCTGTGGTCACTCTGTTGTGACCTGTCCCTCTAGCCACCCTCCCAGTGACTCCTGTAGCCACCCTTCTCCCCTCAGCCCAGTACCTGCAAAGAAGGTCATAAGCAGAGACACCCAGCCCAGGATGTACGACCACGAAAAGCGCCAGTCCCCGAAGCGCCGGCCCAAGAAGCTGACAGTGACCCCGGTGTAAATGGCCAAAGCCAAGAGGACAAAGAGGGCTGGGGAGAGAGGGGCGGGGTGGGGGATGAGCAAGGCCTCACCAAGGCTAAGGGTGGGGCTGGATTGAGAATGAGGTGCGAAAGAGTGGTGGGACAGGGCTGGGGTGTGGCCAAGCAGTAGAGTATCTGCCTGGTAAGCACAAGGCTCTGAGTTCAAATCCTACTATGCCAAAAATCAATCAATCAGTCATCACAATACAGGGTTTCATGGGTCACTGAGAGGCAGGGAGAGCTGGAGGTTGAACTCAGTCCTGGCTTGTAGTTCCATCAATCACTTGTGTAATAAAACACCAACAAAGCCCCACCATGGCTGGACCTAGTGATGATGCCTGCCCAGGAGGGGAGGAGGGAAGGAGGGGAGGAGGGAAGGAGGGAAGGAAGGAAGGAAGGAAGGAAGGAAGGAAGGAAGGAAGGAAGGCAGGCAGGCAGGCTGATCAGATCATCATGGAGTTAATTTGGGAGGGTGGGATGGAGAGTGGGGAACTGGGGAGTGGGGAACCCCCTCCAGTGCAGCTGGGGGTGGGAGTTGGGAAGGGAGGAGGGAAGGGAGGAGGGAAGGGCGATCACTCACTGGAGGCCAAGAACATGATGCCTGCGGAGAAGGGCCGGGAGAGGCGGGTGATGGTGGACTGCTGGGCGAAGGCCAGGATGCCCACGACGATGCCAGCTGTGGCACACAGCGCAGACAGGATCATGAAGGCCCGGGTGGCATTCCAGTAGGCTGTGAGGACACCCCAGGTCACTCTCAGGCTCCCTGCGTTGTGAGGGACACCACTGCTCTGGGTGGGAGCGGGCTGTCCAGTCCTCCTTGTGTCTGCTTCAGCTCTTCCTCTGCTTCTTAGCAAATGTTCCTCTTTCCTCCTGGCGAACTCATATTTACCCTCCAAAGCCCAACTCAGTGGGGGGAGCATCATTCTCACCTGCTTCTCTGGGCTATGGCCAACTTGTCGGTGTCCCTTCTAGACTGATTTCCTCCTGAAAGCAGGACTGGCTCCATTCTTGGGCTGCATCCACCGCCCCTCCCCCACACACAACTTGGTTTGCACAGAAATGCCTGTCCAATGTATGTACCCCTGTATGTGTGCATGCGATAGATGGATGGATGTTTGGATAGAAAAAATAGACCAACAGACAGTCAAATAGATGGCAGGTGGGTAGATGGGTAGTACATGAATGGACAGATGGATGGATGGATGGTTGAACTGATGATCAATGGATGAGGGAATGGTTGGATGCGTGGACATAGGGAGGGAAGGACAGAAGGAAGAACTTCCCCGCCCTCCTGCTCTTTGTGCTCTGTTCTCACATAGCCCTTGCCTTCATACATTCTGTCCCTGTGTGCAAGTCCTGATGGACGGCTTTTCCCCTGTGTGGGACATGTCTGCCCCCTGCCCCCCCCCCGCCCAGCTCTCAGCTCTGTGAGGATCGCCTTGTCTTCCCACTGGGGACAGTCACCAGGTCTCCCTCTGTGCTGCCTGGCGGAGGCAAGGACACCACGAGGTGGGGCTCCGAATCAGACCAGGACTAGCCTCAGTTTATCCTTGTCACAGCGCTCAGCGACAGTGGACCCTTCTCTTCCTACAGCACGGTACTGCTCTGTATATATGACTAGTAATATAAGATAAATGGCTAATTTATTAATATATGACATAAAATATTGTGATGTCATATAGACCATCTGCTATGGTATACTAGGTTACATGATACATTGTATTAAGTACAATGTATTCTTTATTATCAGTTTATAATATTCTATATAGTACGGATATTAAATACAATTCGTTAATATATAATGTATACTATATAGTACAAAGTTCAGTATAACTGTGAGATGCTACATCTACTATCTCTATGTAGGAAGTCTCTCCTTTTTTGTCTCTCTTTCTCTCTTCTGGCATGCAGTAAGTACTAAACATTCCTTCATCAAAACCAGGCATGGGAGCTCACCTGTGATCCCAGCTATTTGATCTGGGAAGCAGGGGTGGAGGAACATGAGTTCAAGGCTAGCCCAGGCAAAGTTATCAAGACTGCCTCAAAACTAAAATAAAAATCAAAGGGTTGGCCGGGCGCTGGTGGCTCATGTCTGCAATCCTACTCAGGAGGCTGAGATCTGAGGACTGAGGTTCAAAGCCAGCCTGAGCAGGAAAGCCCGAGAGACTCTTATCTTCAATGACCCACCAGGAAACCGGAAGTGGTGCTGTGGTTCAGAGTGGTAGAATCCCAGCCTTGAGCTGAAGAGCTCAGGGACAATGCCCGGGTCTTGGCTTCAAGTCCCATGACTGACAAAAACAAAACAGAATCCCCAAAGGGCTGGGCTGTGGCTTGAGTGGGGGAGCACTTGCCTCTCAGGGGAGAAGCTCTGGGTTCAATACTCGGTGCAGAAAGAAGACTTGGAGAGAGGAGTTCTTCATTGTCTTCACACATCTAGACCCGGGCCGGGCCCTCACACAGCCCTGTCCCCAGCTACCACGTACAAACCCCTGCTCCCGTTGTCCTGGCAACCCCACCGCTTCCTGTCACACCTTCTCAGTCAGGAAATGCCTCCTTCCTCCCCCTGCACACCCCGGGGAAGGGGGGGCACTCAAAAGGAGTCCCTGAGCCAGCTTCTGCCCTTCCCCTGCCATGTGTCCTCCCCTGGGAGTCTCAGGGACCTGGGGGACGTGGGGGGGGGGAAGGGCTCACCGATGCTCTCCGTCTGCAGGTAGCACTTGGTGCCCAGGCAGTACCGCCACAGGCCCTGGTGGGCGAAGGAGCCCGACAGCCGGTATTGCATCCAGTGGTCTGTGGCGGTGGCCACCACCAGCAGCACGGTCCCCACCCAGGCACAGAAGAGGCCGCCACCCATGAAGCTGTACATGCTGACCTGGGGAGGGTCAGACAACAGACGGTGGGGTGGGGGACTCAACTGAAGGGACCTGGGAGGGCCCAGGGCCCCAGGTTCAAGTGTGCGGGAGGAGGCTGGGCCTGGACCCCCGGGTCTGAGGGAGGGGGCCGGGCCTGGACCCCCGGGTCTGAGGGAGGGGGCCGGGCCTGGTCCCCCGGGTCTGAGGGAGAGGGCCGGGCCTGGACCCCGGGGTCTGAGGGAGGCGGCCGGGCCTGGACCCCCGAGTCTGAGAGAGGGGGCTGGGCCTGGACCCCCGGGTCTGGACCCCCGGGTCTGGGGGAGGGGGCTGGGCCTGGACCCCTGGGTCTGAGGGAGGGGGCTGGGCCTGGACCCCGGGTCTGAGGGAGGGGGCTGGGCCTGGACCCCGGGTCTGAGGGAGGGGGCTGGGCCTGGACCCCCGGGTCTGAGGGAGGGGGCTGGGCCTGGACCCCGGGTCTGAGGGAGGGGGCTGGGCCTGGACCCCCGGGTCTGAGGGAGGGGGCTGGGCCTGGACCCCCGGGTCTGAGGGAGGGGGCTGGGCCTGGACCCCCGGGTCTGAGAGAGGGGGCTGGGCCTGGACCCCCGGGTCTGAGGGAGGGGGCTGGGCCTGACCCCCGAGTCTGAGGGAGGAGGCTGGGCCTGGACCCCCGGGTCTGAGGGAGGAGGCTGGGCCTGGACCCCGGGTCTGAGGGAGGGGGCTGGGCCTGGACCCCTGGGTCTGAGGGAGGAGGCTGGGCCTGGACCCCGGGTCTGAGGGAGGGGGCTGGGCCTGGACCGCTGGGTCTGAGGGAGGGGGCTGGGCCTGGACACCTGGGTGTGAGGGAGGGGGCTGGGCCTGGACCTCTGGCTTAAAGGGAGGGGAGGCTGGGGTCTTTGGCTGTCTGGTCCATGGTAGGAAATAGGGTGGGATCTGGAGTCCTTGCTGAGTTGTGGTATGGGTCCAGGTCTCTGGGAGGGGAGGGCACTGCCCACACCACATCTTCAGGAGAGGGTGATGGGCCCATGCCTGGTGCCTACCTGAGTGGCAGAGCCTGCTCTGAGCCCTCCTTCTGCCACAGCCCCTCTGTGCAGACTGAGACACACCAGATCCCTGTCCTCTCTGTCCTGCAGGTCCCAGATCCCTTAAGCCTCCATCACAATGGACCCATGAGCCCCTACACAACAGGCCCAGGGCCCAGCAGCTTCTAGAAGCCAGAAATGCAGTGGTAGCAGAGGCCCCAATGGAAATTGCTGAGGCAGGAGCACTGATGGCTCCCCCACAGTCGTGCCCCCCCCCAGGCCTCTGTCTCCCCCAAGCCCTCCCCCTCCTCACAGCACCAGCTGGCCCCAGGCAGGAAAGAACTCAGCACAAAGTGCTAGAAAACAACCATCCGTTTATTGATGCCACTCCTGTCGGGTGGTCCAGGGGAGTGCAGGGGTCCACGTGGGTTGAGGGTAAGGGGTTCTCAGGGCTGGGGCAGGAAGACCAAGAAATGGGAAGAGGGTCCACATGGGATGGGGGAGGGGGCAAGAGATGCATCAACAGGTGGGGGCTCTGGGGTTAGGACTGGGTCTAGAGGAACCCTGGGGGCGGGGAGAGGGGGGGGAAGAGGGCTGCTGGCAAGGGTCTGGGTGTGAGGGGGGCGGGCCCAGGTCAGGGACCTGCCTGCCACTGGAGACCACACCAGGTGACCCCAGGACCCACTTCTAAGGCTCAGGACAGGATGTATTGGGGCTAAGGTACCCCAACACTGCTCTCCAGGGACCTAGTACTCAGACTCCCAGTCCTCCGCAGTGGGCAGGGGGATGGTGGGGGCGGGGCCCAGCTCGGGATCTCTGGGTTTCTTCTCATCCTGGGCCTGGCCTGCCATCCTTGGGATCTTGGGGTGAGCTCCGGTGTTCCACGGCCTGCTCCTCTTTGGCTGCTCAGCCATCTCGGCACCCCAACTTGGCTGGGCCTGACTGGGAGCATGCCTGCGGGGGGTCGCCCAGGCTCCTCGACCCCGGGCCCGACCCCTTCCCTGTCCCTGGGGTGGGGGGGTGCAGCTGGCTAGGGCCTGCTGGTCAAGGCCAGTCAGGGAGGAGCAGGGGCAGGAGGGCAGGGCCTGGTGGAGGCTGTAGGCCCCCATCAGAGCACTGTGCAGGAGGTAGGAGAGCGTGTCCAGGCGGATGGGCACAGTCACCGAGGCCAGGTGCTCAGGAAGCCCCAGGTGAGCGGGGTTGGAGGTGCTCAGGAGCCAGGGCGGCAGGGTGGGGAGGGTCCCTGGGGCCGACGACTCGGTCCCAGGCGTAGGCAGGGACGGGTCTTTCCTAGGATAAGAAGACAGGTTGGTAGTGGGCCTGAGCATCTGCCAGGCAGCCTGTCACCTCCCCACCGCTCTGGGTCCAGAGAGCCAATCCTGCCGTGGATGTGGGCGTCAGGCAGGACTCTGTCCCCACCCCCGGATGGCTGGCTGGTTTTCCATGTCTGTGTGTGTGTGTGTGTGTGTGTGTGTGTGTGCATCTGTGTTCTGGCTTGAACTTGAGGCCTGGGCCTTGTCCCTGCACTTTATCTGCTCAAGGACGGTGCTCTGCCAGTTGAGCCACAGCTCCACTTCTGGCTTTGTGGGGGTCTCCCCAGGCTCATCTGCCTGGGCTGGCCGGCCTCGAACTATGGTCCTCCGACCTCAGCCTCCCGAGGAGCTGGGATTGCAGGCGTGAGCCACCAGGCCACTGCCGCCCGGGGTGGTCTGGGGTTGAACCCCAGGCCTTGTTCACAGCCGCAGATGGACGAGCTCCCATTTTCCTCCATCTGAACCTTGTCAGCTGCAGAGAGGGCCCCGGGCAGCCTGGGCCACCCTGCCCCTGCCCCTGCCCGTGCAGCAGCGTGACATGAAGGCTGCTGGCTGTTGCAAGTTCTCTAGTTTGACGACGACTTGGCTTCTACTCCCCCCCCCCCCAGCCCGGTCACCCCGGGGGCCGGGCCTGGCCCCCCCCCGCGGCCCTCCGCTACGTGGGGCCCTCTCACCCCTCGGATCCAGCCTCGTCCTTCGGCTGCTCCATGTTCACGGCAGGGCCTGAGCCTCGTCCTCTGGATCGGTCCAGGGAAGCCGCTCAGGAGCTGGGGGCGGACGGACCACGGCGGAGCTGCGCCCACGCGCGGGGGGGCGGGGGGCAGCCTCCACGCATGCTCAGACGCCAGGCCAGGGGACCCCGGCCCAGCCTCCTCCCCCAGACCCGGGGTCCAGGCCCAGCCCCCTCCCCCAGACCCGGGGTCCAGGCCCAGCCCCCTCCCTCAGATCCCGGGGGTCCAGGCCCAGCCTCCTCCCCCAGGCCCGGGGGTCCAGGCCCAGCCCCCTCCCCCAGACCCGGGGTCCAGGCCCAGCCCCCTCCCTCAGTCACAAGGGTGTAGACCCAGCCTCCTCCCCCAGACCCGGGGTCCAGGCCCAGCCCCCTCCCTCAGTCACAAGGGTAGACCCAGCCTCCTCCCCCAGACCCGGGGTCCAGGCCCAGCCTCCTCCCTCAGTCACAAGGGTGTAGGCCCTGGTGCCAGGGTTTGGCCTAGTAGCTTGCCTAGCATGCAAGAAGACCCAGGTTCAATTCCTTGGTACCACATACATAGAAAAAAAGCCAGAAGTGGTGCTGTGGCTCAGGTGGTAGAGTTCTAGTCTTGAGAAAGTCCAAGTACAGTGCTCAGGCCCTGAGCTCAAGGCCCAGAACTGGCAAAAAAACAACAACAACAACAAAAAAAGTCTAGCCCCAGCCTCCTCCCTCAGACACAGGTTTGGGCTCCAGAAAGAAGAGCAGAAGAAGGAAGAGGAGAAGGATGTTATCATGGAGATTAGCTATTCCAGTGGAGAAATGAGTGCCAAGGCAAAGTTAGCAAGCAATGTTTTCCCTTCTTCTGGAATAGCCTGAGATTTTTGTTGTTGTTCATTTTATACATTTATTTTGGATTTTTTTTCTTTTGTGCTGTACATAGCCTTGAATTCAGAGCCTGGGCGCTGTCCCTGGGCGTTTTTTGTTTTTTTTTTTAATCCCCACAGCCAGCGTTCTATCACTTGAGCCACATCCCCACTTCCAGCTTTTTGGTGGTTAATTGTAGGTAAAAGTCTTACAGAGGGGGGTGGGGGGGAGGGTAATGGGGACCAAGACATGGGAAAGGGTATCAATGTATGTGAATTAATGCACCTTCTATCTGGCAAATATCATGTAACCCTTTTATTAATTATAATAAAAAATGTTTTTTAAAAAAAAAGAGTCTTAAGGAGTTTCCTTCCTGGGTTGGCTGTGAACTGTTCTCAGATCTCAACCCCCTGAGTGGCTAGGATTACAGGCCTAAGCCACCAGCTCCCGGCTGGGAATTTGCTTTTAATTTCTTTTATTACTGCGATAAGGCTTGATTTGTTACTGTGATCAGTATTTTTGCTGTCTGGCAACAGGGAAATCCACAGTACCTGGCCCTTTAAGGTCAGGTTCCCCGCTGAGGCTGGAGGCGGGACCTTGTGTTGCTAAGGAAATGGCTTTCCCTTGCTTCCAAAATTGACAGGCCGGTTCTGAGAAGGAGCCAATCAACTTCTTCGTTGGAGTAAGTAAGGCTTCCGATTTGCCAGCCACTCTTTGCCACCTGTTACTCAGTGCTAGCCACAATCTCGTCTATGATTGGCTGATGATTTGTAGAAGGCGGGTGGTCCTGCTTGTCTGTTTGTTATTGGCTATGTTTCTGAGTGACAGCCTTTCCCTTACTCTGTAATTGGCTGCTGCATCTGGCGCCTTTCTGAGGAATCTTTGCCTAGGTTTCTGTCTGCACTGGGTCTGTGTGGGCTTGTGGGGTGGGGATGTGGAGAGGAGGAGCCAGGCCTGGAGATCAAAGCCTAGAAGGCATCTGGTCATACACAGTAGTATTTATCAACATGAACTTCAGGAAATGAAAACAAGAGCCTTTTAATTTTTTATTTTTTTGCATTTTTTGTTTTCCTCATTTTTTTTTCCTGTTTGCTCGTGTGTATGACTTTGGGAGAGGAAGTGGGCACAGAAATGGAGAGACAAAGCATGAACAACTGCAGCAGTGGTACCCACTAGAGACTGTGGAAAATGAACTCTACAACTTGTGGGGCTGGGAGGGGAAAACTGGGAGAGAGGGAGAGAAGAGGTGACATTGGCCAAAAAGAAATGAACTCTTTACCTGACTTTGTAACTGTAAACCCTCTCTGTACACCACCTTTTTTTTTTTTGCCAGTCCTGGGCCTTAAACTCAGGGAGGGCCTGGGCACTTGTCCTTGGGCTTTCCAAGGCTAGAGCTCTACCACTTGAGCCATTTCTGGCTTTTTAAATTTTTTTTTAATGTGTGTGATACCGATGAATTGAACCTAGTCTTTGTGCATGCTAGGCAAGCACTCTACCACTAGGCTAAACTCCCAGCCCTGTACACCACCTTTACACTAACAATAAGCCTGAAGGGGAGTCCCAGGGCCTCTTTCCAGTGGTTAGGCTCAGCTTATTTCTGTCTCTGCTCTGATGTTTTTGGGAGTCTTCTTTCCTTATGAACTCAAATATTCTCTTAAGTCCTCTTCCTCTCATTTATTCCTGCTTTTAGGGGGATCTGGGGTCTTGCTTCCCCCTCTCAGTCTCTCAGGAAACCTTTCCAACTGCAGAGATGAGGATAGGACCTGTACTGTCCTTGACAGTCTCTCTCCTCTCTCCCTTTCAAGGCACAGGTGGGTATTCTTATATTTCCTGCATCTCCTCACGTCTAGGGCTGGGGGGGGGGGCTCACCTTACTGCTTCCTCCTCAGCCACTTCAAGGTTGGAAGGGTCCAAATCCAAAATCCTTTGGATTTTGCCCTAGGAATATACTTCTTATGTCCCTGGGGTCTCTTGTAAGGGCACCAGTCCCATTTGGGAAAGTCCACTGCCATGATTTAACCACCTCCCAAGAAATCTGCTTCCAGACATAGTCACACCTTGGCTTGGATTTCAGTGTAGAATTTGGGAGCAAGAATAGCCATGATCACGTATGTGCTGCAGAAGTAGCTAAGCTTTGCTTACCTTCAGGCATCTCAACTCAAAAGGCAGCAAGAGACTACATGTGTTATCTTCTAGTGGGGGGCTTGAAGGAGTTGGGGATCCCAATTCTTAGATCAAGAGACAGAAACTGAGAAATTTTCTGTGGACACTCAAGTCTCTAAATATTCGCTGCAAGAGAGACTCTGGTTTGGGACACCTGGCACATTGAGGACTTGCTCCTGCTGGACAGAGAGGTAGCTTCAGCCAATAGAGGTCATAGTGATAGTCAGGCCCAAGAGGCACTTGTCTCATTAGTTGTTCTTAAGGCTAAAGTATTCTGATAAATAAGATAAATAAGGATGGAAGTGAACAAAGAAAACAGTCTTATAGACAACTGGTCTACCTCTTCTGGGTGTAGAGGGGAGCCAATGAGCTTTGAACTGAATTTGAGGTTAAGATTTAAGGTGAGGCTGAGCTTTAGTAATCAGTACTGCCCAGAGAGTTATACAACGTGATAGGCATTGGTAAAAGGATGAGAGAGAATGAGTTTTATTTTAGAGGAGCTGGGGTTTGAGCTCAGGATCTCATGCTTGATAGGTAGATCCTTTACTACTTGAAGTTCAAACCCAGCTCCTCTTCTCTTTGGTTAGTTTCCAGATAGGGCTTAAGTTGTTTACCAGAGCTAGCCTGGATTACAATTTTCAGACCTAAGGTTGCCTGAGGAGTTGGCATAATAGGTGTAAACCACCATGCCTGATAAGAAAAGTTTTTTTGTTTTGTTTTGTTTGGGCGGTCGTGGGTCTTGAAGTCACGGCCTGGACTCTGTCCCTGAGCTTTTTTTGCTTAAGGATAGTGCTGTAACGGTCGGAGCCACAGCTCCACTTCTGAAAGAAAAGTTTTAGCAGAGTATAATTCAGGCTAGAAGTGTGGCTCAAGAGCACGCGCTTGCTTGGGATGCATCAACCCTGGGTTCCATGCCAGCCCTATGAGGGAAACAAAGCCAAACCACACAGCAAAAGTATGGCTGTTTTGTACTTCCTAGTTTCTGACTAAGAGATTCAAAAGAGTGTGTGGCCATGTCCAAGTCCCAGCTGTGTTTTCTGACACCAAACATTGTGGGGCTCCCCCCGATTTATACACTTCATTTATCCAAGAATGTCAGATAAAAATACCTTCCCATAGCTGGAGGTGTGGCTCAAATGGTAGAACACCTGCTGAGCAGAAGCCCTGACTTCACTCCCCAGTACCACCATAATAAAATAAATATTTTAAATCTGCCAGACTTTAAACCAAAAAATGCTTCTCTTCCTCCACATCTTAAGCCATTATTGCAGAAGCCAGAGTTCCAACTGCTTGGCTAAATTTGTTGCTCTGGCAACACAACCTTCTGTGTCCCAAGGTCAAATACACATTCCAGCATTGCTATCTGAGCCGTAACCCCACTTCCAGCTTCTTGCTGGTTAATTGGAGAAAAAGAGTTTCCTGGATTTCTCCTGCCCAGGCTGTTTTTGAACGATGACCCTCAAATCTCAGCCTCCTGGGTAGCTGGGTTTACAGGCCTGAGTCACTGGGATGGTTTTGCTCAGTCACATTGTAAAGTTTCATACCACACAGAACGAGAAAAGGAAGCAAGCCAGACATGGGCCCTAGCCAGTTGTTAAGGTTTTGTGGGTGACGGGATGGGAGCAAGGCCAGGAAGCTCAGAGGACAGGGCTGACCTGTTCTCCCTTTGCTTCGTCCTCTCTCTCTAGAACCGTCCCTATCTCCTGTGAAGGTCACAGTAGCCAGTGGTGAGTCAGTGAATAGTTGTGACAAGCTGAGAAAATCTCCTGTCAGTCCTCATTAAGCAAATAGAAGCTTTGGATGTTGGTAATGACTGTTTTTCTGAGCCAAAGAAAGATCAATACTTGCCAATGTCAGACATTCATATTTAATGTGTGGGAAATAGTCTATAGTTCATAAAGTGCTTTTGTCTATACTGTCTTTTCTTTTATCTTTTTTCTAGTGTGGGCCTTTAGGGCTTTGACTGTGGGCCTGGGTGCTGTCCCTCATCTACTGTTGTTTGAGGCTAACACTCTACCACCTGAGCCACCGCTCTACTTTCTGCTTCTTCTGTGGTTAATTGGAGATAAGAGTCTTATGGACTTCCCTGCCCAAGCTGGCTTTGAACTATAGTTCTCAGATCTCAGCCACCCAAGTACGTAGGATTACAGACCTGAGCCACGGGTGCCCAACTTACTCTTCTATTTCTCTCTTTCCTTCTCTCGCTTCACCCCTTCTTCCTCCTCCCCTCCTCCTCTTTCACCCCCCACCACACACATGCACCTACTACATCCTAATCCTTTTGCTTTTAGTCTATTTTCCAAAGAGGGTCTTGTGCTTTTCCCTGGGCTAGCCTGGAACTATAATCCTCCTATCCCCATCTTTGTAGTAGCCAGGATTACAGATGTGTATTGCCTGGCCTCCTTTCCTGCTCTCTCTCTGTCGCTTGTGACTTAGGAGTGTCCCCTGCAGGAGATATTGTGAACTGTGGGGGGAGCACTGTGTGTTGGGAGTGGAGGCCTAAGGTAGATCCCTGTCCCTGTCCCTGTCCCTGTCCCTGTCCCTCTCCCTCTCCCTCCACCCCTACCTCTTTGTCTCTCTCCCTCCCCCTCTCCCTTCTCCCTCTCTTTTCTCCCCTCTTCCTCTCCCCCCCATACTCTGGGGCTTGAACCTCTTTGTGTTTAAGGCTGGTGCTCTACCACTTGAGCCACAGCATCTGCACTCTGGGCATTTTCTGGGTAGTTTATTAGATAAGAGTCTCACAGCCTTTTCTGCCCGGGCTGGCTTTGAGCTGTGATCCTAGGACCTTGGCCTCTCGAGTAACTAGGATTACAGGCATGAGCCACTGACACCCGGCTGCGGGTCTCTCTTGCTGTTCCTGTGAGGTTTTCCTTTTTTAAAAAATTCACTTTTAATTTTTGTTTTGGTGGTTTCGCAATTGAAACCAGCACCTGTGCCTGATGGAAAAGTACTCGACCGTAAAGCTTTGCCTCCAAGGAGATGAGGAAGAATTGGCTCAGTTCTGGGAGGGCTGATGGCTGGTGCTGGAGGGTTTTGTTGTTGCTATCATTCTGGGTGTTGAGGCTTGAACTCAAGATTCTATCTCAAAGGTTCTTCACTCAAGGCTGCTGTTCTACTGCTTGAGCCACAGCTCCACTTCCAGCCATTTGGTGGATAATGGGTCACAAGAGGCTCATGAACTTCCTTACCAGGGCTGGCTTGGAACCATGGTCCTCTGATCTCAGCCTCCTGAGTAGCTAGGCCTCTGGCGACCGACTCACCCTAAGAGGAGTTTTCAACCTTACTAAAGAGACTTGGTCTTCTGGAGCTCTTTATTGCCTCCTTCTCACTCCTGTTGTGAGCATTTAATAGGGTGAAAATATTAGCGTGATGATATAATAAATATAATATGAAAATGGTATATGATGGACATATTGTAGAATGCTAAATGAATAGGATATAAAATAGTGATGTAATAATATGAGTAGAGTAATTAAATGAAATACAGTAATGAAATGAAACTAAGAAATATATTGCCAATACAAACTTGTACTTAAAGGCTTATGGACATGGGAGATACACGATGATGTAACGACACATATGACTGTAACCATAGGAACGGTCAAGAGCCTGGCTTACAAGATGAAGTACCACAGGAGCCCAGACACCTGGGCAGAATAGATAGAGCAAGCAACCAGCACATCCCTGGGCACCACTGACCAAAAGGTGTAACCAATCCAGACCAAGCAAGGACCAAGGCACAACCAATCCAAATCAAGCATGAAGGAGTTTGGGCCAGAGAACAGGAGGCCAAGGACCAATATAAACCAAGGAATCAGAACAGAGAGCAGCACTTCTGCTGGCCTTCACCGAGACTGTGTTTCGAGGATCTTTGGCCATGCAGAAGCTGCTCCTTGCCCGAGAGAAGACCGTCGAGGACCGAGACTCGTCATGCGGCCCCGGAGCTCACACCGCAGCAGGACTGGGAGCTGCGTCTAACATCCGCTGGGCAGGCCCTGTTCGACTTCAGGACCACGAGATGTCAGAGAGCTGAGTCCAGCGGGTGTGCTGGATAGGCAGATGAGGATTAGGCAAGTTAGGACTAGAAGATAGGAAGTAGAACATAGTGTCGACTCTGCTAAGCTATGTGAAATGAACAAACTACATTGCATCATGTTATCTGCCTATTGGTGAATCACTTCGCCTGCTCACAACACTCCTTAGCCAAGGTGCAGATCTACAGCCGAGGAGACCCTCTGTGGACGCGGACTTCCGCATAATTCTTCTGGTCCTCTTCCCTGGGCCTCTGCACCTCCCCAGGCCGGAGGAAGCTGATAGCAGCATAATGGAGTTCTTCTGGTTTGTTCTCGGGGTCTGGGCCTTGTCTGGGTGCTTTGGGCTCAGGGCTCTTCCTTGGTTCTGGAGAGCTAGTGCCCAGAGTAGGGGTCCTGGGAGGGCTACTTGGCTTGGCCTTCCGACCCTGCATCCAGGAAAATAATGACCATATTTCATTGATTCATTCATTCATTCGTTCACTCACTCAGCACATACTTAGGCAGGACTTAGGAACTGCAGCCACAGCTGGGGATCCTCACCCAGTCCGTTCCATCCCCCGTCCCCCAGGAGCAAAAGGTACAGGAGGAATGGCGTGGACAGAGTGGGCGTGGACAGGTTGGTCCTTGCATTTACTAGGCAGGTGCTCTACCAGTGAGGCCACATCCCCAGGCCCTTTTGCTTTTAATTCATTAATTTATTTATTTTTGCCAGTCCTGAGCTTGGGCTCAGAGCCTGAGCACTGTCCTTGAACTTTCTCAAGGCTAGAGCTCTATCACCTAAGCCACAGCACCACTTCCAGCTTTTTCTATGTACGTGGTACCAAGGAACCGACCCCGCGTCTTGGTGCATGCTAGGCAAGCACTCCACCGCTAGGCCAAACTCCAGGCCGGTGTTATTGTTTTGATGGTGGGATATAAGCAGAAGTGAGCAGTCATCTGCACATCCATTCTCCTTCCCACCCCTTCCAGTCTCTCCCTGCACGCGCCCACCCAGAACGGTAGAAAACCCACGCAGTCCCAGGCACCCTCTGTAACACTACTCCGTAATCAAGAGGTACAGGGAGCAGAGTGGCACACACCTAGAGTCCCAGAGTTCAGGAGGTGGAGGAGCAGGAGGATGGCGAGTTTGAAGCCAGCTTAGGCTTCAAAGAGCAAAACCGCCCTGTTCCAAACATACCAACAATCCGGAGTCTCCAGAGAGAGAGAGAACGGGCTTAATTTAGACTCCAGAGCAAACTGGCAGCCTGGTGGGCCAGCACTCACCTGGGCCCCGGCTGTGCGGACGACATTGACGTAATCCAGGATGGTACTGCTTCGGGAGACCTGGGTTCTGGGCTTCTCTGCCTGAGGCCATGATTTTCTTAACGTCTTCACACTGTGGGAAGAAACCCCACCTGAAAGCACTGCTGCCCCTGCCCTTTCCCAAGCCCCATACCCATGACCCTAGGACCCCCGTGACCCCTGACCCCTCCCAACTCACATGACCACGATGAGACACAGGGAGAGGAGAGCCGTGGCACCGATGCCCAGACACACGCCCTTGGAGAACACTGTGGAGATGGAGCCCTCGTCTGCATGGGAGAGCCAGGTGAGGTTAGCCTGCTGGCATGGGGCAGGGGCTCACAGTCAACCTCCCCCCCCCCCGCCCCACCCCAGTGTCTGGGCCTCATTCGGAACCAGGCCTTCCTTCTCTCTCCTGTTCTTCCTCCCGAAGCCAGCCATGGACCAGGGACTCTGGTGATGAGGGATTCTGGCCACTTCTTTCCGTCAGAGGACAATGGTCAGAGCAGCAGGTGTCCACAGGCCCCTGCCCCTGTCCCCCCAAGCCTTCTTCTTCCCCATAATCTCCTGAACAGGCAGCAGCAGGACAGGGGCGCTCTGGGCCCAGACACATTTTGTGCCTCTCAGCTGAGCCTGAGGCTGGAGCTGAGCCCTTTCTGGGGGCCCTGTGCCTGGCTGACCTGGAGGTAAAGGTGACTGAGGTGTTACCACTGGCCCTCGGTCCCCCAGGAGCAGAAGGGGCCCAGGAGCTGTGGGGGCCTGTGGGAGGACAAGGGCCAGCAGGTGTCCCTGCCCCGGTGGCAGTGTCCCCTCCTCCACTCACAGTGCACAGAGAGGTCCAGGGAGATGTGCAGGGCGCCCAGGGGGTTCTGTGCCCGGCAGGTGAATTCTCCTTCGTGCTCCACCTGCACCACGGGCAGCTCCAGGACCCCAGGGTCTGCAGGCCAGGGGGGGCTCAGGGTCTGCGAACCCCGGACCCAGCTCAGCGTGGCAGGGGGGTTGCTGCGGGTGGCACAGACCAGGCGCAGGCTTTGGCCCTGCAGGACAGGGAGGGACGAGCCGTTCCTGTGGATTTCCAGCTCTAGGGAGGGAGAGAGAATTGATGTGGGGCTCAACCACCTCCACCCTTAAAGGACACGAGAGGCCCCTTCCTCTGTCCCCTTCCACCTGTCCTGTTTCCTTGAGAAGCGGCCACTCTCAGCTCCTCCGGAGGGTCTGCAATGGAGACAAAAGGGCCAGGGGTCCTGGCTGTGCCTCAGACATGAACCTAGGCCCTGGGCTTGCGGGGACTGGGTGGGGGGGCTCTGGCCTTGTGGGGGCCCTACCCCTCCTGTGCCATCTCCCCTGCCCCCTCCCTCTGCTCAGCTCCCAGCACTGGGGGCCCCAGGTCCACTCACACTGCACGGAGAGGTCCAGGGCGCGATGCTGGGAGCCAAGCCTGTTCTCAGCGCGGCAGGTGTAGCGCCCAGCATGCCCCGCCTTCACCCTGGGCAGGTCCAGCCCCAGGGTTCCCGGGTCCGTGACATTTGACCTCAAGAGAACTCGGTTCCCCAGGACCCAGGTCAGCGTGGGGGGAGGCCAGCCATCAGCAGTGCAGAGCAGCCGCAGGAACTGGCCTTTCACGAATGTCATGTTTCCTGGGGACTCTGGGGAGGGAGGGGAGAGGGGGAGACAGAGACAGCAAGAGACACACAGACAGAGAAAACACAGACATAGGCAGAGAGAGACAGAAAAAGAGACATGCCTAGACACCCGGAGACGAGGGTGGGGGTGCCTCAGAATGAGCTGCTCCCCTCTACCCACCCTGGACTTCTCACTTCCCTGAGGGCGGGCCTCGCACCTTGGACATTGTCACGGAAAATGGTGATCACTGGGTCTCTGGGGGCATCTGAAAGAAGGTTGTGTGCTTTCTTCAGGAAGGACACTCGGGTGTCTGCCACCAGAGCCACTTCCCCCTCTGGGAAGAGAGAGCCCCATGGCGCTGGCCCCTGCTGGGACTCCCAGACCACCTTCTCTACCCCGTCCCCCATCATACACACACCAGGACACCTCATTGGGCTGGAACTAATGCGGGGACTCACAGGCCACTCTCAGCTGGACAGTTTTCTGCACACTGACCCCAGCTCTGAAGTCCACGTGGCAGGTGAGCTGGGTGTCGTGGTCCGTCAGGCGTGGCGTGAGGCTCAGCGCTGACCAGAAGGAGAGCTGTGGTTGGAGGCCCTGGGAGGAGAGGGCCGGCCCGGACCAGGAGATGGAAGGGGCCTGACACTGCTCAGAGATCCAGGGGAACACACAGACGATGGTCACCGCCTGCCCGGACTCCAGGGCCCCCGGCATGAAGATGTCAGGCGTCTGAGTCAGGGCTTAGTGGGGTGGGGGGAGAGGGAGACAAAATCCTGATGTTCAGGCTATGGTCGTGGAGACCCTGCCCTGCTCCCCTGCCTGGTCTCCGCCGCCACACCTGTCACTTGCAGAATGAACTTTCTGCTGCGGAAATTGTATTTCAGCTTGGCTCCCTTCTCCACCCGGAAGAAGTAATGCATGCTGTCTTCTCTCTGGGCGTCTCTGATGAGCAAGCTGCAGTTGTTTCTGTGGGGGTCCCCCACCAGCTGGAATCGCCCCTGCGTCCTGCTTTGTGCTGGTCGAGCTGGGTTGTTAGATGCCACTGGAATCCCATGGTCGGTGTTGGTTTCATCTTGGAACCAGTAGCCATAAGCCAGGGAGGAATCCGCCTGGGCCATGGCCTCGGGGTAGGAGAAGGAGCAGGGCACGAGGACGCACAGCCCCTCCTCCACCGACACCTCGCTGGGCACCTGCAGCTTGTAGCGGGGGTCCCAAGCCTGGGACCCTGCGGGGAGACAGACAGGGGCTCAGTGGGCGCCCCAGCCCCATTCCCAGCCCAGGGCCCCCTGGCTCTTGGCCACATACCGCCCAAGGACAGCAGAAGCAAGGAGAGAAACATTTCTGTCTCAAGCAGCGCGGTTCTGTGGTTGCAGGGACAGGAGGGGAAGTACAAAAAGCTGAGTTCTGGCGACACGCATGAGTTCTGGCGACACGCATGACGTGAACTACTGACAGAGAGGCCAGGGAGGGGGCTGGGGACTCTCTTCTCTCCACCCCCGCCCAGGGGCTCATCTCCTGTGGGCTGGGGTGTCTGCTCAGCCTCTGGACCTGTGGAGCCACCTCAGACACCTCTGCAAGCAAAGTGAAGGTGAGGAGGGGGCGGAGAAGCCAGGCCTGTGTCTGGCTTTGGGGCCTGGCTGGGGGGGTGGGAGAAGGGGAACAGGAATCCCCCCACTCAGCCCTAGGTTATTGAGGAAGCAGAAATGAAAGTCAGTGCCTTCCCTGGGGGGGCCATGGGGTGCAAAGGGAACACTTCTGGAGGGGGGGCGGTGGGGGGGAGCTGGCCTTGCCAGATAAACTGCAGCCAGCAGGCCTGCTTATATCTATCTATCTATCTATCTATCTCTATCTATCTCTATCTATCTCTCTCTATATGATAATTATCTTCTTGTTTTTTCTTGGTGTAAGAATAGATCCAGGGGAAAGTCCAAGGACAATGCTCAGGCCCTGAGCTCAAGCCCAAGACTGAAAAAAAAAAAAAGAATAGCTCCAGGGCTGGGAGTTTGGCCTAGTGGTGGAGTGCTTGTCTAGCATGCACAAAGACCCGGGTTAGATTCTCGGTACCACATACATAGGAAAGCTGAAGTGGTGCTGAGGCTCAAGTGATAGAGCTCTAGCCTTGAGAAAGTCCAGGCCCTGAGTTCAAGCCCCAGGACTGGCAAAAAGAAAGAGACAGAGAGAAAGAGGAAGAAAGGAAGGAAGGAGGATACCTAGTTAAATTAAAATTTCAGATAATCAAAAAATTTTTTTCTCAGCAAAAGTTCTCCAATCAATGTTGATGTTGGAGCTAGTCTTTTTTTTTTACTTTAAGATATTATTTGTTTCTTTTTTATTGTAATGTATAGAGAGGTTACAGTTATATTTGCCAGACAGTAGGTGTCTCACACATTGATACCCCTTCTCACGTTTTTGTCCCTGTTTCCCTCCCCCACCCCATATTCTTTTTTGTCAGTGGTAGCTCTTGATATTTTTTTTTGCCAGTCCTGGAACTTGAATTCAGGGCCTGGGCACTGTCCTTGAGCTTTCTCAAGGCTAGAGTTCTACTGCTTGAGCCACAGCACCACTTCCAGCTTTTTCTACGTATGTGGTACTGAGAACTTGAACCCAGGGCTTTGTGCATACTGGGCAAGCACTCTACCACTAAGCCACACTTCCAGCCCTCTTCCCCATTTTCTTTTCTTCCTTCTTTCCTCCTCTTCCTCATCTTTTTCCTCTTCCTCCTTCTTCTTTATTTTGTGCTGGCCCTACAGTTTGAACTCAGGGCCCAGATGCCATCTTTGAGCTTTTTCACTCAAAGCTGGGGCTCTTCCACTTGAGCCACAACGCTTCCTCTGGCTAATTGGAGATTAGATCTTATTAAATACCTGCTTGGGCTGGCTTTGAACTGCAATCCTCAGATCTCAGCCCCCAGAATAGCTGGGATTATAGCCACTTTCACCCAATGTGCTCTCTCTCCCTCTCTGCCCTCCTCTCTCAACAACTCCAGACCTATCTCTGGGCCCTGTCTTCACCCCCCCCCC
The DNA here is from genome assembly GCF_031878675.1 of Megascapheus bottae. Lineage (NCBI taxonomy): Eukaryota > Metazoa > Chordata > Mammalia > Rodentia > Geomyidae > Megascapheus > Megascapheus bottae. Next base: position 1,809,700 of record NC_143539.1, read on the forward strand.
CCCCCCCGCTGAAAACCTCTGACCTTCAGTACCCCAGATGGTTCTAATCTACTTCCCTGTGGCTTCTTCCTGTTTGGGCAGGCCGTGGGTGAGCTCGCCAGGGTGGCAGCTCATTGCTTTGCAGCCCACGCAGTGTGCAGAGACTGCAACGAAGCTCCCACCAAGGTCCCCGCCTCTCCTGACCCTTCCTAGAAAGATGCTGGGTCGTGGTGGAAACTGGGCATAAATATCTGCTCAACTAGGCACCCTGCCTCCCAAGAAACCCAGAGGCAGAGCCCACAGGCCTCTCACCTCAAGGCCAGCTAGCCTGATGGATGAAGAGCCTCTGAACCCCCGGGTACTTATCAATGCCTTGACCGCTGAGAAAGGCCTCAAGACCCACATGCAAGAAGCTGTGAATAACCGGGCACAGTGGCTTCCACCTGTCATCCTTGCTACTCAGGAGGCTGAGATCTGAGGACCTGGGTTCAAAGCCAGCCCGGCCATGAAAGTTCATGAGACTCTTATCTCCAATTAACCACCAGAAAACCAGCAGTGATGCTGTGACTCAAATGGTAGCGAGTTAGCCCTGAGCTGAAGAGTTTAGGGATCACGGTCAGGCCCAGAGTCCAAGCCCCACAACCTACAAAAAGAAGAAGAATTAGAAGAAGAGGAGGAAGAACAAGAAGAAGGAAGAGGAGGAGGAGGAGGAGGAGGAGGAGGAGGAGGAGGAGGAGGAGGAGGAGGAGGGGAAGAAGTTACATATGTACAGAGTATACGCAGATTTCTTTTCTGTCCTTTTTATTATTCCCTAAATAAGAAGCAGCGATGATTTACAGGTATCTAAATGGTAAGAACCAGGTGTGGTCAAGCGTTCCTGTAATTAATACCAGACAGGAGAGTCACAAGTTCAAAGCCAGCCCGATCCCTGCATGGAGGGTGTCAGATGTGACTTCATTTCTCCTTTGGCTGACCCGAGGGTCCAGGGACGATGGGCCATGTCTGCCATGGGACACTAGGGGGCACACAGAGCCCAGGTTTCTGCTCTAGGAATGGCTCCAAGCAAAACAGGAACTTGCTGGAAGGGATATGGGGTCCTCCCTGACCTGGGCAGCTTGGTGACGGCTCTGGAGGTAACCACTGGCAATGTCATTTCATCATCAAATCGGACTTGTGTCACAGGGTGGGGTAAGTGGGGAAGTCCTCAGGGTGCCATCCCAGTTTGCGGGTTCACCATTCCCGTACCTCTCCTCCATCCTGCTAAGTCAGGCAACAAACGTTTGTGGGTTCTTTTTTCCCCTTACCAGTCCCGGGGCTTGAACTCAGGGCCTGAGCACTGTCCTTGGACCTTCTCAAGGCTAGAGCTCTACCACTTGAGCCACAGCACCACTTCTGGCTTTGTTCTATGTATGTGGGGTACCGAGGAATCGAACCTGGGTCTTTGTGCATGCTAGGCAAGCACTTTAACCACTAGGCCACACTCCCGGCCCCCAAACATTTGCTTTGGATTAGTGTGTGTGTAAATTGTATAGAAAGAGCCTGACTCCCTTTGTGTTCACGCAGACGTTCTCTGTGTCTGTGCCAGTCCTGGGCTTAAGCTTAGCATCGAGGTCCTGTCCTGGGCTTTTTGCCTCAAGGCTCGACCGTTTGACTCACAGCTCCACATCCAACTATTTGTTTTTGTTTTGGGGGAGGTATATATATATATATATATATTTGCTAATTAGTTGGAGCTAAGAGTGTCACAGACTTCCCTGCCCAGGATGGCTTCAAACCATGATCCTCAGATCTCAGCCTCCTGAGTTGCGGGGATGCCAGGCGGGAGTCCCTGGGCTCACGGCTCACGGCCTCTTTGGGAGGGAGTAGGAAGAGATTCCACAGGGCTGGCCTGTTTTCATGACGGGAGCAGGGTCTAGTGACTGGACATCCATGCAAACACATATTTGTTCCATGACCACTGTCCAGCCAAGCGCCCAGCAGTACCCCAGTTTGGTTGAGTTTTGCATTTCCTTATGGTTGGGTATCTTCTGTGCTCTGCCACCGTTTCCGGGGCTCTGGAGGGTGTTTGAGGGGTGATCACGCTGCTCCATGACACTGGCCTTAAATCCGGGGTGACCCTCCAGAGCTACACAGGAGCAGGCCTGGGCTGGGGGTGGTCAGAATGTGCACAGTGCGGGTGGGGGGGTGCATTCTGGAGGAAAGCCCAGCCGGTGGAGGCCACAAGAGGCCCCTGTGTACAATGTGGCACTTGACCTGTTCTATCCACGTGAGAACTCAGCTGTGTTGGTGTCAGAGACTGTGTTTAGAAACACATTCTGGAAGCCGGTGCTGGGGGAGCATGGAGGAGGAGGGATGGAGGGGGTCCATGACAAGGGAAGTCACCAAGGGTAAGATGGAGGTAGGGCTGGGGAAGGGGGAAGAAAGAAAACAAAAACCAGCGAGGAGCTGGGCCTGGTAGCTCTCGCCTGTAATCCTAGCTACTCAGGAGGCTGAGATCTGAGGATCAGGGTTCAAAGCTAGATGGGGCGGGAGACTTCTTCATCTCTGGTATGGGACTTCATCACCCCGGCCTCCCTTGCACCTTCAAAAAGGAGTGGAGCACTGGCGGATCCTGTGCTGTGAAAGGAGCCTCATAAAAAGCCACATTCTGAAGGATTCCATGTGAGTGCCAACTGCCAAGGAAATCACGGGGTGACTGACAGCCCCGGGGGCGGGACATGTGTGACGGCATCAGGCAAGCTGCTGGCTTGGGAGGTCACATTGTTGTGGGTTTCATAGAGGGGATGGTTAGTTACACACCACTGCAAAAAGTCAAGTTACTGCATATGCTATAGTAGTTAGTGGTGAATTCATGTTATATGAATTGACTCCCAATTTTCAAAAGTATGTAGATGTATCTAGAAAATGACCCAGAGATTGCAAATTTGGCCTGAGACTGTGCAAGGTCAAAAGGTGTCACTCAGTATTCCTGATCTGCTGAGCCAGGGGCCAAAACTGATCACCAAAAATGAAACCAAACCAAACCAAACCAAAGGTTTTGCCCCAAGAGGCAACGGGGCCAAGAAGGACTCCCAAAATATAAGAATAACCTAGCTATATTTTCAAAGAATTAATCTCATCAACACGCACAAATATGCATGTACACATATGCATGCACACACACAGGTAGACGCAAGGCTACACACACATTTCTTCCTTCCTTCCTTTATTTTTCTTTCTTTCTTTCTTTCTTTTCTTTTTTTTTTTTTTTTTTTTTTTTTTTGCCAGTCCTGGGCTTGAGCTCAGGGCCTGAGCACTGTCCTTGGACTTTCTCAAAGCTAGAGCTCTACCACTTGAGCCTCAGCACCACTTCCGGCTTTTTTTCTATGTATGTGGTACCAAGGAATTGAACCCGGGTCTTTGTGCATGCTAGGCAAGCACTTTAACCACTAGGCCAAACTCCCAGCCCCTCTTTCTTTCTTTATTCCCAGTCCTAGGGTTTGAATTCAGAGCGTGGGCACTGTCCTTGGGCTTTCTCAAGGCCTGCACTCTACCACTTGAGTCACAGCAAGACCTCTGGCTTTTGCTGTGCATGTGCTACTGAATTGAACCCAGGGCTTCTTGCATACTAGCCAGGCACTCCACCACCAGGCCACGCTCCCTGCCCCTGCTCTCACATTACCACTGATCGAATGGAACCACAGCCATTGTTGGGAGCCAGAGTGGAATCAAACTGTACCTTGACTTGCATCAGACGATGGCTTTATTGTCTTATTGTTTTCTGGCCCTATTCTATGTAAATGACCTGAGAATTACCATATGAATGTAACACCTGGAGGTTCCCTGGGTCTGGAGGAGGGAAGAAGGGGGAGTGGAAAATAAACGCGGCAGTCTTTACCTGGACTGCGGACATCCCGGACCCGGTGTGTCTGTCTCTCTTCTATTTCTTCCTAGTCCTTGCCCCCCGATTTCAGGAACCCCAATCTGCGAACCCTGGTTTGCTGCCTGTTGGCCCCGGCAAGCCATGAAGGCCCATTGGCCAGGACGTCCACAAAACCAGGTGGACACCTGAACAGTGAGTATCATGGCCCTGGAGCCCAAGGACTGGCTGTGACTTCCCAGGTGCTTGGGGGAAGAACCAAGGTCCAGCACAAACTGGTAGGCCACTGGTCACTTTTCTGAACGGGGAGACTGAGTCTGATGACAGAATAATCTGCTCACTCCACTGTTTGCAGGGCACTAGAGGCTCCAGTGTCGTAAGGCTTTGCCCATCCTGAGTTCTAGACCCAGCTGCAGCAGGACAGAGGGCTCTGGGCCCCGGGGACACTCAAGTGTCAGTTGAGCCTGAGGCAGGCTGAGACCCCACAGAGGCTCAGGCCCTGTGTCCATCCTGCAGGAGGTGCGAGGAGGGGGCTGTGGCAATGGTCTGGGGGACGAGCGTCAAGACCTGGGTTGGGGATGGGAAGAAGGGGAGATGGGGAAGAAGGGAGTCATGGGGGCAGATGCTGAGAGGAAACAAACTCTGACCACAAAGGTAAGGAGTGAGCCTTCTCCCTGATTCCTGTGACCACAGGGCCCCGGCACTGCATGGTGCTGGGGGGAAGAACAAGGAGAGGCAGTGGAAAGCCAATGGCTTTCACAGGACCACCTGGCATTCGGCCCTAGACTGTATGTGCTCGGGTCAAGGCCCCCACCTTACCAGAGCTGGGGTTTGCTGGGGTTCACTGTGGCCAAGTGATCCCCTGAATCCTCACAGGGACGTGGATGAGCCAGAGATGGAGGGGAGGTGAAAGCTGGAGGCCCATGGCTGAATCCGGCCCTGGGACTGCAAAGCTGCCCTTAGGACAGTTTTATTGGCACCCAAGGAGCCATTTCCAAGCATTAGAACAGTCGCAAACCCCATGCAGCCGTGCAAGCGGAGCCTTCCCCGGCTCGGCCCTCGCAATGGACCCCCACTCGACCGAGCCAGACGTGGATGCACAGAGCAGCCAAGCCAGTTGCCCCAGGTAACACCCAGCCTGGATTTGAACTCTGAGGGCTGCTGCCTGCAAGAATCTGTCTCCAGGATATGCTTTCGTCAATCATGGCTTTGGGGGTCCCCTGAGCTCCGGGGAGCAGATGTCATCCCTTGCGGATCTTGACCTCGGTGTACTGTGTTGCTGGAATCCTGGTCCTGGGGCGCCCTGGGCTTCAGGCTGCCGAAGCTGAGGGAGGCATAGTGGAGCTCAGGCTCCGCCCCCTCGGCAGGCGTGGCCTCCTCGCGGGGCGTGGCCTCGGCAGGGGGCGTGGCCGCGTTCGAGGGTGTGGTCTTGTTGGGGGGCGTGGCCACGGCAGGAGGCGTGCCCTCTGGAGAGCCTCTTGGGTAGGGTGACTTCAGGTGACCCTGACAGAGGTGGGGAGGGGAAGGGAGCTGGCTTGGGGACCTGTGCATGCGATTATTTCTTTACCCGTGTCATACCCATTTCCCGAAGATTCGTTCACCCACTCATACTTGCACTCTTTCGTTTGTACTTTAATTCTCTGTTTTTTTGTCCTTTTTTTCTTTTTTGCCAGTCCTGGGGACTGAACCCATGGCCTGAGCACTGTCCTTGGGCTTTCTCAAGGCTAGAGCTCTACCGCTTGAGCCTCAACACCACTTCCAGCTTTTTCCTATGTATGTGCTACCCAGGAAACAAACTCAGGTCTTTGAGCATGCTAGGCAAGCACTCTACCACTAAACCACATACCTGACCTTTAAAAAAGAAAATGCTGCGGGTCCTCATGCAAAATAAATACAGCACATCAATCCAGGCGTCAGTGGCTCATGCCTGTGACCTTAGCTATGCAGATGTCTGAGATCTGAAGATCACGGTTTGAAGCCAGCCCAGGTAGGAAAGTCGTGGGGCTTGAACTCAGGGCCTGGACACTATCCTTGAATCTTTTTGCTCAAGGCTGGTGCTCTATCATTTGAGCCACAGCTCCACTTCTAGCCTTTTGGTGGTTCAATTGGAGATGAGTCACACCAACTTTTCTGACTGAGTTGGCTTTGAACCATGATCCTCAGATCTCAGCCTCTTTAGTAGCTAGGATTACAGGCGTGAGCCACTAATGCCCAGCTGTATTTTATTTCTGAGACAGAACCTTGCTAATCTTACCCAGGCTAGCCTCATATTTACTAGCCACTGTCCTGCCTCCTTCTTCTGAGTAATTGGAGTTGTTAAGTATGTTCAAGTACATCCTTTCCCCCCCACCACCCCCCGCCATTTTTAAAGGTGTCTAGTAGAATTGACAGGCATGGTGAATCACTGGCTCTTGGAGCAAAAAGGACTGGAGGGAGAGTGGCTCCCAGGCCTGAGGCTGCAGCAGGAAATCTGGGCTGGAGCAGGGCGACTTGGGAAAGAGGAGCTCAGTTGGACATGCTGAACTCCATGGAAATGAGACTCTGTCACTCACCAGGAAGAAGGAGCTCACTGCAGGCTCCGCGCCATTTCCCACCCCAGCCTTCTTCACAGACTTCTTCCTATAGGTCTTCAGGCTGGGGAAGAGAGGGCAGGGTCTCCAGTCAGGCTGCAGGGCCAGGGATGGTCCAGCACGGAGGCAGGCGCCAGGGGCCTCAGCGACCGGATGCTGGAACCCAAGTCAGGAGCAGAGCCTGTGCCTGGCCTAGGAGGCCTGAGGCAGCCATTCTGTGCACCTGCGCAGTCCCTGACCCCCTGTGGTGGCGGCACCTCTGGGCTTTGAGTTTTGGAGGCTCTCTGAGCTGTCTATCACCACCCCTACCAAGACTTTGCCCAGAGGAGCCATCACTCACGCGAAGAAGATGAGGCAGAGGCTGGCAGCAAGCAGGGCTGTGACTCCAGCTCCCAGGATGGCTCCCTGCACCATTCCTGTCCACTCCCCCGGATTTCCTGCAGACAGGGAAACACAGGGTGAACTCTAGCCATCCCCAACCCACCCCAAGATTCTGCCTCTCTCCAGGACTAGCTCTTTCATGCTTCTCCCCTCTGTGTGACAGGAGTCTCTCCCCCTGCTCCCCACTCCTGTGTCCCCTAGCCTAGGAACAGAGGACCCTGAGTTCCAGCCCCACTCGCCCCTGGCAGCCTCTCCAGATCTCTCCCCTTCCCCAGGCCTTGCCTTTCCAGTCCTCTGGACCCAGCAGCAGCAGGACCGGGGTGCTCCGGGCCCCGTGCACGTTCCGGGCCTCGCAGCTGAGCCTGAGGTTGGGGCCCAGCCCCTCGTGGAGGTTCAGGGAGCTGTTGGCCCAGAGCCCCTCTGAGCTGGAGGTGATGGTGACCGAGGGGTTGCCAATGTCCCCGTCCAGCAGCTCCTCCCCCAGCCGCCACTGCAGGGCGGGGGCCGGCCAGGCGCGGGAGGCGCAGGTGCAGTGCAGCCCCTCGGCCCCCCAGGAGCAGGAGGGGCCCAGCAGTTGGAGGGGGCCTGTGTGGGGAGCAGACAGGGCTGGGAGGGGCTCTCCCTCCAGTGGAGGCTGGGGTGTCCTGCCCCCTCCCCCGGAAGTCTCTACACTTACTCTTCACGGTGAGAACTATGGAGGCATCCTGGGTGCCCAGTGGGTGCTGCGATCGGCAGACATATTCCCCACTGTCTCCAGCCTGTGCCCCCGTCAGCCGCAGGGTTTCCTGGCTGGAGGGCTGTGAGGACCCCAAGGCCGGGTCACCCCAGACCCAGAGCAGCATGGCAGGCGGGTGGCTGTGCGTGACGGTGCATGTGAGGTTCAGCGACTCTCCCTCCTCGATTTCCAGGGAGGAGCCGTTGGCCAGGATCTGAGAGCCTGGGGAGGCAGAGGGGAGACTGAGGCAGGACGTGGGCCCCCCGGTGGCTCTGTACTGCACCCCATGGCTAGAGTGTCTAGCTTTTTTCTTCCATGTCCTGACGGGCTCATTCTGGGTGGACCTGCCCCATGGGGCCAGTAGAAGGAGATGCTATTGCAAGGTCACTGGAAACTCCGGTTTCCCCTCTCCTCGTAATCCTCCTGTCCTGAAGCAGCACCCCACCCACCCCGTGGGATGGAGAAGGCCTCAGGTCTACAGTGTCTGTCAGGAGCCCGCAACTTCCGGGGTCCAGCTCCTGTAACTACTGTCTCTGAGCTTCCTCCTGAGACAACACCTCTGCGCTCGGCTGAGCAGAGACAGTTATGCTCACACACTTGCAACACTCACACTCACACTCACACTTGTAGGGATGAGAGGTGGTGTCTTACCTGTGCTGGCTCCCCTGGACACACTGATGGTCAGGTTCTGAGGAGCATCTGGACAGACAGACAGACAGACAGACATGGTTGTCCTCTTTTCTATGACAAGAGTTGGCTGTTGGCACTTGCCCCACAAAAACTTAGAGGAAGGAAGTGGGATTCAGCACCCACTTTCTTCCTGAGTGCTTCCTCCCCTGCCCTCGCGGGCCCCCTCTCCATGTCCTCCCCTGCCCTCTGTCCCCAGAGGCCCCAGGGCCTAGTCCGGCACTCACAGGACACATTCAGCAGCACAGTTCTCTCTGCCATCACCCCAACTCCAGGGAAGGTCACCTGGCAGGTGAGAGAGGCGCCGTGATCCTCTGGCTTGGGGTTGATGGGGAGCACGGGGGCCTGTCTGGCCCCAGGGTCCAGGACTGTGGGCGATGATGAATTCCAGGAGAAGATGGGGGGTGTCCCCTGCTTGCAGGCCCATGGCACTGCACAGGTGACATTGCTGAGGCGTCCTGACTCCAGGGTCTCTGGCACGTCGATGACTGGGGCCTCTGCCAGCTCTGGGGAGGAGACAGACCGGGCTGGGGTGCTTGTGAGGACAAAAGGTCATCGGCTCAGGGCAGCCCATGTACCCTCACCCCTTCCCTCCCCCATCTGGCCCTGAAGAGCAGGGGCCCCATTCCCAGCCCTCGGGCCCCAGGGTCCCTCCCCGGTGTGTCCCTGTCCTGACCTGTGACTTGCAGAGAGAGCTGGCTGTCCAGGTAACTGTACCACACGTGTCTGCTCTCTATTCTGAAGTAGTATCTTCCCGTGTCCCTCCTCTTTGCGTCACTGATGCCCAAGGAGCAGTTGTTGTCCTGCGGGTCCCCGACCAGGTAGAATCGGCCACGAATCTCCTCATCCACCTCTATGCTTGGGTCGTTGGTAGCCACCAGAAGTAAAAGGTATTTATCCCGGTACCAGTAGCCAAAGACCTCGTTAGTGGAGTGCTGCAGACCAGAGTGGAAGAAAGTGCAGGGCACGATGGCACACAGGCCCTCCTGCACCGTCACGGACGCTGGCACTTCCAGTGTGTACATCCCAAATGTGTTCCAGAACCCTCTAGGGGAAACACGGCTGTCAGCTTGGCTCAGCTTCTCTGGCCCCTGGCCCTGTGCCCACTCAAGTGCCCACAGCAGGGGCAGCAGCAGCAGCCACAGCATGGCAGAGGCAGGGGGCCACTGGCTGGGACCCTGCAAGGTGACAGCAGGGAAAGTGGGTGACGTGAGTTCCCAGGAGTGCAAAGTGGCCGGCCCTGGTGTCACAGGGCTGACAGCCCCAGAGGACCAGTGGGATGAGGCCCAGAGCCAAGTGACCGCAGAGGAGGAAGTTTACGCCCAGTGGCTGCGGGAGCTCTTGAGGAGAACCTTTCCTACCCACTTCCCTTCCCAGATGGGGCCCACTGGGGGGGCACATTCTGCCAAGGGGGATGGACACTCCGCTCTCCGCCCTCTGTCTGTGGCCTCACCTCTGCCTCCACCAGGCCAATCACAGCTTTTAGGCTCTCTGGGGACTTGAACTCAGGACTGGCTGGAACAATGGGAGAAGGTCCTCTGGGCCAGGGAGGTGATACTGAATAAAGAAATGACCATGACAGCAACCGCACAAACGGTTGCTTCTTTTTGTACAAGAGGAGCCAAGACCCATTTTGTCTCTGCCCTCGAGAAATTCTCTAAGGAAGGAGGAGGTGGTGAAACTCTGGGCCATGCCAGAGTTTTTCTGGAAGGGGCTGTGATGCAGGGGTATGTAAGAAATCCCATTAGCCCACGCAGCCGGCAGGAGAGTTCTCACACAGACGTGGTTTGGGGAAAGAAGGTGGCTTCTCGAGTGATTTGACCGTCTGAGCTTACTTTCTCTCGGTGGTGGTAAATCTTGATGGCTGGCTTGACTGAGGTTGCATGTGCTGAGATTGGAGACAGGTTCCTCAGGAAGTGTGCGAGCTGAGGGCTGTTCTGAAGTCAGTGTGCTCATCTACTCATCCAGCTTTTCTTCCTCCTCCTCCTCCATTTCCTCCTCCTCCTTCTCCTCCTCCTCTTTTACTTCTTCTTCTTTTTTCCAGTCTTGGGACTTGAATTCAGGGCCTGGACACTGACCTTGAGCCTTCTCAAGGCAAGTGTTCTACCACTTGGGCCACAGTACCACTTCTGGCTTTGATGTGTGTATGTGATACCAAGGAATCGAACCCAGGGCTTTGTGCATGCTAGGCAAGCACTCTCCCATTAGGCCACACTCCTGCCCCCAGCTTCTTTCTTTTTCCTATTCTCTGCTTCCTGGCTGCCATGAGCTGAGCAGCTTTCCTCCCCCAAGTCTTGCCACAGGCCTGAAAACCACGGAGCCATCTCACTACAGAGCCTGAAAGCCTGGCATGTGAGCACCAGCCACATGACCTTGGCTCGGGAGTCAGGGATGCTCCTGGACCCTCTCCCTTCTGCGTCTCAGCCCCCTGATCTGTCACAGGAGAGATCTCAATTCCTGACCCTCCCACAGGAAGATGGAAGTCAACATTCCATGCAGACTCCGAGCTAGCTGTCATACACACCGCAGAGGCCACGTGTCCGGCCTGCCCACCTCCAGAGGTCATCCTGAGAACTACCCCCCAGTGAGCATCTCCTGCTGGCCCATGTGTCTTCGAGGGGTGCAGCATCTGTGGCCTTACAGCAAGGAAATCAGAGTCTGACTACAGAGCCACACAGTGGCCAGGCGGGGCCTGTCTCCTAATGCCTGCTCTGCTGCCCAGGGAAGGAGCCCAGCCATGCCGCATGGCTGGATGCCTCTGCGCTGACAGCGTTACAGGCCGATTACATCCACTGTCAAACTCACATGGGAAAGTCCCAGCTCTCCAGAGCTGGGAATGTGACTGTATTTGTATATTGTGTCTATAAAGGGTATGTAGTTGAAGATGAGGTCATGGGGGTGGGTTAGAATCCCATATACCACGTGTGCTCAATAGGAGAGGAGGTTAGGACCGATTGCCACGCAGGGCAGGCCATGTGAGAGCGCCGAGAGGAGATGGCCATCTGCTGGTCAAGGCAAAAGATCACAGGAGGCATCAGTCCAGCTCCCACCACGGCCCCGGCCTTCCTGGGCCTCCCGGAAGTCAAGCACTCCAACATCTTGGTCTGGCCCACAATCTGGGCCAGCTAATCTTCAGTCCTCAGACTGTCAGGACAAGTCTATAAGACCAGGCTGCTCGAAGATGGACTGAGGAGAAAGAGACCTGAAGAGCCCCTGGCACGCAGCTCTATTACTTCACCCTTGCTGACCCCTCCCCAGGGAAGGACAAGTTCTAGCTGTTGAATTGAGGTCTCTGGGGGGCTGAGTTGAAGTGGGACAGACTGTGGAGGGGCAGAGGTGACAGGGAGGCCTGGTAAGATCAGAGCTGAACAGGGAGCCCACCAGGGGGAGCACAGATCTGTCTGGTGGGAGGCAAGATCACCCCCAGAAGAGTAGGCAGGTCCAGGGAATGGAAGAGACTGCAATAGACTAACACAATGAAAATACCTGCCCACTCCAAGCCTGTGTCCCTACTAGGGCAGACAGACCAGAAACAAAAATCCTAAGGAGCTAGAGTGTTGAAAATCTGTGTAACAAGCCAGAATGTATGCAATGAAGAAAATATCAGGAAAATTACGCCGTTTTTCAAGAGGAAGGGATTCGATCCCGGTTCTTGAATGAGGCCTGGTTGCATTGGTACTGGTATAATTCCAGGGCTCCGCCCACCATTACGATTGGCTTGAGCTCACTAGGCACCAGGGAAGGGCCATGCACTTTCAGCTCCTGATTGGCTCTGGTGGCTATCCATCAGCTGCAGGAGACACATACTCCAACTGGCTACGGGGCGGTCATGTGCATTGCTGGTTGGCTGGAGGACAGACATATATACTCTGATTGGCTGGACTTGCCGTCCTAGCAGTCACCCGGTTAGTTCCACCCCCAGCTCTGGACCCCAGCTCAGTCAGTCAGGTTCTTTACACTGTGTGATCCAGTATCCTAAGAAATGTTAGTCTGAACTCTTCTTCCTCCCGTTCCTCCTCCTCCTCCTCCTGTTCCTCTTCCTTCTTCAACTATCCTTGGCCCTTTCTAGTTCCATATAAATTTATGAATCAAGTTCTCAGTTTATCATATACATGTATATATTAACCTATATTTACTTACATGCATAATATGCTCATACACATATACATATATTGTAGCTTCACAGGATTGTTTTATTGGTTTTTTTTCCTTTTGTTTTTTTTTAACATTACTGGGAATATTTTAAATCAATATGGAAAAAATTGAGGTGGGTTGTTTGTTTTGTTTTTGGTCAGTCCTGGGGTTTGAACTTAGGGCCTGAGTGCTCAGATTTCTACCACTTTAAGCAACAGCACCACTTGCAGTTTTCTGGAGGTTAATTGGACTTTCCTGCCTAGGCTGGTTTCAATCCTTGATCCTGTAATCTCAGCCTCTTGAGTAGCTAGGATTACAGGGGTAAACCACCAGCACCAGGCCTAAGGTGACGTTTTTGTTTGTTTTTCCTGTGGCAGTACTAGAGTTTCAATGCAGGGTCTCAAGCTTACTCAGCTGGTCCTCTAACTACTTGAGCCATGACTCCAGCTCTGCTTTTTTTTGCCAATCCTGGGGCTTTAACTCAAGGCCTGGCCACAGTCCTTGGGCTTTCTCAAGGTTAACACTCTACCACTTGAACTACAGCACCATTTCCACCCTTTTCTGTGTATGTGGTACTGAGGAATCAAACCCAAGGCTTTGTGCATGCTAGGCAAGCACTCTACCACTAGGCCACGGCTCCTGGCCTATAGCCCTGCTTTTTGCTGGTTAATTGGAGATGGAATCTCTTCAACTTTTCTGTCTGGATTGGCCTCAAATCACAATCCTCCAGATCTCAGCCTCCTGAGTAGCTAGGATCACAAGCATGAGACATCAACACCTAATTTGTCTTTCACTGATTTTTTTTTTACCATAGTATCCTAGGGAACTTGAACTCTTCCTCCTCACCCTTCCCAAGGACTGGGATTACAGGAATACACTGACGTCACTCCTTTCAAATAGCTACCATTGCTTTACATTTCTAAATGTCAAAACCCTTAAAGTCCTTTCTTTTCAATATTTTGAATACACATTGCTCTGTCATTGGTGACCAGGTAGACAGACCTAGAGCACATTTTTAAGTGATATAAACTAGGCACAGGGAGAGACACATACTGCATTGCGTAATCTCACTCATGTCTGGTTTAAAGCAAAACCAAAAACTCCCCGAGGTGGAGGGTAGGATGGGGTTGCCAGGATCTGTGAGGCTGGTGAACAGAGGAAAGATCCGGCAACAGCCCAGATGTTCCGTGTGGCCGGAGAAAAGAAAGGACTCTGGCTTTTCCTTTACCCCGTGGAGGGCAGGAGCCTTCCAGTCGGGACTGAGGCTTTCCAGTTTGTCATGTGTGGGTCTGTATTTCTGAGTACTCGTTCTCCTGCTGGTCTTGCGGCTTCATCCTATGAAAGCTGAGGGTGGCGTAGTGGATGTCATCTTTCTTCTCATGGTGGATTTCATCTTCCTCTGAAGAGGGAACCTTCGGAGGCTGGTGCTGGGAACTGTCCTCTGCTTGAGATTTGGCCCTGGGGCTCTGGAGGAATTCAGGGCAGGGTGGGGGAGGAATGAGGGGGAGGAGTCCGGGGAGGAAGGAGGTCCCAGAGGACTAAAAGTCATTTCATCCACACATCCACCAGAAGGGGCTTAGATCTGATCAGCAGAGCATAAAAATCAGTAGTTCCCCCCCTCCCCGCCCAGACACAGAAAGAAGCAGGTTGGGAAAGGAATTAGGAAATCAATTCCATATACAAGAGCCTCAACCACAACCACAAATGCCTAGGAATAAACCTGACCAAAGAAGCTGGAATACTTCTACAAAGAAAACCATAAAACCTTGAAGAAAGAAACTGAAAAAGATACCAGAAGGTAGAATGACTTCCCTTGCTCACATCTGCCTCCCCTCAAGAAGGAACCAGAGCCACCTGCCAACTCCTTGATTTTAGTCCAATTAGATCCATTATGGACTGACAGAGCTGTAAGACAATCTCCTTATGTGATAAATTTGAAGAAAGCTTATGAAGCTATATGTTAGCTCAGCGCCAGTGGCTCAAACCTGTAATCCCATATACTCAAGAGGCGGAGATCTGAGGATCACAGTTTGAAGTCAGCCAGGAAGGAAAGTCGATGAGCCTCTTATCTCCAGTTAAACATGAACATGCCAGAATGGAGCTGTGACTCAAGTGGTTAGAGCAAAACAGCTCAGGGAGTGTCCAGGACCTGAATTCAAGCCCAGGACCAGTTCACACAAAAACAAAAACGATACATGCTTAAGAAAATTAAGTCTGGGGCCGGGAGTTTGGCCTAGTGGTAGAGTGCTTTCCTAGCATGCTCAAAGGCCCAGGTTCGATTCCTCAGTACCACATACATAGAAAAAAAAAAGCCACAAGTAATGCTGTGGTTCAAGTGGCAGAACGCTAGCCTTGAGGAAAACGCCCAAGGACAGTGCTCAGGCCCTGAGTTCAAGCCACATGGCTGGCAGCCACCACCTCTGGTCTGCAATGTCCCTGCCCTTCTCTTCCCAGCCACTGAACGGCCAGATAAGATGGTGAGAGTGAGTTTTGAGACCAGCTCTGCTCTCTGTCCTATGTTCAAATGGCTGACTCCAGTTTCTTTCTGGGCAATAACAGAAACCACAACTCAACCACAGAATGAAAAATCAGATCCTGGCAAGAAACTAGCATTCATAATGTAAAAAGAGCTCTATAATTCAACAACAACGAATAAGTAATTCAACTGCAAAGGAAATGAAGAAACAACCATCTTACACTCATTAGGAAAACCACTATTAAGAAAACAAAAGTGGCCAGGAATTTAGCCTAGGGGTAGAGTGTGAACCCAGGGCTGGAGAGGCCCTGGGACCGACCGGCCTTTAGGAAAAGAGAGGAGGCAACTTGGGTCACACTAGGCAGAGCAAGCTGGAGGGCTGTCCAGGAAGGATGCTAGGGGCGGCCACGCCCACACCGCTCACTGGTAAGGCCACGCCCACAGCGTGCACCTGCGAGGCCACGCCCACACCGCTCACTGGTAAGGCCACGCCCACAGCATGCCCCTGTGAGGCCACGCCCACACCGCTCACTGGTGAGGCCACGCCCACAGCATGCCCCTGCTAGGCCACGCCCACACCGCTCACTGGCGAGGCCACGCCCACTCCACGCACCTGTGAGACCAAGCCTGGGCCAGGGCCAGCGCTGGGACCCCCCACGCATGCCGTGGACCTTGCTGACTTCCTCCTGTAGGACCAGGCTCTGAATAAAGACACCAGGGGGGCTTTTCAGACTGGCCAGGCAGGGGTGTGGCGGGCAGAGCCTCAGCCCCACCTGGCTTCCCTGGTAAACGTTTTGAGGCAGGTGGAGATGGGGTGGGCTGGGCTGGTCCGGGGGGCTACAGTGCTGGGCTCGGGGTTCTGTGGCCAGCTTTCCCCCTCTTCTCCTCCCTGGGCCCCTCCGTGGCACCCCAGTACTCACAGGACGAAGAGGAGGCAGAAGCCCAGGAAGAGCAGGGTGACCACGCCAGCGCCCCCGGCAGCTCCCAGCAGCACTCCTGACAGAGCCCCCACTTTGCCTGGGGAAGGAGGAAGCCCGTTTTGTGGGTTCCCCTCTAGAACCTTCCTTCCTTCTCTTCCCCCATCCCTAATGCACCTCAAACTCCTGCTTTCTAGGCCCCTTCCTCAGAGGCAGAGTACAGGGAGGGGCAAAGAGAGGGGAGGCCTGTGCTAGGAGCCACAGAGGGAGGCTCCACAGCGCTAGCTGACTAGCTGACGGCTTGTCTTTACTGGTGTTGTTATTCGGTGGCTGGTGGTGCTGGGGTTTGAGTGTGGGGTCTCACTCTTGCTAGACAGGTGCCCTGAGCCACAACTTCAGCCTTTCTCTATTCTAGGCTATTCAAGAACAAACACGGTTGTGCGTTTGTGCCTAGCAGGCCTCTGGGACTCTCCTGACTGGGTGTCCCTCCTGGCTGTGATGGCACCGCCCACTGTGCCCAGCGTGCCTGGTCAGATGGTGCCTGGCCAGCAGCTCCTAGAACAGCGATCCTCACAACCTCCACCCCCTGAATAGCCAGAGTTACGGGGATGCCTCACCATGCCCGGACTCACTTTTATTCCTCTTACTTTAAAAAAAAAAAAAAAACTTATTCCATCCTAATAGTTTTTACATTGGTTGCTGAGCCAATAGAAAGTAGCCAGTGAGGCTCTGGGCCCCAGGGACTCTCCAGGCCTGGAAGTGGGGCTCCTCTTTGAAGCTAAGGCAGCTCACTTTGACGTGGGGTGGGGGTTTCCTTCCTCCAGCCCCTCCTCCAGCCCAGTGGGCACTTACTCTGTGAGGAGATGGTCACCGACACATGCTGGGCGCCCATGATGTTCTGAGCCTGGCAGGTGAACTCCCCGCCCTGCTGCAGGTTCACTGGAGAGAGCTCCAGCATGCCTGGGTCCGAGGGCTGAATGGGGCACAGACTCAGGTTACCCCAGGACCAGCTGAGCCGGGCAGGGGGGTAGCTGTCTGCAGCACAGAGCAGGCGAAGAGCCTGGTCTTCCTGAACCGAGACCAATGAGCCGTTCCTGAGGGTTTCCATGGCTGCAGAGAGAGAGGGAGGGGGGAGGGACACGGGTGGTCAGAAAGACAAGAGAAAGCAGGACAGAAGGACGCTGGAAGGGAATGCACATGCGTACACACACACACACACACACACACACACACACACACACACACACACAGGTAGACGGGACTGCTCACTGCCCATTGCCATTGTCCAGGGATGTCCACAGAGCCAGGCTCCACCAGACAGCCGACAGCACCATCCTGGAGCCCAAGCCCTGGCTGTGACCTTCCAGATGCTCAGAGGTTGAGCCAAGGCCCCATGTGGCCAATGGCCCGGGCACTCCTGGGAGGAGGGGAACTCTGGGAGCAGAGTGCAGTGCAGGCTGTCCACGGGTGTCCACAGGGCTGTGTCTGCTCACGAGCAGAGCCCCCAGTGCTGGGGCGGGAAGAGGACAGGAGGGCCTGGTCCTGCCGTGTGACTGTCACCCTGTCCCTGTGCTGGCTGAGGCCCATGAACAGAAGTCTGGAGGGTGAGGGGGCTGGGGTGACGGTCAAGGGGCCTCTGTCCACAGGGTGAGCTGGGGATGAGGAGGCCCCCACCCACCCCACCTGGGGGCTCCTCCTACCTGAGCTGGCTCCTTCAGACGCCATCAGGGTCAGGCTCTGTGGGGGGTCTGGGACAGAACCCACAGGCTCATCAGTGGTGCAGCTAACCCGACATGCATCCTCCATCCCCAGCCGCCGCCATCCCCAGCCGCCGTCCCCAAGAGTTGTACCAGCCAGGAGCAGTGGGGTTGCACCCTCCTTTCTCCTGTGCCCAGTCCCCCAGTACTGACCCCATGCCCATCCCCCATTCCTGTCCACCCCCCTGTGCCCAGCCCCCAGCGCAGCTCTCACAGAAGACGCTGAGCTGCATGGCTGCCCTTGTGGTCACATTGGCTGCAGGCAGGGTCACCTGGCAGGTGAGGTTGGTGCCATGGTCCTGGGGCTGGGGGGTGAAGGTGAGCACAGCAGACTGGGTGACCCTGGAGCTCAGGGAGGACACAGAGGCCCCACTCCAGGAGAAGATGGGGGGTGCCCCTGGCTCACAGGCCCAGGGCACAGAACAGGTGACATTACTGGGCCGGCTGGCTTCCAGCGTCCCTGGGAGTAGGATGTCAGGGGTCTGGCTCAAGGCTGGTGAAGAGGGGAGACACAGGGGGTCAGGAGGGAGGCCCCGAAGAAAGCTCACATTCTAATCCAGCTCCTCCCCAGAGCCCCTCGTGTTCTCCCCCACCTTTCCTAGGACGGGGTCCCATCGCCTCCTCCCTGTGGCCCCCACGACCTTCCCCAGGGCCCACCCAGAGCAGGGACTCACCTGCGACTCTCAGCACCAGTTTGTTCACATTATAATTCCATTTTATACTCCCTTCCTCCACTCGAAAGAAGTAAGACCCCCGATCCTTCTGCCTGGCGTTTCTGATGTCCAGGGAGCAATTGTTGTTCTTCAGGTCCCCAAGGAGGTGGAACCGACCCTTGACCTTCTCCCCCACTTGTTGATCTGGGTCATTTGTGGCCACCAGAATGTTCCGACTTGCAAAGACTCCAGCCTTGTACCAGTAGCCATGGACTGGGTCCCTGCTGTACTTCTGCTGGGGGTAGGAGAAGTGGCAGGGCACATGGACGCACAGGCCCTCCTGCACTGTCACCTGCTCCTTTACCGTCAGGGTGTACTCTTCCTGTGCACCCCCCACCCCTTGCACACACCCCCACCCCCACAGCAGCAGCAGCAGCCACATGTCCGGCTGGCACTGGGGACTTGGCAATCTATTCCTCTGGGCTCGCTCTTCTTTGAGGAACCAAGGGCTGCAGGACTTAGAGGAGGGGCCGCAGAAAGGGGAGGAAGTCAGGCCTGTGCTGCCAGAAGGAGGAGGAAGAGGAGAAGGGGAAGAAGGAGGAGGAGGAGGAGGAGGAGGAGAAGGGGAAGAAGGAGGAGGAGGAGGAGGAGGAGGAGGAGGAGGAGGAGGAGGAGGAGGAAGGAAACCTTAACCCAAGCACTGTCAGGATCCAGTCAACTTCCACCATCCACAGTCACCCACCTCTGGTCCCTGACACCAGAGAGAACCCCCACTCCCCTTCCCCTCCCTCCCCAGTGATGTCCTCCCTCCATGGGGGCCATTGCCTGCAGGAGACTAGAGGTCAGGAGGCCCGAGGCCCCTCCCTCCTCTCCGTCCCCTCCCTCCACAGAGCGCCTGGAGGAGTCAGCAGCCACAGGAAGGAAACGGACGCGGACATCAGGGCATCTGGAACTGCCTGCGGCAAGGTCGGCAGGCCTGGGCGTGGGAGCAGTTCTCAGGTAAGCACTGGGTGGCTCTGGCCCAGGCCAACGTCTCACCCCAGGCCCCAGCACCGGTGGCTCACACCTCTAACGCCAGCTACTCGGGAGACTGAGATCCGAGGATCCTAGTTCAAGGCAGCCTGGGCAGGAAAGTCTATGAGATCCTTATCTCCTTTGAGCCATGAAGAAGCCAGAAGTGGAAGTGTGGCTCAAGGGGTAGAGTCCCAGCCTAGGGTGGGAAAAACTAAGGGACAGTGCCACACACACACACACACACACACACACACACACACACACACACACACGCGCGCGCACGCGCACACACACACACACACACACACACACACCCCTCACTTTCTTCATCATATCCTGAGGGCCTCTGGGGCCTCTTTTCTTCTCTGAATGTGGCTCTAGTAGAAGCAGTTACAACATCCCTGTGGTCAGAAGCGTCCACCCCACCCCATGACCTCTCATCTGTGAGAAAAAGCAGAAGCAAGAGGGCAAGGCCTGCTAGCTCAGGCCTCTCCTCTCCCAGAGAGGAGAGAGGTATGAGGGGAAGCATAGTGGTGCCAGATCTGATAGGGCTCAGAAGAACATGAGAACTGTCTGAAAATGGACTCAAGCAGAAAGGGCGGGGGCACGGTAAGCATGCATGAGGCCTAGAGTACAGAGAGGGGGCCTGAGGACGCCAGAGAGGACCTTCACTCAGGTGGAGAGAGAGAGAGCTAGATCCATGTGTTCCCTGTTCCAAAAGGCACAAAGGTCCATGGTACAAGTGCCATCATTTGAACATGTCCCTCCAAACATCAGATACTGAAATCCTAACTCCTGTGACAGAGCAGAATTTCCACACTCCCTGGACTGTTCTTCCAAAAGTGCCTTTCACTCGCCCACTGTGCCGGAGACCCTCAGCCAGCTGCCAAATTCTGCGCTCCACCTGTGACCTATCTGGTCCCACGGGGGTCATGGCACGGCCCAGAGGGCGTGACCCCTCTGCCTGGACGGCTCTGGCTCCAGGGAGCCCTAGCCAGGACGGTGGTGCTGTCCAAGGTGCTGGTTCAGACTGAGCTTCCTTCCGAGCTGTGTGCAGCTCCAGGTCAGTGGGTTGGGGAGACCCTGTCATGTCCACCTGGGAGGAGGAGGCCCCGAGGAGAGGAGATCTCCGCGGCTCCCCAGGTGCTGCTGCCCACTGCCCGGAATGTCCCACGTGCCAGGTCAATGTTGTCACCACTGCCCGGGCAGAAAAGGTGGTGGCTCGGTGCTGCCCCCGCGTGATGACGAATGACACGGAGAACGCTTGCTCCTCTGGACTTATCATTAATTTTGATTATTATTGGACAGGGTCTCATTATATAGCATAAGTTGCTCTGGAACTCAAGACACAGGCCAGGTTGGCCTTCATCTCCCAGCCTTCCTGTTTCTGCCTCCCAAGTGCCAGCACTCCTCAGGAGGTAGAGACGGGAGGACCATGAGTTTTCAAGGCCGGTCTGGGCCACAGGGTGAATGTCAGTATTTATATACTATGTATCACCGGGACTGCACGAAAGCCCCTTTCTCTGGGCTGGAGAACCACAGCTCCACAGCTGCACAGCCCAAGAGGCGCGTGCAGGCTGGCAAGGAGGTCTCCCCAGGGGACGGGGCGAGGCAGGACTCGGGAAGGAGAGCGATCAGAGGAAGGTGGTCCTGGAAGCCCGGGTGTCTGCAGTCTCCCAGATCCCATCCAGGCCTCTCCGGCCCATCCTCCATCCTCGGGCTGCACCTGTGGCTTCACGTGCCATGCTGTGCACGCGTTTTCCCACCTGGTGCCTGCACGGTGGACCCACGACCTAAGCCAGGCACACGTGCAGGAATCCAGCCCTCCAAGCTGCTGACAGGCGAGGGTCTCTAGGGGTGAGAAACTCTCCACCAGAAGCCAGGCCCCCCGTTCGCACAACTGCGCATGCGCAACACTCCCGGCGTCTCTCCCCGAGGAATCCGCTGCGCGCATGCGCCAACCCATCCCTCCCTCCACCCATCTACACACATAATATATACACACACACACACTTCTCATATGCAACCAACACAAACAAAGCAGAAATCACACGCTCAGCAATTCCTTTGCAATTCGCCTCGTTTAATGAATCCCGCACGGGGACGGTGCACCATCACAGCTGAAGTAGTACGGAGCGCCCGGCTCAGCAGGGAGCCGCCGTACGCAGGCGCAGAAGAGAAGCCCAGCCGCGTATTTGAGAAGAGGTAGAAGAGAAACCGAACCGCAAGGGTTGTCGGGAGTTGTAGGCAAAGCAGTCTCGAAGACCCTTTTGCCTCGGCCGGACTGTTGCATTCTGGGAGCCATAAACCGGGCTGTCCCAAGGCCTTCTGGGAGTCGTAGTCTCAGAGTCACTTCCGCGCCCAGCTTCCGCGTTCTGGGCGCGTGGAGGGCTGTGCTGCGTTTGGTCCGGGTGAGTGTTCTCTCCCTCCCGCTCCCGCCCCCCCCGCATCGGGTGGGATGGCGACCCCTGCTACGGTGAGGGCTGAGGGTTTTCTGGATCGGAGTGGCGGACTCGCCTCTGGTTTCCAACGTTTATGCTCCAAATGCCAGAACTCCCGTTTTGGGCACGGTGGTCTGGCCCGCCACTTGGCAGGAGGCAAAAATTCGTGTGCGCGCGTGTGTCTGGGTGGGTGGGGGGACGCCGTGACTGATGGGCCCCGTGGCCACGATAGGTGAGGCCCCGGGGAAGCCCACGCTGGCTTGTGACAGAAAAGGGGACCCCGGACGGAAGGAGCTGTGTCGGGGGCGCGTGGAGCAGAGGCCGGAGTGGCGAAGGAGATCGGCAGATGATATCAGAAAAGAAGCCACACGGCCTGACACAGACCATTAGCCTTTATTAGATGAGATGATGCTTGTCTGTAATCCCACTAACTGGGGAGGTGATGGTGGCAGGGTGGAGTGTTCGAGGCCAGCCTCTGCTACCTACGGAGCCAGGGAGACCCCATCTGAATGGATGAATGGATGAGTGGGTATAGACCCCAGGCCAGTCGCGGCCAGAGACCCTGTCTCAGTCATCTGGGCAGAACCATAGCCCTATTAGACACAGGGAGACCGTGGAGACCTGTCTGTGGACAGCCGCGTCTATCTGGCAAGTCCCAACTCTGTGTCGCCAAACTATCTCTCCGTCGGCCAACAAGCAAGTCAATAAAGTGAGGTGAGACCCAGAGCTAGCCGAGATCGGGAGAGACGGGCGGGTAGACTGGGCGTGGCGGCTGCAGGCCGGGCTTCACGTGTAACGCCCTTCTCTCTCCCCGCGCAGGCGAAGCCGACCCCTCCGACCCCTCCGGCCCGGGCCTCCGCGACGCGACCATGCCCGCCCCGACCTGCGCCTCCTGCCGGGCGGCCCGCGCCGCCCTCCGCCGCCCGCGCTCGGGGCAGGCGCTGTGCGGCGCCTGCTTCTGCGCCGCCTTCGAGGCCGAGGTGCTGCACACGGTGCAGGCGGGCCGCCTGCTGCCGCCGGGCGCCGTGGTGGCCGTGGGCGCCTCGGGCGGCAAGGACTCCACGGTGCTGGCGCACGTGCTGCGCGCGCTCGCGCCGCGCCTGGGCATCGCGCTGCACCTGGTGGCGGTGGACGAGGGCATCAGCGGCTACCGGGACGCGGCGCTGGCGGCCGTGCGCAGCCAGGCGGCCAGCTGGGAGCTGCCGCTCACCATCGTGGCCTACGCCGACCTCTTCGGCGGCTGGACGATGGACGCCGTGGCCCGCAGCACGGCCGGCACGGGCCGCAGCCGCTCCTGCTGCACCTTCTGCGGGGTGCTGCGGCGCCGCGCGCTGGAGGAGGGGGCGCGCCGCGTGGGAGCCACGCACATCGTGACTGGTGAGCGCATGCGCGGCGGCAGGACGGCGGGAGGGGGGGGCGGAGGAGCGCCCACCCCCACCCCGAAGGCTCGGCCGAGGGTCCAAAGACGTCAGTCCTCTCCTGGGGGTAGCCATGACCTCCTTCAGCCCCTCCGCGCTCCTGGGGCCTGCATGACCCCCCCGTCCTTCCAGCGATCCGCCCTGACCCGCGCCCCCTGTCTCCCCCGCAGGTCACAACGCGGACGACATGGCCGAGACGGTGCTCATGAACTTCCTGCGGGGCGACGCGGGGCGGCTGGCCCGCGGCGGGGGCCTGGGGTCGGCGGGCGAGGGTGGCGCGCTGCCGCGCTGCCGGCCGCTGCAGCTGGCGTCGCAGAAGGAGGTGGTGCTGTACGCGCACTTCCGCCGCCTGCGCTACTTCTCCCGCGAGTGCTCGTTCGCGCCCGAGGCCTTCCGCGGGCACGCGCGCCAGCTGCTCAAGCTCCTGGAGGCGGCGCGGCCGTCGGCCGTGCTGGACCTGGTGCACTCGGCCGAGCGCCTGGCGCTGGCCCCCGCCGCCTGTCCTCCGCGCCCCGGCGCCTGCTCCCGCTGCGGGGCGCTGGCCAGCCGCGCGCTCTGCCAGGCCTGCGCGCTCCTGGACGGCCTCAACCGCGGCCTCCCGCGCCTGGCCATCGGCAAGGGTCGGCGGGGGCTGGACGAGGAGCTGGGCCGGGCGGGGCCTGGAGGTGGGGGGCCGGGGTCTGTCCCCGCGGAGGCCAAGGACCGCCCTGCGCCCCCTGGGGTTCCCACCAGCACAGGTGAGGACGGAGGCGGGGATGGAGCCCAGGAAGTGTGATTTTAAAACACCAAAGCCAACTCAGAGCTCCGCTGTCCTTGGCCATGGGTTTGGGCGGTGGACACTGAGATCTGGGTCCCCAGTGACATGCACAGGTGAAGGTGAAGGAGCCTCTGCCGTACCCGGGTCTAGGGAGGGGCCGCCCGGTGGTGGGGCCTGGACTTCAAGCTGGTCCTAGCCCGCTTTGCCTGTGCACAGTCACAGGATCTCACTGTGAGCGCTCCGGGGACACGTGCGCCCAATCCCCAGAGCCCGTCAGTGTGGGGTCTTTGTCAGGGTTGTGGGCTTCTCCCATCACCCTGCCCTGACACTGCTCCCTTGGCCCTCCCAGCCCTGGACAGGAGACACTCCCAGGCCCCCGAGGCCCCCCCCTTGCCCTGGCCCTCCCAAACCCTTGGCCTGCACCCCAGGCCATCCCAGTAACAGCATCAGGGGGAGGGGGGGGGGACGGGCTCCTGGTGCCAGGACTTTGCCCCCTGAAACGACAGTAAATAAATACTTAACACCAGACAGGAGTGAATGTCCCAGCTTTCTTCAAAGGAGGGATATGGGGGGAGAGGACGCCTCAGGAGCCCCTAAAGTAGGAGCTGGCATCTGGGCCTTGGGCAGTGGAGCCAAGATAGCATGAAAGCAAGGAAGAAGCCAGCAAACTCACTGCACTGCCAGGGAGAGGACTCCTGGGCATTGGAAAGAGCCAGGAGGGGGGAGCAAGTTTGTCCAGTCAAGAGAGCCATCCAGGTGGCCAGATCCGAGTCCAGGGTGGATGAGCATCCTCAGAGGCAGAGCCAGGGTCTTGTCCTGTGCAAGGTCCTGAGTTCAGTCCCCAGGACAGGGCGGAGGGAGGTGGACGCCCTGGTGCCCAGCACTGTACTGAGGAAGCATTCTCGTCTGCCTCAGGGGAGATTACGTGATCCAGGGGGGTGCAGCCCAGGGGGGAGACGACACCCAAAGTCACAGCAGCAGCTGGGGAGGACAGAGGGCTCTTGGTCCTTTTGTTCCACAGCCTTCTAGAAGCCAGGAGACCTGACTGCTGTTTACCAGCATGGCTTTGCATTTCACCCTGAACTTGGAGGAGAAGGGTGGCTTGCTGGTCAAGTCCCTGTTGCACTGGGGCTTAAAGGGCCATCTGCCAAGACTTGAGAAAGGTGCAGTGCCCAGCTGTGAGCACAAGGGGACACCACGACTTCACCTGTGCACCAGGCAGCCATTGACTGCAAGGCTGCCAGTGTTCAGGGCCCTCTGCTATCTCCCCGGTCTCTGCGCAGTCCCCAAGGACAGGAGAACAAGGGGACCTTTGGCCTCAGGACCCCTGGGTTGGTTCATTACTACCCACATCTACTGAGGCAGAGTTCTCCAAGACAGGGTGAAGGAGAAGAGGGCCACAGGCATAAGACCAGCCCGGGTTCAAGTGTGATACTCTAGAAAAATAATTTTTTTTTTTTATTAATTTGAAGAGGACCCAAGAGTGTGGCCTAGTGGTAGAGTGCTTTCTTAGCACACATGAAGCCCTGGGTTTGATTCCTCAGTACCACATACACAGATAGAAGGTGGAAGTGATGCTGTGGCTCAAGTGGTAGAGCTCTGGCCTTGAGAAAGCCTAAGGACAGTGCTCAGCCCTAAGTTCAAGCCCCAGGACAGGACTGGCAAAATAATAATAATAATCTGAAGGTCAAAAGGTGAGAGGCTCAAGTGATAGGGTCCCTGCCTAGTGAACCTGAGGCCCTGAGTTCCACCCCCAGTACTGCCCAAGTGGGGAAAGATGGCTCTGCCTGTTGACTGAGGTTGGGAGCATTCTCTCCCCCAGGGGGTCTGGAAGATAGACATAACCATCTTCTGCCTCCGTGAACTCCCACGGCTGGGTCAGTGGGGACCACCTTGATTCCAGGAAGAATTAATTTCCCAGATCATCCCACTGGCTAAGACTTTTATATTCTGATTATTAAATGAAATCTCAGCACTCTCAGGCAATGGGGCTAGGAATTTACTTAGCCAGCAGGCACTGCTGCTCCTGTTTCAGATCTCAAGATGGCAGCGCATGGGGTGGGGGAAATTATACACAAAGAGACCAAGCTCTTCTCATTGGTTCGTACCACAGGTGGCCAGTATCTTTACACCAGCTAGCCCTCCCCAGTTCCAGGCAGCCAACAGCCGGGTTGCAGCTGTACAGATGAACCTATCTTTGGACGGGCTAACAGTTGTGCAAGCAAGCAAGATACAGAAGCAGACAGCCACGTTACTACTGTGTGGTGCCAGAGGAGACTTGGTTTCTCAGTAAGTCTTGGGTTAGAGTTTTTCACACTGGCTCCCACAAGCCCAGCTCCTCTTTTGGATACACTCTAGTCATGGGCTATTAATTTGACCTAGGGCTGCATGCATGCCTGCACTAGGGTGAGCCAGAAGCTTGTAGGCATTGGGTGTTTGGGCAGATAGGGACCATAAGCTTCGCTGCCTGTGTACATAGTGAGTTATGCAACTAACGAGTGACTAAGGGCCTAGCAATTAAACCAGAAGCAGCAATAGTTAGAGGCCCATATGAGGGAAGGAGGTAGAATCGGTAACCAGCCATTCCACTCAGACCAAAAAGACATTGAGCTGAACTCTTTCCTTGTAAGATCTAACTTATCCTGCAGTTGTTTTACTTTATCTTAACAATCCCGGACCTGTTGGCATAAAAACAGCATTCTTCTTCAGGAATAAACACAGTCCTTGTTTCAGCGGGATGGGATGTCGTCTGTCCTCATCTCAGTTGTCTGTAGTTTTTATCTACCACTATCAGAATGAAGGCACTTATAGCAGATGATCCTGCTACTTCCAGGCTCACTGACACTGGAATTAACACAGGAATTGCTCCTTTTACCCTATTTTTCTCCTCCTGGGTATCAAAAAGTGTTACCTGATGAACAGAAGCGGGCTGTGGTAACTCTCTGAGGAGTGGGCAAGAACAGTTGACTATTGGGGCCAATGGGAAGAATGGTGTCAGCCTGACACGCCTCTTTTCTCTGGACAGTAAATCGAGACCCAGTATCATGACCACTTACAATTAATCTCATGCCCCAGGCCTTGCCTGCTTCCCAGTGCCCATTGATGTGATCTGTTGTGGCACTCCAGGGACGCACGGTTTTCTTCATAGGGTGGCAAAGGCACCATCTCGCCTTCTGGTCAGTGCAGGATGGGCTTTTATCTCCGTATATGTCTCCATGAGGCCTGTTTCACAGCCCCGCAGTGGCAAAGTCCAGCCCTATGGCAGGTGAACACGCCCTCTGCAGGGCAGGCATAGTACAAGGTTAGTTACAACCTCTGATGTCCGGATAAGGTACCACAACGTGGACTGTACCAGGGTTCCCTAAAAACTTGACGGGGACTAAATCACAAAGATCTACCCTGAAAAATAGGCTGTGAGGCGGTGGTTCCTTTGGCTGTCCCCTGGCCTGTTGTAGTTCTTCTTGGTTCTCATTCCCAGACTGGCAGTTTGTGTCTGTTCACTCCCTGTCCACTTACGATCACAGGCAAAGTGTACCAATACATTAGAATGGTCTTGACAGTCTTATCTTCAGCGGGTTGCTGGGGTCACGTTGAGTTGTCCATTATTCTGTGAGTCTGAAGATCTAGGTTCCTCATACGCAATCTTCACCTGGGAGTGATGATTCCGGTGACTCTTTCCTGCTGCCATTACCGCAGCTGGAGTGCTGAGAATCACAGTGAAGAGTTGGGTCCATGTGGGCTCGAGCGTGGGGCTCTGGTGGTGGTGGATCCACGCCAGAGTGTCAGGCAGCAGAGTTTACATACCAGCTCTACTTATGAGCTTCATTTGTTGTTGTTGGCTGTGGGACTTGAACTCTGAGCCTGGGTGTTGTCCCTGAGCTCTTCAGCTCAAGGCTACCGCCCTATCCCTTGAGCCACTGCACCACTTCCGGTTTTACTGGTGGTTAATTAGAGATAAGAGTCTCACAGACTTTAGACTTTAGTTCCCCAGGCTGGCTTTGAACTGCAATCCTCAGATCTCGGCCTCCTGAGTAGCTAGGATTACAGGTGTGAGCCACCCC
Source organism: Megascapheus bottae (assembly GCF_031878675.1). Lineage (NCBI taxonomy): Eukaryota > Metazoa > Chordata > Mammalia > Rodentia > Geomyidae > Megascapheus > Megascapheus bottae. The sequence continues at coordinate 1,837,519 of NC_143539.1, forward strand.
ACTCAGCTATAAGCTCCATTTTTAAGGCATGCTCATACTTCCTGGGATTTGTCTTCCTTTTTTTTTTGCCAGTCCTGGGGCTTGAACTCAGGGCCTGAGCACTGTCCTTGGACTTTTCTCAAGGCTAGAGCTCTACCACTTGAGTCACAGCACCACTTCCAGCTTTTTCTATGTATGTGGTACCAAGGAATGGAACCTGAGTCTTTGTGCATGTTAGGCAAGCACTATACCACTAGGCCACACTCCCAGCCCTCTTCCTCCCTTTTTAACAAACATTTTAAGACAATCCTTACTTTTCAAATCCTTTCTTATCCAGAGGAAATCGTGTTTCTTGTTTCCTCAATGCTTTTCCCAAGGCTTTCTTTACTGACTTTTCTCTTTCTTTGACATTTACCACCAGGGGGCATCAGACAGCAACGTCCTGTCTACTTGTAGGTAGAGCTCCCTCCAGATGTTTGGAGGGCAACCCTTGAACTTTTCCCAGATGGCACAGGCAGCAGTGTCTCCCAGGGTCTGGCCAATGGATGTTACACCTCCTGCTGGGCTGTAATTTTCTTTTTTTTTTTTCTTTTTTGGCCAGCTGTGGGGCTTGAACTCAGGGCCTTAGCATAGTCCTTGGGCTTTTTCCTCAATGCTAGCATTCTACCACTTGAGCCACAGCACCATTTGCAGCTTTTTCTGTGTATGTGATACTAAGGAATTGAACTCAGGACTTCATGAATACTAGGCAAGCACTCTACCACGAGGCCACATTCCCAGCCCTGCCTGTAATCTACTCAGACTGGTTAAGGATACATTACATAGGCTTGCCAAGTCCCAGGACTGGCAGAAAAAAAAATTAAAAACAAGCTGAAATAGCAACTAAACAATCATTTTGGTAGTCCTGACTTTTCTTTGTCCACTTTGAAACAAACATTTAGAAAACTTTTACTTCTAAAGATTACACTCACGAACATATTTCTGATTTTTTTTAAAGCCTTTTACTAACCTCTGCTTTAACACTTTACACTTTAGCTTTCATTTGCATGTGAAGAACCTTTTGAAACAGGCCCTTAGCCTCCTAGCCTCATTTTAAAACAGGCATTTTTTTTTTTTTTGCAGCCTGAGTTACTGCCTAGAAAACCTCTGAACTCAAACGACAGTTTTTTTGCAAGAATTACAAACATGATCACTGACTGTATCCAGAATTCAGACTTAGCATCTTTAGTCCTTTTTAAAATCTATCCAATTGTAAAATACCATTGAAACCAAATGATCACATAGATAAACTTTTAAACACTCCTTTAAAGCTTTTCCGATTTCAATCCAATCCAAGGGGCAGTTTTAGAAATACCAATCACATCACCCGCATTTTTTCCATCAGGTTTTCAGTGTCAGTCTGCAAACAAAAAAGACAGGACAGAGATGGTCCACTGGACCCATCAGACGAGGTTTAGAAGAAGAGCCTTCCTGCCGGCTCATCGTCTTTCACCATGCATGGACTCCCAGCCCCACCGTGGGAACCAGAGCTGCCCCTTTGCCAGTCCACCTCTCACCCCAAGAGATAGGCACCCAGGCCTAGCCTAAGTTTTCCCTGTCCTTTCTCTTGGTACTTGACTTAGATACCCAACAGTTTCGGACAGAACAGAAAAAGTTTCTGACACTGATAAATGAACCATCCCATTTAAATTTCCAATACTTATCCCCCAATTTTAGCTGAGGGAAATAACCCCCAAGTTCCCTGATGCCTTTTTGCTAAAGCAGATAATTTAATTACTGTGTAAACAGCCTTACTCATTGAAATACCAGATTTTCTGAAATCAAAGAATCCTTACAAAGTCTTTTAGCTCAAGTTCCTCTTTAAAGCAATGCAGTAATTCTTTGAGTCATTCAGAATGCCTAATCCTGATGATTTTTCTTGGAATTTAAACAAACTCACCCATTTATCTTTTTGTGCTTTCAGTATAAACTCACTCATTGTTTTACACAGCATGCTGACAGTTTAATCTTGAACATGTTTACACACACACAGGCATTTGCACTCACAAAGATTTTAAAGCACACAATTAATATCGGCCCTGTATTTTCTAGAATTACCACTGTTAAGAGGCCTGGTGGACTCCAACCCTTCTACTCTGAGTCTGCCCACTCCCCTGTGGAAAGCAGCTGGGCCATGTTACCAAGGAAAAGAGGGCACATGGCACCCAGTCCCCAACAAGATTCTTTAAATGAGTGGAGAGGCTTCCCTCTTCGTGCCAGGGCAGGGAAACTGGCCATGCCCAGTGTCCCTCTCGCCCCTCATCCCTGGCCAGGTCGGTGGGTGCTCAAGACAGCAGCCTGTTCAGCACAGTGGGGACTTTATACACAGAGACCACCTGCAGAGGTAACCAATCATTTCAAACCAAGCTCGTCTCTCATTGGTTCTTTTGTCACGCTGGTGGGAAAGTACACACACACACAGAGAGCCGGGGTTCGGGGCTGACACTCACGGATTCATCTGAGTAATAAAGTTGATAAGTAAAACAAGCGGGGCGTCCAACTTGGACACGTGCCCTAGAGAGAAGAACGGCAACAACACACAAGGAAGCCAGCACGTAATGCAATTACCAATTAAAATTACGTGTAGGGAGTAAGTTGAGGTGTCAGCTGTGAAGCAGATGATGGGGAGATGAACTTTCACGCTGAGATTTGAAGGGTGGGATGGGGGGGATGGGTGGGATGGGTCTCAGCCAGGAGGGGCAGCTAAGACCAAGGCCCCAAAGTAGGAAGTCACCAGCCCCAGCTTCAGAGAAGGGGTCTGCGGGGGTTGGGAGGTTGCTACACGCTGACTGGCCTGGGGTGGTTGGGTCTGATTTCAATCGCAGTGGGCCCTCGCAGGGCTTTGGGACAGGCCTCAGCAGGTCCTTGGGTGCCATGCAGAGGGTGAACGTGGCGCAGGGCGGGAAGGCGGTGTGGAAGCAGCAGGACCAGTTCCAGCCCATCTTGCACCTGCGCAGGTGAGCGATAAGGCTGGATGGCTTGGCTCAGGCGAGGCCGAGAGGAGATAAGTGGGCGTAATCCTTGCTCTATTTTGGAGCTGGGGTGACTGCCAAAGCTGGAGGTGAAAAGAGCTAGGGAGAAATCAGATCACACCAAGCTCTTGACCCAAGTGTCTGAGGGGAAGGTTGGTGGCCATGGGAAGGGATTAAGAGGGACCCGGGAGTGGGGTACTAAGGGCTGTGGGGTGTCCACCCATGACGCACACCTAAGAAATGAGGCAGAGAGGTTGGGAGCAGAACGAGGGCATGGAGCCAGGTAGGCTTGGGTTCAAATCCTGCCTCTGTTACTTGCTCACCACACAACCTGGCCTCACGTGTCTTTTCACTTGTAAAGCGGGGGCTGCGGTGGTGGGCACCCTATGGGAGAGCTGAGACACAGCCACAGGAGGTGTGAAAAGCTGGTCCCCAGCCTTCACCACCCCCGGACCCGGGGAGGACAGAGACAGGCCTATTTGTTCCTGTCAGTCAGGCTACTGTGGGGTGCTGCAGCCGCGCCGTCCACGATACTGGCTGGGTCAGCAGCTCTGTTCGGTGTTTGAATCCCAGCTCTGCCACCTGCCCAGCCTGGGTTCCTCCGCCACACCCAGGCACCCGCGTCTGTAACCCACTGACTTTGCTCAGTCCTCAGCAACCCGCTTGGTGTTTGAGCTTGCTGACAGAGCTGCGTTTGCCCACAGCTGCACGGGCATTGGGGGGCGGCGTCAGGAGGGGACCCCTGTAGCCTGGCCTGAGCGCTCTTCCCATGTCCCCACCCAGCTCCCGAAACCTGCACCTCCGCCAGCACCAAGCCTGACCACAGCTTGGCTTCCGTCACGCCTGTCCTTCACCATGGTACACCCAGCCCACCCGCCCTCCGTGGCTCTGTGGTCAGAAATCACCCTCCAGCTCCGGCGCCTTTCTGTCGTGTGGGGGAAGATGTCCCCATCCTCTGCCCAGTCCCTGCCCCTGGCAGCGTCCTCACCCCCCACCCCACCCCACCCTCTGACTCCTGGGAAGATAGAAGCACTTCCTGGCCTCCACCTGGCCCCCGCCCCTTCCTCTTCCTCTCCCTGGAACAATGGTTAGGCAGTCTCCTCTGGTCGGGAATTAATCCCACACTTAGCCGCCGGCTGTCCGGGCTTCACTCACCAGGCCACACCGGCCACCTCAGAATTTGTGCAACCTGGGGAGGGGCCTGACCTCATCCCCACTTCCGGGTCCCACGCATGCAGGGCAAGGAACCGCTGAGTGCCCTCACTCAACACGCGTCAGCCTGCCTGCCAGCGGCAAGGACCAGGCCCTGCCGGTCGGGAGGGGCTGCACACTTCCCCTTCCGGCTGGCAGGCCTTGGGCAAGCGTCTCTCTCCGTGTTTCCCTGTCTAAAATGGGTGTGAGAGAGTGCCTACCCTGTGTGCACCTCAGTTCAGCTTCCATTCCCTTCCCCTCACCTGGTCTCTCTTCTAGTCTGAGACTCCTCACACCCCCTCTACCTCAGGACGTTTGCACACCCTTCTCCCTCTCACCAAGCCTCCCGGACTCAGTATATATTATATTGAGTTATTTTCTTTCCCTTTCCTTCCAGAATAATGAAAGGTGTGTGTGTGTGTGTGTGTGTGTGTGTGTGTGTGTGTGTGTGTGTGTGTGTGTGTGTGTAGTGAGTGCTCAATAAATACTGATTGATAGGAGGGAGGGAAGACAGCAGACCCGAGGGGGGGGGTCCAGCTGGTCAAGCAAAAGGCTCTGAGTTCAAGCCCAGGTATCTACAAATGGAGGAGGAAGAAGAGGAGGAGGGGGGAGAGGGGAAAGAAGAGGAGGAAGAGACTAAAAAACAAACACAGCCTGTGTTCTGTCACATACAGAATCTAGATCTAAAAGCAAGCAAATGAGATAACATGAACACTAAAAGGGGACGCCTGGCTGAGGTGCTGGTGGCTCAGGCAGAGAATCCCAGCTACCCCGGGGGCTGAGGTCTGAGGACTGCAGTTCCAAGCCAGCTGAGTCAGGAAAGTCTGTGAGACTCCTATCTAGTGGATCACCAAAATTAGTGGAGGTGCAGCCTGAGTGGTAGAGCACTAAGCTTTAAGTGAGATAGCTAAAGGATAGAGTCCAGGTTCTGAGTTCAAGCCCCAGACCTGATACAGACAAAAAAAAAAAAATAGGCAGGGGGCAGGGAGGGGGAGCTAGTGAGGGGAGAGGGCGACCAGAGGACAGGGAGGGAGAAGAATGTGACCCCACGGTACAATAAAACATATCTAAACAAATAAAAATGCCCCAACACCACCCACCCGTCTCCAGATTTCCACACCCCACCTTGTGGTCGATCTCACCTTGGGACAAGCTCACATTACTTGTTGCGTGTGCGTGTGTGCGTGTGTGCGTGTGCGCGTGTGTGTGCGTGTGTGGATGCGGGAGCACGCCTGCATGTCTGAGTAGCTGTCCTGCCACTTCCTCCCTCACAGAAGCCCTGGCCTGCGGTGACCAGCTGCTCCTCTGTGCCTGAGGCCTGCACAGCGCAGCCCGACCCTCATGGCAGCAAAGCTCGGGGCCTACAGAAGGGTCAGGCTGGCTGTGCAGGCCTCTGCGCCCCATCAAGCTGCACACGTATGTATGCACGGGGACAGGTGTGTGGCCTGGCAGAGCGAGGCCTGGCTGCACCCCAGACACCAGGAAGGAAGTAGCCTGGAAGCCTGCTCCTGAATAGCAGAGGGAGGGTGGGAGGCCCAAGCCACTGAGTCACTCAGCCCCCCCCACCCCCCACAACCAGGGCTGGGCTGTTGTGGGACTGCAAAGGCCAGGGGACAAATTACAATCATTAGAGAATTTAAGAGGCTGGGGGAGGGGCTGGGGAGGGCAGGTCCTCCCCAAGTCAGGACCGAAACCCCAGAACCAGGGCCAGCCCAGGCTGGCTGGACTCTCCCGTCACCCCTCACTCTCACGCTGAGTCTCCATCTCCTTCCCTCCCTCCTTCCTTCTCAGCACTTTGCTCTGAACCCCTATCCTGATTTCACTCATCCACCACCCAGTCCCCCCACTCAGCACCTCGCCTTCCTGCCCCACCAGGGCTCACCCTCCCCGGCTGCTGTCCAGATTTTAGCATCCTTCCCTAGGGTGGCTGCTGCTTTGGCTGGGGAGAGAAGATGAGGGGAGGAGGAGAGAGGAGAGGGGAAGCAGGGAGGTGAGAGAGAAGAAGGGATGGAGGGAGGGAGGAAAAGGGAGGGAGGGATGGAGAGAGGGAGGGAAAGAGGGAGGGAAGGAGGGGAGCAAGGAATTCTGTAATGGAAACTAGGCAATTAAAAAAAAAAAAGGCAGCAGGGTGGGGGCAGGGCAACTGCCTGACCAGGGATAAAAGGCTCTGCTGGCGTGACTGGGAGACGCCACCCCACTTCCTCACCCGGCACCAGAGGGACCAGAGCAAGCATCCTCCTCCTCCACCCCTGCCAGAGAGCCCCAAGCCCACTGCTCACCCGTCCCTGAGTGTCCTGCCGCCATGTCCCCGGGGCCCTGGATCCCCTGCAGACTCCTCGGCTCCCACCTTCTACCTGCCGTGGCTAGAATGCTCCTCCTTCTGGCGGTGCTCCATGTCTTGGCTGGAGGTAAGGGAGCAGGGGGCCTTGGGAAGAGCCTGAGCCTGGTGGTGGAGTGGGAGGTCGAGTGGGGGCCCGAGGGATGCTGGATGCAGGATGGGGGGGGTGGCTGTCCTCACTGTGAGTTGGGGAGATGGCAGGAAATGGGGGGATCTCGAGAGGCATTTGGAGGAGGTAGTGGAGATGAATAAGGAAGTTGAGGGCCTCAGGGGTCCCTGAGCAAGTCCTGCCAAAATGGTGGACCCCGGGACCATGCTTGGTCACAGTGGGGCAGAAATGGCGTGACAAACATGGTTGTGGTGGGAGGGTGGATGGAGGAGGGTGGATGGAGGAGGGTGGGTAGAGGAGGGTGGGTGGAGGAGGGTGGATGGAGGAGGGGGTTGAGGGTGGGATCATGACCTAGGTCCCAGGAGCAGTACTGGGGAGCAGGAGGAGGGGGTGAGAGGTACCCATCGGGCCTCAGTACCCTGTGCATGCAGCCAGGACAAGGGAAGCTTGGGTGCCATCTTTCCAGGGAAGTGTGGCTGAGGGAAGGGTCCAGAACATCCTGGTAACACCAGAGCTCTGGCTCTAGTGGCAAAGTCATACGAGGTCCTGAACTCCATCCCCAGTACCCCCCAAAATAAAAGCGGCCCTCACTGGCTGTGTGGAGGTAATGTTGGGGCACAGAGAAGGTCTGGGGTTTGGGGGACTCTGGGCACCTTCTTATGTGGCTGGGGTGGGAAAGAACTGGGTCACCTGCTCTGCCTGTCCACTCCTAGCCCGGGCGCAGAGCCCGGAGGACGACCACAGAATCATTGGCGGCTACCAGTGCAACCCCAACTCGCAGCCATGGCAGGCGGCGCTGCAGGCGGGCCCCTGGCGGCGCTTTCTGTGCGGAGGGTCCCTGCTGTCTGACAAATGGGTCATCACCGCTGCCCACTGCGCCCGCCCGTGAGTGACCCTCCCTCCATGCCTACACCAAGTGTGTTGTAGAGTCTGCAGCCCCAGAGCTCCGCTGCAGTAGCCACGTGCCTGGTTTGCAGGGGATGTGTGTGGGGGGGAGGTGAGGGGTATCTACAGAAGAGTCTAGAAGGAAAGGCAAAGCTCAGGAGATAGAATCCAGAGAAAATATTTTTCTTTTCTTTCTCCTGAAAGAAATCCACTTTGGCAGCTTAGAACCCCTCAGCTGATGTCGAAAAGAACTGGTGGCTGTGGGCCAAAGTGTTCCAGATTCATTCCCCATTGAGGGCACAGAATCACAAAGCACTACCTAGACCCCAGAGCCCAGTTCAGAATATGGTCTACCTCTACTGCCTAGAACTCCTCAGACAGCTGTAAGAACACTGAGTCAGAACCTAGGATGCATTCCTGAACTCAGGCTGAACTTGGAATTGAATCTACTGTTTCTTTGAGCATCTCAGCGTCTTGAGCATTGCCTAGAATTTCTACCCCAGACTCCAAGAGACCAGAGAGCATCTGGAATAATACAGAACCCAGAATGAAATCCAGCTTTAAGTTCCTCTGATCCAGGATATGCTCTAGAGCTCTGTCAAGATTTACAGCTTCATCTTAAAGTCTGGGGCTCAGACCACAGTTGAGACTCAACAGCCCAAACGGTAGCCTATCATTCGCCTAGAGACAGAGTCTCACCTAGAACTAACAGGTCACACTAGATCGTAGCCAAGAACGTCATCTAGAAAAGAGAGTTTGATCTAGATGGAAGTTCCTACCAAGGTCCAGGATAGGTGATCTGTATCCCCTACAATCTGTTAGCTCGGGTCGTGAGGCATGGCTTGCTTTGGAACCCTCAGCCTTCGTCAAAATCCAGAACCTAAACTGAAGTCACAACACAGAGGCCAGTCAGGGGAGAACTCTTCTTGCTCATCCTAAAGCAGGAGACTAGAAGTGACTCACCCACGAATCTAGAGTAGAGTCAAAACCATGCCAAGGTCTAGAACTCAGGGTCCAGGCTAGAACCAGCACAGGGGTCTAGGCACCACATGGATTCTGAGGAAGCACCTAGAGCTAAAACACAGGGCTCGTTCAGACGTCTTCACACCCCCCAGGAGAATTAAGCCAAGAACTCAAGGCATCGCCTTCTACCCAGCGCCATGTGAGAGGGGGAAGTGGCCTGGGGTGAGGCTGAGTGAGGGGCAGAGGAAGTCTGCAGAGGGGACTGGTGGGAGAAGGGGAGGGTCCCTGAGTGGGCTCTGAGCCACGTCACTCTCGGTCCCGGGCCAGGATCCTTCACGTCCTCCTGGGCAAGCACAACCTGAGGCGGTGGGAGGCCACGCAGCAGATACGGAGGGTGGTCCGCCAGGTGCCGCACCCCCAGTACAACTCTCGCACCCACGACAACGACCTGATGCTGCTGGAGCTGGAGAGGGCTGTGCCGCTGGGGAGGGCCATCCGGCCCATCCCGCTGCCCTCGGCCTGCGCCAGCCCCGGGACGCCCTGCCGGGTGTCGGGCTGGGGGACCACCTCCAGCCCCGTTGGTAAGAACCTGGCACAGGGAAGAGGAAGCAGGGCTGGGGGACTCCCTGGGTATGGCAGCAGAGGGTATAAGGGATGAGGGCTGGGCCCGGACCCCTGGGTCTGAGGGAGGAGGACTGGGTCTGGATCTCCCCAGGTCTGAGGGAGGAGGCTGGGCCTGGACCCCCGGGTCTGAGGGAGGGGGCTGGGTCTGGACCCCCGGGTCTGAGGGAGAAGGACTGGGTCTGGATTCCCCCAGGTCTGGGGGAGGAGGCAGGGCCTGCACCCCCGGTCTGGGGGAGGAGGCTGGGCCTGGATCCCCGGGTCTGAGGGAGGAGGAGGCTGGGCCTGGACCCCCGGGTCTGGGGGAGGAGGCTGGGCCTGGACCCCGGGTCTGAGGGAGGAGGCTGGGCCTGGATCTCCCCAGGTCTGAGGGAGGGGGCTGGGTCTGGACCCCCGGGTCTGAGGGAGGAGGCTGGGCCTGGACCCCCGGGTCTGAGGGAGGAGGCTGGGCCTGGACCCCCGGGTCTGGGGGAGGAGGCTGGGCCTGGATCTCCCCAGGTCTGAGGGAGGAGGCTGGGCCTGGACCCCCGGGTCTGAGGGAGGAGGCTGGGCCTGGACCCCCGGGTCTGAGGGAGGGGGCTGGGTCTGGACCCCCGGGTCTGAGGGAGAAGGACTGGGTCTGGATTCCCCCAGGTCTGGGGGAGGAGGCTGGGCCTGGACCCCCGGGTCTGAGGGAGAAGGACTGGGTCTGGATTCCCCCAGGTCTGAGGGAGGAGGCTGGGCCTGGACCCCCGGGTCTGAGGGAGGGGGCTGGGTCTGGACCCCCGGGTCTGAGGGAGAAGGACTGGGTCTGGATTCCCCCAGGTCTGGGGGAGGAGGCTGGGCCTGGACCCCGGGTCTGGGGGAGGAGGACTGGGTCTGGATTCCCCCAGGTCTGGGGGAGGAGGCTGGGCCTGGACCCCGGGTCTGGGGGAGGAGGCAGGGCCTGGACCCTGGGATCTGAGGGAGGAGGACTGGGTCCGGATTCCCCCAGGTCTGGGGGAGGAGGCTGGGCCTGGACCCCGGGTCTGGGGGAGGGGGCTTGGCCAGCATTGGGTCCCATGTGGCCTATGTCCCAGTCCCGACCCCATGTGTCCTCACAGCCAACTTCCCACCCAGCCTGCGCTGTGTGAACATTAGCATCTTCTCGGAGCAGGCCTGCCGCCAGGCCTATCCAAGAGCCATCACGCCCAACATGGTGTGCGCCGGCGTCCCCCAGGGCGGGAAGGACTCGTGCCAGGTGAGGGCTCCTCTGCTGTGAGCGGCCCTGTCTGGGGATTTGCTCCAACGCCCTCTGGAGCCCAGGGCCAGTGGAGATATAGGGATCAGGGATGCCCAGCTGGGCCCAACCCTGGGTCCAGGCCATGCTGCCACCCTGCCCCAGGGCCCCTGGCCACTGTCCGGCCCCTGCTTCTCAGGCAGCCAGGGGTGACCTAGCCCGCTCGGGAAGGAGGAGAGCAAGGCCAGGAACACATGGAGTGAGGGCGCCTGATGGGGTGTCCAGAAACCAGTGGCCATCTCACTGAGAGGCAGAAGCAGGCAGGATGAAGACAGAGAGAAGAGGGAGGAGCCAAACATGGTGGTGGCGTGGGGGACACAGCACGGGTCCAGCGAAGGGAAGCCATGTCTCTCTGGGGCCCGAGGCCGGGACTGGGGTGGGAGGTGAGGCTCATGCTGCTCTCCTTCCATGGCTGCAATCTGACTCTGTCTCTGCCCCCCATCAGGGTGACTCTGGGGGCCCCCTGGTGTGTGCCGGGCAGCTGCAGGGCCTTGTGTCCTGGGGGATGGAGCGCTGCGCCCTGAGTGGCTTCCCGGGCGTCTACACCAACCTGTGCAAGCACCTGGACTGGATCCGGAGCATCATTCGGGGGCCTTGATCACCCACGTGACTGCTCGTCAGCTGCCCCTTGCGACCTCAGGCCCAGGGGTCCAGGCCCAGCCTCCTCCATCAGTCTGGGAACCCCTACCTGCATGATCCTCACCTTCACTTCTGTCCCCACCCCCACCCCATCCCAAACCTGGGAGCAGTGGCTTAGGTTTTTCTCTCTGCATCTCAAATGTCACTACTGTCATTTTTCAAGACCCTGCCCATCTCCCCCCCCCCCCCCGGGCTCTGAAGCAGTCACACAAAAGCTCCAAAGAAGACCATTTTCAAAAGCTTCAATGTGTCTAAAATCAAAATAAATGATGACAAGAAGGGAATCGTCTCACGTATCCTCCATCCCTTCATTCGGTTCATGTAGGGGCCATCCACAGTGGCCGGTGCCGTCCCGACAGGTGGCTGAGCAGAGTGGGGGCTGAGCCGTTCCCTGGGGTCAGAGCTTCCCCGAGCCCATGGTGGGCCCTGGGGTAGGACTGGACTCTCTTGAGCTTCTGAGCCATAGGAAAGTGTGAATTCATCACCCTTGAATTCCCAAATCAACAAAGCCATTCCTGCTAGCCACTGAGGAGGCTGAGATCTGAGGCCTGGGGTATAAAGCCAGCCTGGGCAGGGAAATTTGAGAGGTGTATCTCCAATAGCCACCAAAAAGCTGGAAGCGGAGCTGTGGCTCAAGTGGAACAGCACTGGCATTGAAGCAAAAAGCTCAGAGGCAGTGTCCAGACCCTGAGTTCAGGTTTCAGTACTGGTGCATGCATGCACATACACCCAGATACAACAAGCGGAGGGTGTGATGGGTACAAAGGAATTCGAGGGAAACCCAGGTGTTAGTCCAGTAATGAAAGGATGGTGTGATCCCCTCGTAGAGCGAACCAGGGTCGGGAAAGAAGCCTTGGGAGAACACAAGTGCAATGGAGTTTGCTTTTGAATATAGATACACTGGATGTGAAAACAAAAGTTCAAGAGCAAGGTCTGGCTGGTGAGGGGTCAACGGCATGAAGATGGAGGTCGAGGTGAGATCACACTGGCTCGAGCATGGAGCCCTAGCAGGCGGCTCAGTGGAGACACCAGGGCTGAGCCCTGAGGAGGAGCAGTTGGCCAGCGAGTTCAAGCTCCAGTACCAGCACGGAACACACCTTGTTCTGCTATGGAAATACAAGGGAAATCAAAACCTGTGTGGCTATTCGTGAGACTGGTTTAAAAAAAAAAATAAAAAACAAAAACCTGATAGTTGGCAGCTGAGTACCATGGCTTGTCCCTGCAAGCCCAGCAAGTGGGGGGAGCTGAGGTGTGAGGATCTCAGTTCAAATCCAGTGAAGGTAGGAAATTCTGGGAGACTCATCTCCAATGAACCACTGGCTGGAAGTGGAACTGTTGCTCAAGTGGTAGAGCACTAAGCCTTGAGAGGAAAAGCTCCGAGAAAGAGCCCAGGCCCCAAGTTCAAGCTTCAAGACTGGTGGGCGTGCACGCACACGTACACACACAAACACACACACACACACACACACGCGCGCGTGCACAATAATACTTGCAAGACACTTGCTGGCTAGTTATCTAGTGCCATTGAGAGGCTGTGAGAGGGAGGAAGCTGGCCAAATGGACCAAGCAAGAGAGCCCAGGCGCAGGGGGTGGACGAGGCAGACCTTCTAACCTCGGTTAGTCCGATGGAACTGTGGTGTTTGGGGAGGAGCTGGAGACCAGAACCCCAAGGATGGCCAACCCCACGCTAGAAAAAGAATCCCTCCATCTCTCCAGGAGTTGCGTCTCCCTGCATGTCCAGCCATGGAGGACCTGCATGCCTGTGTGCTGGGCTCCCTCCCATCCACCCTGTCAGTCCCTCTCTGAGTCTTGTCCCTTGGTGTCTCTCCCAGTCTCCTCGCATGGGGGGGGGAGGGGGTCCTCCTCCAGGCCTGGGTGTGGGGCCCGACTTTCTCCACCCAACCAGCAATTCCAACCGGAACTTCCAGTTTCTGCTTGACAAAGAATCCCATTTTGAAGCCAAGCTAGGGTGAGGCTGTTCTGGGAACCTTGGCTGGCCTCCATCTCGGCCTTTGCTCCTTTACCCTACAGGGGCCAGGGTCCCCCCAGGGACATCTCCTAATCTCCTTCAGAGTCCAGTAGCTCATTTAAGGAAGCAGGTATCACAACCGGGGCCACTTAGCCCACGGGGAAATGGAGGCACGGGGTCGCCATCCCCTGGCATCTCCACAGGCTGAACCACCTTTTCCAGTCGACCTTTCTGGGAGGCTGCTCTGTGCAGGGGAGAGGCCGGGAGGTGTGAGGGATGGTGCCTGGATGGGGGCCAGCCTCGGGGTGACTTTCAGCCGTGGGCTCCTGGTTGTCTTGATAATCAGGCGCGGGGCGGGAATGCCCAGCCCTCAGTGGGTCCGTGACCTCGCAGACACCCAGCTCACTCATCTCCACGCTGACCTGGCACTCACCCCTCGGCAGATGCCAAAGCCAGCCTCCTCTACACTGGGCCTCCAGCCTCTCCCCACATGAGAAAGCCTTTCTGGAAGCATTGGGGCCAGGGCCACAAGAGGGCACAGGTACCCCAAACAGCCCACACAGCCCTGTCACCTCAAATGACCCGGCAGCCTCCCTCCTCACCCCACCTGAACCCAGCTCTGCTCTGCAGGAATGAACCGGGCGCCCACTCAGAGTCCGGCCCTGGGAGGCGGAGCCAGTGGAGGGTGGGGACTCCCAGAAGCCTCTGTGTCACCTCCACAGGACCCCCGTGGCTGTGTCCAGCCCCTGGCCCCCATCCCATGCTCCCCCAACACCCCAGTGTCCAGCCACAGTGCAACAAGACCCCTTGTCAGCAACCAGACCCTCTCCTCAGCTACCTCCTACAGCCCCCACCATCCTCACCACTGGACCCCCAAGTCCACCCCCTGCCAGGCACAAACCCTCTTCAGATGCTGGTGTATGTGTGTGTGTGTGTGTGTCCATCCTGGGGCTTGAACTCAGGGCCTTGGCCACTCCTTATCACTTAGCTGTTTCGCTCAAATCTAGCGCTTTATCACGTGAGCTGCAGCCCCACTTCACTCCCCTCCACCGGCTGGAGATGAGTCTCAGGAACGGTCGTGCCAGGCCTGGCTTTGAGGCTGGGAGTCCCTGTGGCTGGGTCTCAGCCTTCTGAGCACCTGGGATTGCAGGTGTGAGAAGCCAGTGCCGGCTCAGAGGCGCCATCAAACCAAACTCCTTTTTCTGGCTTCTTGGTGAGGAACAGCGTGTTTTGTGGCACGTTTTGTCAGGGAGCCGCAGGACAGCTTTGAAGTGTAGCTCGCCAAGCGTGAGCCGCATTCTTCTTACCCAAGTCCAGGAGAACCAATTCTGCCAGGTGGAAACAGAATTCACCACCACCCAAGGCTGGCCCAGCACGGCGTGGAAGAAGACAGCAGGAGAACACATTTCATCCCTGTGTGTGTGTGTGTGTGTGTGTGTGTGTGTGTGGTTCTTCATCAGCTAATGTCACTGGGGACTAAACCAAGATAAACACCTTTTCATTTATTCACTTATTTTCTGAGATAAGAGTCCTGCTGTGCAGCCCGAGGCTGGCCTTGACCTGTGGCTCCCTCTGCCTCCACCACTCAAGGGCTGGGATTACAGGGCCGGGCGGAACTCCACGCTGGACAGACACCTAAAATCCCCGGTGTTTTTGGGCATGCATGGCCGCGCGGAGGAGGTCTCCGCGGAGTCTCCGGTGCAGCCTGGCCCCTCCCGCGCCCGCGGCCCCTCCAGCGCTCGCCGCCCCGCTGACCGGGCCTGCGGTCGGTCGGGGTCAGCTCCCCAGCCCCGGGACCCCGGCCAGCCCGAGCCGCGCTCCCGAGGACGCGAGGACGCCAGTGCCGAGCTCTGACCCCACCTCCGTCCTCCTAATCCCTAACCCGGCCCCTCCGCCCCCTGGGTTAATGGAGGGGCCCCACCCGGCCGCAGTTCCAGAAGACGCCCACGAACCCCAACCTCCACCTCTTCCTCCTTCCTCCCCCAGCCCCCAGAGCCCGCTCCCTCCCGGGAGCCTCCCCAGGCTGCCCCCCAGGCTGCCCCCAGGCTGCCCCCCGCCGGCCCCCGCCCGGCCCTGCCGACCCCGCGCTCCGCAGTCCCCGCGCCGCCCGGGTCTCGCCGGCCGCCCGCTCCCGTCCCAGGGACAGGGGTGATGCTTCACCGTTGGCTCCTCTAAAGTCCGGGTGAGAAGGGTCGGAGGTGCGGCCCGGGATCGGGGTCCGGAAGTGAGAGGGGCGAGGTGCGTGGAGGGGCGCGGGGGGGGGGGGGGGCCGCGGGGGGCGCAGGGGGCGGCCCTGGGGCGGGGGGGCGGGGCCGGGGTGGAGGGGGCACGCGGCGCGGGGGGGGGCGGTCCCGGGGCGGGGAGGCAGGGGGGGCCGCGGGGGGCGGCCCTGGGGCGGGGGGGCGGGGGGCCCGCGGGGGACGCAGGGGGCGGCCCTGGGGCGGGGGGGGCGGGGCCGGGGTAGAGGGGCACGCGGCGCAGGGGGGGGGCGGCGGGGGGGGGCGCGGGGGGCTCAGGGGGCGGCCCTGGGGTGGGGGGGCGGGGCCGGGTGGAGGGGCACGCGGCGCAGGGGGGGGGGCGGCGGGGGGCGGCCCCGGGGCGGGGAGGCGGGGGGGGGGGGGCCCGCGGGGGGCGCAGGGGGCGGGGCCCGGGGCGGGAGTTGATCCTCCCCGGGGTGGGGATCGGGGCGGGGGTCGGGAGGTTGGTCCTCTCCGGGATGGGGCGCGGGGGGGGGGAGGGGACACGAGGGGCGCAGGGGGCGGGGCCCGGGGCGGGGATCGGGGTGGGGGGGGGGGTTGGTCCTCCCCGAGATCGGGGCGGGGTGGGGGGGTTTGCCGTCGGCGGCGCCCGGAAGGTCACCGCGGGTTCGGAGGCCGACATGGGCGGGCCAGGCCCGGGTCCCAGCCGGCCTCCCGCCCCGCCCCCTCGGGACCAGCCCAGGCTGGGGGTGCCGAGCCGTCGGGGGGGGCGGGGAGGGGGAGCCCGCACCGGGAAGCTGCGCGCGGGGGGCGGGAGTGCAGGGGTTAAAAGCCATGGGCCGGGCTGGAGCTGCGAGCGGCGGCGCTGAGCTCTCGGGGGCCCCCACTCAGGTAGGGTGGGGGGGCAGGAGGGGGGGACCCGGAGCCCGCGAGGTGGCGGGTGCGGGGCCGAGGAGGAAGACCCGCAGAGCGGGGCGTGGGGGGCCGGGGGGACCGGGCTGGGATGCAGCGCCGTCGGGGCGCGGGGGGGGGGGCCGGGGGCTGCAGGGATGAATGGAGCCCGAGGCTGGGCGCGCCGGCCGGGCTGCAGACGCGGGGTCCAGGCGCCCCCTCACCGCGCCCCTCCGCCTCTCCCCAGGCCCCGCACGTCCCAGAATCTCCATGTGGCCCCTGGCCGCCCTCGTGGCCTGCCTGACCCTGGCCCTGTCAGGGGGGTGAGTACGGGGTGGGGGGCTGGGGGCAGCTGGGGACAGGGGCGCCCCGCCAGGGGAGAGGGCGCGCCGCCCCACCCCTCCCGCCCCGCAGGACAGCCTGACCCTGCCTGACCCGCTTGCTAATTGGGGTGGCCCCACTGACCCCCGCTGACCTGCGCCGGCCAGCCCGGAGGGGGGCCCTGCGGGGGTGGGGGGCCCCCATGGGCTCGGGTGAGCCTGGCCACGCGGGCCGTCTCTTCTGTAAGCTGGATCTTCGCAGGTCTGGGGAAATGGGGGGAACCCGATTTGACCCATTCTCCCTCCTCAGCGCCTTCCAGAGCTTTCCAGTTCGCTCTAACCTTAATCCTTGGGGTGACTCCACCCAAAACTTGTCCCCAAAGATGCCTTGCCTCATCTCTGAAACACCCTTCCCTGCCTTTGCAGGCAAGGCCTCTGGCCGCAACGTGAAGGCACGCACCATGCATTCGCTTGCTCCCTCCTTCACTTGTTCATTCATTATGTCAGCAGCCACTCAACTCTGGGCACTGTGCTGGCTGCTGTCTGGACACCCAGAGATACACGGCCCTGGCTGCCCTCGGAGCCCACAGCCTAGCTGGCAGGGGTGGCGGACGTTATTCAAGTAATTACTCAAATAATTAGCTGATAATTAATTAGGGAGGTGAGGTGAAGGTTTGAGGAGAGGGGAGGGAGGGGCTAGAGACAGAATAAGGGCTTCCAGCCTGCAGGCTTTGCTCCTCAAGGCCCAGAGGAGGAGGGTCGGAGTGCCAGATGCCCAGGTACCCAGCATGCGGTGTTGACCTTGGCCAGAGGTGAGGCAGCTGCACTCCCAGGATTCCCTCCCTTCACCCCTCCTGCCGCTGGGCCGGGAGCCGACATGCTGTGTCTTGTAAAATCCTAAACAGCCGGATGAGGTAGGTGCTTTATAATTACACCCATTTCGTGGCTGGAAATCCGGAGACTGGGAGACAAGAGGACACTGAGAGGCCTGAGTCAGGATCCTAATCCAGGCTCTCCGCCCTGACCACCCTGTCCTGGGCTCAAATCCCTGTAAGCCATCCTCATGGCTTCTGGTTCTAATGAGCTTCCTAAAGTCAGCTGAAAGCCAGGCGTGGTAGCACACACCTGTAATCCCAGCTACTTGAAAGAGCAGGAAGAAGGAAGAGGGGCAGTTCCCGGCCAGCCAGGCAAAGTTAATAAGCCATAGTATAAACAAAATACAAATAGATGGGTAGCTAGGGTTACAGGCGTAAGCCACCAATGCTTGCTTCCTTGATTAAAAAAAATTGAAATAAGGGGCTGGGAGTTTGGCCTAGTGGTAGAGTGCTTTCCTAGCATGCACGAAGACCCAGGTTCGATTCCTCAGTACCACATACATAGAAAAAAGCCAGAAGTGGTGCTGAGGCTCAAGTGGTAGAGCTCTAGCCTTGAGAAAGTCCAAGGACAGTGCTCAGGCCCTGAGCTCAAGCACAGGACTGGCAAAAAAAAAATTGAACTAAGAAGTAATATGCATATCATTGTTCGGAACAGAGTTCATTCTCCAACCTCAAAATAAATAAGGCAAATATTTAACAATAAGCCATAGCATGTTTGCTTGACTGGACCATCTGAAACCACAGGTACTTTGCTCTTTTGTTTTTGACACTTAGATATTGCTATTTAGTAAATAACTTAATGCATTTCAAGTGTTTTGCTCCTGGATTTTTTTTTTAAATGTCTGTCTTCTTCTGATTTTAAAAGTGAAAACCAAAGCAGACACCTAGCTATGGTGGCTCAAGCCTGTAGTCCTAGCTACTCAGGAGGCTGAGATCTGAGAACAGGATCAGCTAAGGGACAGTGCCCAGGTTCTGAGTTCAAGTCCCAGTACCAGCACCAAAGACAGGCAGACAGACACAAAGACCGAGAGAACTGGGTTGCAATTTAAATCACTTATCTCCCATCTCTGTTTCAACTAAAATGACTCTCTAACCCCCCCATAACTCCCATCCCTAACTCTAAAGTAGGCAGGTGGGGTTCAGTCCCAGGTTTCCCCTTGTGAACGGGAAGCTGGTCAGGGGAGCAGGGCTCCCATCCTAGCTCGTAATTAGGATGAAGATTTTACGTGTGATGCGGGACTGGAACTCGGGGTGTGATGGGCCCTGTGATGACACAGCACCCCTATCTGCACTTCCTCACCCAAGGGATCAACCAACTGCAGAAGGAAAATATTTGGCGGGAAAAATTGTGCCAGGACTGAACATGTCTGGACCTTTTTCTCCCTTGGCATCCGTCCCTGAGCACTGCGGTGACAACTGTTTACAAAGCAGTTGGCTTTTACGAGGCTTCATAAATCATCAGAAGTGATTGAGGCTGGAGGGGAGGATGTGTGTGAGTTTACGGCATGCCTGGAGCACCCCTGCATTCAGGGCCCCGAGTTCTTGGTGTCTCCCTCGCAGGCCTACAGACATAGAGGGATATCTGCACTCCTCAGCTGAGGAAACTGAGGCTAGTAACTTGTACCAGGGGGTATGGTTTTAAAAGACAAACAGCATGTTTGTGACTAGACTCTATGCCACCCTGCCCACAGCTGTGCCTCCATTGCCAGACACCAGGCCTAGCACAGACGAGGCTCACTTACTGAGGACCTGCTGTGTGGGGCCCGGAACTGAGCCTGAAGAATGGTGCTCTGATTAGTGAAGTCACCTCTTGTCAGGGAAGCTTCCAGTCGGGATGGAGAGAAAGGAAAGAAGGAAGGGAGGAAAAGAGGGAAGGGAGTGAAGAAGGGAGGGAGGGAAGAGACTGGGTTGGCAGACTGCAAATGTATAAACATTTAGGATGCTGGCATAACCATCAGGCAGGGGTCGGCCCAAGATAGTGGCAGGAGTTGGGGAAAGTAGATGGTCAGGACATTGAGTTGATGGGTTATGAACCACAAAGGAAAGAGGAAAGTGAAGATGATCCCTAGGTTAGGTTAGAAGCTGAATGCTGTGGTGGGAAAGACAGGCAGGGACAGGCTGGGTTGAGAAGACCGGAGATGGAAATATGAAGTTTAAGATGTGTATGAGGCATTCAAGTAGAAGACGACCAGGTCAGCAAGAGAACTTAACCTGTGTTAGTACTTAAGGTCATGGAGGTACCTAGTAAATTAGTCTTGAAGGTACGAATGATGGGATGGGTAGGTGGATGAATAGATGAACTGGGGGAAGATGGGGGATGGTGGGTGAATGTGGAGAAAGGATGATGGGTGATGGATGAATGATGATGCAGGATGGATAATGGATGGGTAGATGATGGAAGGATAGCTGGCTGTGTGGATGGAGGGATGGTGGGTGGATGAATGCATGGTGGATGAGAGGTGCAGGATGATGGATGGATAATGGGTGGATGGAGGATGACAGATGGAAGGATGGGATGATAAACAGATGATAGAGAATAGAGGAGGGATAGATGTGGATGAGTGATGATGATGGATGGATGGAGGGAAGGATGGATGGATGTCTGAATGAGGGATGCAAGCTTGCCTGGATGGGCAATGGATAGATGGTGACGGATGGAGGATGATGGATGCATGGAAGCAGGGCTGGGGCCTAGGTAGTACCATATATCAGTCTGACTTCCGCCTCCTGAAATCCAAGATGACAAGAGGACACAGGTGGAGAGAAAGCTGAGCTCCCACTCACTTGTCAGAATCATCCTCATCTCAGCGCCCGCTGGACAGACTGGCTTCTCTATAGGAAAAATAAACTTGTCCTGACTCATCTGCGCCGGATGGAACATGGCGGCTCCCGTGGGCCATGGTCCATTCTCACCTTCCCGCCTCCCCTCGCACCTCCTTTCCCTAACCATCTCGCGTCTTCGCAGGCATTTCCCGGGACTACCCCAAGATCCTCAATGGCACCAACGGAACCCACGGCTTTCTCCCCGGCGGCTACACCTGCCTGCCCCACTCGCAGCCCTGGCAGGCCGCCTTGCTGGTGCGAGGCCGGCTGCTCTGTGGGGGGGTCCTGGTGCACCAGCGATGGGTCCTCACTGCAGCGCACTGCAGGAAGGAGTACGTGGGGATGGAGCCTGGGCCAAGGGGCGGGGCTGAGGCGGGGCCTGGGGGCGTGGCTTGGGCGGTGGGGCGGGGCTGGGGTGGGACCTAGGGTGTGGCCTGGATGGTGGGGCGGGGCTGAGGAGGGACCTGGGGCTGTGGCCTGGGTAGTGGGGCGGGGCAGAGGCGGGGCCTGGGGTGTGGGCTGGGTGGTGGGGCGGGGCTGAGGCGTGACCTGGGGGCGTGGCTTGGGCGGTGGGGCGGGGCTGGGGTGGGACCTAGGGTGTGGCCTGGATGGTGGGGCGGGGCTGAGGAGGGACCTGGGGCTGTGGCCTGGGTAGTGGGGCGGGGCAGAGGCGGGGCCTGGGGGTGTGGCCTGGGTGGTGGGGCTGAGGGACCTGGGTTGGGGCGGGGTCTGGGCCATGGGGCGGGGCTGAGGAGGTACCTGGGGTGGGGCCTGGGCCGTGGGCGGGACCTGGGGGCGTGGCCTGGGTGGTGGTGGGGCTGAGGATGGACCCAGGGTGGGGCTGGGGCGGGGTCTGGGCCGTGGGGCGGGGCTGAGGAGGGACCTGGGGGCGTGGCCTGGGTGGTGGTGGGGCTGAGGATGGACCCAGGGTGGGGCGGGGTCTGGGTCGTGGGGCGGGGCTGAGGCACGGCTGAGGCGCGGCCTGGAGCCACTGCAGGATTAAGTGTTGAGGCTGGAGGCAGGGCTGGGGCAGGCCTGGCGGTGGGATTGTGGTTGAGGCGGAGGCAGCTGGGGTGGGGAGAAGGCCCGGGTGGATGGGGGCAGGAGCGGGGCTTGCACTCTGCCCTCACGACTTCTTGCCGTCCCCGCAGCGGGTACACCGTCCACCTGGGCAAGCACGCGCTGGGGCGCACGGAGAGGGGCGAGCAGGTGAGGGAGGTGGTCCGCTCCATCCCCCACCCCGAGTACCAGGTCAGCCCCACCCACCTGAACCATGACCACGACATCATGCTGCTGAAGCTGCGGGAACCCGTGCGGCTCACCGGCCAGGTCCGCGTCCTGCCGCTCTCCCGGGACCCCTGCCTGCCGGTGGGCACCTGCTGCCGGGTGTCAGGCTGGGGCACCACCACCAGCCCCCAGGGTAAGCCCAGGGGCCTGGCAGGAGTGGGTGGGGAAACTGAGGCAGGGGTGACTGTGTTTATCTAAAATACAATACAATAATATATAATAACAACCCCCCATACAACTACTTAAAGATAATTTAAAAATTGTATGTGAAAATGAATATCAACGAAGATATCATACTAAATAATAAGCAACATTGTATGCTATATATATATATTTTTTTTTTTTTTTTGGCAGTCCTGGGCTTGAGCTCAGGGCCTGAGCACTGTCCTTGGACTTTCTCAAGGTTAGAGCTCTACCACTTGAGCCACAGCACCACTTCCGGCTTTTTTCTATGTATGTGATACTAAGGAATAGAACCCAGGTCTTTGTGCATGCGAGGCAAGCACTCTACCACTAGGCCAAACTCCTGGCCCTATACTATATATTTATATATTGATGAATAATAAATGATCAATGTTTGATATAAATTTGTAAACAGTATTGTAATTTTATATATTCCTACCTACATATAAATGAATTATCATGATCTTATCTGTAAAAATATATAGGAGAGTATAGTACCTGTAAATCCTTTAGGAATGTAAACTATTAATATGTAATTAATATATATGAAATAGATAGGAATATATGCCTAAGAATTATATCAAGCAAATATGTGAGGGTTTTTGTTTTGTTTTTGTTTTTGTTGTGGGTGCTGGTCCTGGGGTTTGATCAAGGTCTGAGTGTTTTCATTCAAGGCTAGTGCTGTACCACTTGAGCCATGGCACCACTTCTGACTTTTTATTTTATTCTACTTTATTGGTGGTTTATTGGAGATTAGCGTCTCACAGACTCTCCTGTCCCAGCTGGCTGTGAACTGTAGTCTTCAGATTTCAGCCTCCAGACTAGCTGGGATTATAGTGGTGAACCACTGTTAACGGCCAGTGAACCCAGCCGTTAACTGTGTTCTATAATTCATAAGTTATGAGTTTAAATATAACTCAGGTTATAACATGCATTTACAAATAGTATCATGTATTTCATCAGTGATCTATTAAACTACATTTACAATTTAGAAATATACATATTGACACATACTGTCTATACATATCACTGATATCTTACACGTTATAAATATACAGATTCATGCATTATCATATGCATATTTACATATTCTAGCTTCACATTATCATTTATAATGCACTTAGAGTATAAATATGGATAAATGATACACGCCATGATATGGTTACATATTAATAATTGACAAATACATGCCTTGTCTGGATGTCTAGAATTCATGACAGCAGCAGGCCTGCCTGGCCAACCCTCACCCTCATTCTCTTCTGGGCTTTTTGCAATTTCTTCCCCCGCTCCTGCCACCCCTTCCCCTCTTTCCACATTCTCTCTTTCCCATCACTCCCACCCATCTGTTTCCTGCCCTTTCTTTCTGCTCAGCTCTGCTTGCAAACTCAGGGGTCAGGCGCCTCCTCACAGGCTCCCTGAGACCCTCTCTCTGTTCCCCAGTGAGTTACCCCAAAACCCTGCAGTGTGCCAACATCGAGCTGCGCTCCGATGAGGAGTGTCGTCAGGTCTACCCCGGGAAGATCACAGCCAACATGCTGTGTGCAGGCACCCAGGAGGGCGGCAAGGACTCCTGTGAGGTGAGGGGGGCTGGGGGGCGGGGAGGCAAGGCTGGGGGGAGATGATCTGCCTCCAGCCCTGGGAAGGCACACTGGTCTTTGTAGGAGGAGCTGCGCTGGGCCCAGGGTGGCAAGTACAATTTCCCCTTCCACTTCTGCAGAGACAGAATGGCTGCTCAGATCCCTATCTGCCACCGCAGTCTCGAATGGGAAGGTTTGAGTTTCAAGTGACAGAAACCCAACTCAGACTGACTTAAACAATCTGAAAAAAGCTCACTTTTGTCACTGAACGTCCAAAGGTTGTTCAGGCACAAGGCGGGGCCAGGTGTGCCAAACATACTTTGGGAACTCTGTCCGTCTCCCTCCCTTTCTCTATCTATGGGACTCCATGTGTCTGTGTCCCCATCCTCTGTCACCCAGTCTCCCCATCTCTGCCCTAATAAAGATCTCTTTCTTTCTCTCTCCCTCCCCCGCCCTCTCTCCCACCCCAGGGCGACTCTGGAGGCCCCCTGGTCTGCAACCATACCCTCCACGGCATTATTTCCTGGGGAGACTTCCCGTGCGGGCAGCCCAACCGTCCTGGCGTCTACACTCGAGTCTCCAAATACGTGGATTGGATCCTCAAGACCATACAGGACCAGCAGCCCCAGGAGCAGAGATGGACAAAGGGCCCACAGTAAAGGCCAGGCCCCTCCACCATCCCCACCTCCCTGTCCCTTCTCCCCAGGTGCCCAGTTGAGGCCTATGTTTTCTCCCCATTCAGTGTCTAAAGAGCACCCCATTTTGGGCCTGTGCTCCCCAGACACTGTGTCCCAACCCAGACAACATCCCTGGCCTCCATCTGTGCCATCCCAGCTGCCATAAAGCCAGATAGATACATACCAGCTCGTTCTATCCCAGCCAGCTTCTCTTAACCAAAGCCTGTAATCATCGCTACTCAGCCTGGCAAGAAAATCCAGGAGACTCTCATGTCCAGTTATCCAAAACAAGACAGGCAGAAATGGAGCTGTGGTGCAAGTGGTAGAGCATTAAAATTGAGTGCAGGGAAGCGGGGAAGGGGGAGCTCAGGGACAGAATGCAGGCCTTCAGTTCAAGCCCCAATACCAAGGAAGGAAGGAAGGAAGGAGAGAGAGAGAGAAAAGAGAGCGAGAAGAAGGGAGGGAATTCCTTACAGCAACTGAGTCCTCAGAACCTCACAGTTTGGACCGCAGATGCCCCAGGCCGCCCAATACCCCCATTCTCCAGTGCCAGCCCACCAGCATCCCTCTCTCACTCCCCACATCCACTAACCACCACCTACACTCGGACTTCTTCAGTGATGGCCCCAAAGGGCCTTCGCTGTGGACTCTGCAGTCCATCACAACCCCTGTCCCCTGTCTGTGTCGTGCACTGGCCCTGTGAACCACCTTGTGCAGGGTGTCTTCTTCTAATCTCTGTCTGGGACCCCGAAACAGAGTGGTGAGGTGCTTATACCCGGTGTCTGCTTACTGCAAATCCCTGCTTTGAACAAGTCATAAAATTTGGAGCATCTTTGTTTACTATTTTGTTTTGTGTTATCTTCGTTAGGGGTCTCACTAGTCCAGGCTGGCCCTTGAACTCACATCCTTCCTCTTCAATTCGTAGGAATAGACCCTAATAAAAGATGCATGGCACTGTGGAGGAGCACAGGCCCGCACGTATGATTTCCAGTGTATCAGTGAGTTGGACCCAGTTTCGTCCCCACCTGCCATACACGCACGCCACTCGTGTACACAGCCACTCTGTACCTGGTCACAGTCACCCTCCCTCCTCCCTTCTACTCCCCACAAGCTTCCCTGCTCCATTTCCACATGTATACATAAGATCTTCCCCTCCCTGCTTTTTCTCTCTTTTGCTGTCCTGGGCTCCGGTGCTGTCCCTCTGCTCCTTCTGCTCAAGGCTAGCACTCTACTGCTTGAGCTTCAGCTGCACTTCCAGTTTTCTGTGGTTAATTGGAGATAAGAATCTTGTAGACTTTCCTGCCCTGGCTGGCTTTGAACTGCAATCCTCAGATCTCAGCCTCCTGTGTAGTTTAGGATTATAGGTGCAAGCCATGGCCCCCGGTTAAGAGCTGCCCTTTAAATAATTAATCATCTAAATCAGCTTTTCCCCAATTAAAAAAATGCAATAATAAATGAAATTAGGAAGAGCACAATAAACGAGATAATGGCAAAGATACAAGATAACCAAGATAGACAAGGATTACTTTAATAATTGGACAAGATACATAGTGATACACAATATCCAGAGATGCACAATATTGGAATGGATTAAGAATGAAAAGAGACTGGGATGAGGCTACTAGCTTACCCAACTTTCTCCACCTGAGGATCAAGCACTAAATATACCAATGACAATTTTTGAAAAACATTTTAGCCAGGCACCTGTAAACCTAGCTACTCAAGAGGCTGAAATCTGAAGATTGCTGTTCAAATCCAGCCCAGGAAGAAAAATCTGACATTCTTATCTCCAATAAGCACGAGAAAGACTGGAAGTGGTGCTGTGTCTCAAAGTGGTAGAGTACTAGCCTTGAGCAGAAACGTTCAACAACAACAACAACAACAACAACAACAACAACACACACACACACACACACACAAAACGACAAAAAAATTAATACCCTGGCAAGATAGTGCAAGCCTAGATACTCTCCTGTAATCCTAACTACTCAGGAGGCAAAGAAGAGATCAGGAAGATCAAGGTTCAGGCCAGCCCAGACCAAAAACAAGTTAGCAAAACCTCATTGAACCAAAAAAACTGTGTTCCCAGCTAGTTCTTGGCAGTAGACCAGACCTTCTCTGAGAAATAATTAAAGCAAAGAGGAGCCGAGGCATGGCTCCTGAGATAGACTGGCCTGTGAAGCTAAGAGTTCAAACCCTAGTACTGCCTACCTCAATAAATAAATAATGTATAAATAAATATTTGCATCTGTTTGCTTCCTTTTATTATTTATTCACGGTGAAAGGCCTTACTATGAAATGCAGGCAGTCTGGAATTCACAATCCACCTGCCTCCAGCTCACGATTAACTTGGGGCTACCGGCATGTACTACCCTGCCTGTCTCCTTTTTCGAACAAAAAACACATCAGACTGACCTCCGACGTCTGTGGGTCAGGCAGCTTGCTTTTGCAGATGGAAAGCCCTAGAAACACCGTGGGCAGAACGAATGCTTAAGAAGAGGTGGGTGCCGTTGTTATTGTTACGGACATAATTGGTGTGATGCTGTGTCTCCCAGGTCCTGGAGCCACAGTCAACGACTTTGAGTGACAGCTGGGGATTGCAGAGAAGAGGCAAAGCTGGGGATTGCAGAGAAGAGGCAGCCGCCCAGAGCTCTTGTGGAACAGAAAATAATGACATGGCTGAGCTGGGGAGTCTTAAGTACTCACAGCACTAATTCAGGAAAGCCAGCCAGGCTCAGCCTCCAGCCTCCCTCCTCCCTCACCTGGGATTTCCAAGCCACCTGCGCTTTTGGCCCGGGGGAGTTTCAGTGACAAGTCTGTGGGGGGAAGGAATGCATTCCACAGCCCTGGGAAGGCGCAGTTCCCAAGGAGTAGGAAAGGGGCTTTGCCACAGGGTAGCTGGCATTTCCTGGCATTTGTCCAGCTGGGTTCAGTCCTGGGAAGACCTTTCAGTTTACTCTTCCAGAGCCCCATGCGGGCAGTAGTAGAGTTTGGCAATAGTGTCACTGCCCCAGGGGAAGCTCATGGGTGATTTTACCCTGTCCAGCCTGGAGGGGGCAAATTCCCCAGAAACCCCAGAATTTAACTTCTTCAGCCTGGAAGGTTTGTAGCAGGTGTTTGGCCCTGCCTCCCGACTACTAAAAGTAGGAGGAAAGTGTGGCACCTCTGTCACCAAGCTGCTTTTGCTGGGAGTTGGTGAGGAACGGTTGTGCATGCATACCAGCCTGGGCACTAAAGACAGTAAGACTCTTATCTCCAATTAATCACCAGGCCCAGAGTTCAAGTCCCACAACCACCAACAACAAAAAAGTAAAGCCAAGAGTCAGACCTGGTTTGCTTTTGCACAGGAGATGGAGTGTCACACACAGCCCTAGACTTGAAAACACACCAGTCTTGCTCACCCATTCCAGCCCTGCCCAAACTGACCAATGAGCGGAGCCACCTTACAACTGAGCTCGGCATTGACCAATCAGCTATAGGCATTCTCCACAAGCTTCAATGCCTATTTTACATAAGGGACCGCAACTGACCACAGTTTTGAATTCCTCACTTGCCTACAACAACCTAGATGGGAACCCTTGATGGGAATTAGTCCTAGGTAAACTATTAAGCAATACTGATTAAAACAAGCCTAAGAAAGCCTTGCTTGTATTTCTCTGGGTCTTGTCTTTCTACCATGATTAGGTCCAATACCGGGCTCTGGTAAACACACGGTGATGGTTGCCCAAAGGCGAAAGCAGCTGAGGACATAGTTTTTAGATGTGTTTCCACAGTGAAGGGATACGTGGCCATCTTTGGTGTGCCAAAGCTCAACACTTGAGGGTGTTGTGTTGTGAACCCTTGCACAGGCATGGTACCAACTGCATCTTTCTCCTGAAGTGCAGTTGTGACATGATACTGATACACAGACACCAGTGGCACAGATCTGAGGCCATGAGGATGATGTCATACCGCATGCACCTTTGCCAAAAGAATTTGTCTGCTCAGTCCTTCAGATTTGCAAGTCCTCATGAAGCAGCTCACACGCACGGTCACAATTTCTGAGAATCGCTTGTTTAGAACAAAGACCCCTCCTTTTTTGACTCTGTCAAAACAACCAACTACTATGACTCTTAGCAGCCCCAAGCCAGGGAGTGGTGGCTCAAGCCTGCCGCTTACTTAGGAGACAGAAATTGGGAGTATCACATCTCTGGGCAGAAAATGTATGACAGACATGATGCCCAGGGGGAGAGGGGGCTGAGCACCTCCCACCCCCAAGCTACAGGTGACACCACCAAGGACATGCAGTCATGCGGGGAGAACTCGTGGGGTGAGAACCAGGCTTAGCCCAGGAATCCGGGAACTCCCTGGTTTTACAGACGATGCAGAAGGAACAAAACCCTATTGTAAAAGAGCTAGGGAGGAGAGGCAGAAGAAGAGGAAGGAAGCTGGTAGACAGGCTCTTCTTGGGAAGGAAGGAGGGAAGGGAGGGAGGCAGGCAGGAAGGGAGGATCCAGACATTAAAAGGTGAAGACGAGGACAGAGGTTTGACCAGCATAGAAACACAAAAATCTCCAAACACTCAAAAAAAAAGACCTGTCGAGTTTTATGAGGAACCCCCATACTGACTTTCACACATTCCTACCAACGGTATATGAATTCCTTAAACTCATAAATAAAATGATGATGATGATGATGATAAGGAGAAGGGGGAGATATGATCATAAAAGGAAGACTTTGAGAGGAGCTAACGGGCTGGGGAGGAGGGCTATGCGGTTGTGCATTTTATATGTGTAAAAATAACAATGAAGCTGGGCGCTGGTGGCTCACACCTGTCACCTAGCTACTCAGGGGGCTGAGATCTGAGGATTGCTGTTCCATGCTGGCCCTGGGCAGGAAGGTCTGTGAGACTCTGATCTCCAGTGAACCACCTGAACACCAGACGTGGTGCTGTGGCTCAAAAGGGCAGAGCACTAGCCTTGAATGAAAAAGCTCAGGGAAAGTGCCCAGGCTCTGCGTTCAAGCCCTCCAACCAACGAAGCAAGCAATGAAACCCACTAGCAGGGGGAGGCAGAAAGATTAGGAGAGAGTGACAGAAAGGGTGAATTTGATCCACATACATTATATACATATGTGGAAATGTCACCATGACACTCTTTTGTACAACTAATTACACTAATTTAAAAAAGAAATTGGCTGGGAGGAAAACAAAGATGCAAAGCCTATGTGCATCTGATCATAAAAAAGTAGTATTTATCAGAATGAACTCCAGGAAATGGAAAGGAGAGAGTTTTTTTTACCTTTGTTGCTGTTTTTGTTTTTATTTGGGTCTTGTCATTTACCTATCTTTGGGAGGGGTGCAAGAAGGGGCACAGAAATGGAGGGTGGTACTCACTACTATATGGAAAATGAACTTCACTATTTGTGGATGGGGATGGGAGGAAAAAAGTGGATATAGCGAGGGAAGAAGTATACTTAAAAAAATTTTTTTTTGCCAGTCCTGGGGCTTGAACTCAGGGCCTGGGGCTTTCTCAAGGCTAGAGCTCTAACACTTGAGCTACAGCACAAGAAGTGTGCTCTTTACCTGAATTATGTAACTGTATCCCCTCTGTACATCACATTTATTTACTTATTTACTTATTTAATTTTTGCCTGTCCTAGGGCTTGAACTCTGGGTCTGAGCACTGTCCTTGGACTTTCTCAAGGCTAGAGCTCTACTACTGCGGCGCCCGGCACCCCTGACCAGCAGGGAAGAACGGACACCACACGAGGATCCTTCTCGATCACGCTTTATTAATGAAGAGCAACTCGTTTGAAGGGAAGGCTTGAAGCAGAGGGGCGCGGGGCAGGGAAGTGCAGCTGCTTATATACAATCAAGGAGCGCGGGACTTTTTCCATTGGCTGCTGTGCTGCTAAGGTCTTTTTAAAACTCGGGATTGGTCAGGCCTCTGACGTCATACGCGCAGACGCAGCGGAGCGAGCAAAGGCTCTGCACTCACACACCCACTAAGGGGAACTAAGAAATTTGTATACAATGAGCGAGGCAGGGGACAGGCGCCGTCTTGGCTGCTCCGGCTCCCCACATACTACTTCAGCCACAACACCACTTCTGGCTTTTTCTATGTATGTGGTAACCGAGGAATCGAACCCGGGTCTTCATGCATGCTAGGCAAGCACTCTACCACTAGGTCAAACTCGTGGCCACAATTTTTATATAGTAACAATTTAAAAAACTTAAATTAAAAAAAAAACTGCACCAGATAGCTAGGAGGAGAATGAGAAGGAGAGGGATGGACGGGGAAAAATGGATGTGGGGGAGGAAGAGATTATGGATGTCAGAGATAGATGGAGAGAGAGAGTTTCTCAGGAAGTGCATGGATTTTGTGTTCCCTAGTGTTCTAGCATGAGGGAATGCCCCACTGTACATCTAAACTTCCGCCTCCTCATGAAAACCAGAGATTTCTAAGGCTGGGCCAATATTCTATCCAGCTCCCGCCCTAAGTGGAAAGATGATTTTTATTGGATATAAATTACACCTCAATAAACTTCATTCCTCCAAAATCCACAAGAAGGGAGAGGTTACATTTGGTGGCTTCAGACAGTAAATCCAAAGCTGAAGTTTCATTGTTGTGAAAACAGACAGAAGCAGAGAGCTGAGCTGGGAAGAGGGAAGGACAGATGACATCAGAGAGGGAGGCTTGCCAGTTCCGAACTTCCAGTCTCTCTTTCCCTCTTCCTGCTCATCTCTGGCGCCTTCCTTGCTTTGTCCCCGATTTTTCTTTAAACACCCTATGGCTTCATGTCTTCTTCCCTTCCTTTGCTTTCTACCTCTCTCTTCCATGAGAAAAACCAGCACAGACCTCTCTAGACTTCTCTGTCTGTCTGTCTATCTCTTTCCCCCCTCCTCTTTCTTTCTTTTTCTGTGGATTTCATTTAGGCAACAAGCATTAGATAATCCATTTCATCATCTCTCTCTCTCTCTCTCTCTCTCTCTCTCTCTCTCTCTCTCTCTCCCTCCCTCCCTCCCTCCCTCCCTCCCTCCCTCCCTCCCTCCCTCCCTCCCTCCCTCCCTCCCTCTCTCTCTCTCTCTCTCTCTCTCTCTCTCTCTCTCTCTCTCTCTCTCTCTCTCTCTCTCTCTCTCTCTCTCTCTCCCTGACTCCAGACACTGAATTCACTGTGCCTTTAGGAACTTTAACTACTATCTGACTTCTGGAGACCCCAGTTTAGGAAACCTTTGTCCTCTTCAGGCCCATCTACTTTGCCTCCTCCCCACCCCCTCATCCCCTCCTCTGTCTCAGCTTGGTGAGCTTGCTGCGGGCCCCTTTCTCTGGTGACTCCTCCCAGACCCCCCCAACATCTGAGTGGGGATTAGAACCCAGCTCCACAGTCACCCTGAGTCATGGGGCCCAGGCTGGTCTGAGACAAGGGACGGGGTGCGGCTGGCTCTTCCCACCCTGGTTTCCTTCCTCCTTCGGCCCTGCATTTAACTGTGAAGCGGTTAAGTGTCATTAGCTGAGGCGAACTCGGCTGGATGAAAGCATTCTCCATGGGGGAATGGCCTGGGTGAGGACAGCCCAGGCAGCCACACGGGAGGGGACAGGTGGGGTGGCCATCCCAGGTGGATGGTAGCAGATGAGACAACAGGCAGAAAGGTGGGCAGCAAGAGAGCAGAGACAGACAGACCCAACCAGTGTCAAACACATAGAGGATCCGGCAAAGACACAGGTGAGAAAGGGGCGGACCACAGACGGTCACCAGAGACAAGGAAGGGATGAGATGCAGGGGTCAGGGAGGGACGCGAGGCCAGGAGGCCAGGACCCAGAAGGGCCATCTTCAAGATTCCCCATCCTTTCCTGCAGGCCCGCCATGAGGCCCAGAGCCTTTGTGTTCCTGATTGTGCTTGGTGAGTTATCTGGTTAGAGGAAGTGTGGGCCCCATAAGGAGGGCAAAGGGGCTTACTCCATGCCCCATGGACCCCCACATCTCAGGCCCTGCCTCCCTGCCTCCCTGTACCCTCCCTGTACTGCCCCAACCTCCTCTCTCTTGAGTTTGTCCTATCCCTGTGTCCCTCTCTTTTAAGACCTTCCTTCCTTCCTTCCTTCCCTCCCCTCCCTCCTTCCTTCCTTCTCTCTTTCTTCTTTTTTTTTTTTTGCCAGTCCTGGCTTGAGCTCAGGGCCTGAGCACTGTCCTTGGCTTTCCTCAAGGCTAGCACTCTGCCACTTGAGCCTCAGCACCACTTCTGGCTTTTTCTGTGTATATGGTACGAGGAATTGAACCTGGGTCTTCGTGTGTGCTAGGCAAGCACTCCACCACTAGGCCAGATTCCTGGCCCCCTCCTTCCTTCTTGTCTTTCTTCTTTCTTTTATTTTTATTTCCTTCTCTTCCCACCCCTCCTTCCCCCCTCACTCTCTGGCTCTCTCTATTTTATGCACCTCTGTCCTTGTGCCCCCTTCTTTCTCCACCCACAATCCTCTGTGCCTGCCTTCCCCCTCACTCCCTGCCCCCTCTAATCTCTACAGTTTCCATTGCTGGGCCAGGTGCCAGTCAAGCCGACCTGGAGAAGATTTTTGACGGGGTGGAATGTGTCCGGAATTCACAGCCTTGGCAGGTGGCGCTGTTTGAGGGAACCAACCTGCGCTGTGGGGGTGTCCTCATTGACCCCGACTGGGTTCTCACAGCGGCCCATTGCAGGGGCAGGTGAGCTGGTGTGCCCAGTCTGGGATGGGCAAAGGTGGGGGGTGGGGCCTCCCAGCTGGTGTCTCTCCCCCCAGTAGGCCAAAGAGTGGGAAGCGGAGCCTGCAACAACAGCCAGGAGTTGGCAGGGGCGGAGGAGGACTCCATAGGAGTGGGCCTGAGGTGGAGGGGGGTGGGAGTCCTAGATCTTATCCCCATCCCCTTCCCTCTGTGCAACCTGCCTTCCCCACCCAACTCTCCTGTCACCACCCTGGGGCTCGGTGGCCCCTTGTTGGTCCCCTTTTGGGGACAGACACTCCAGGGAGTCTTGTGAAAGGGGACACCAGACACAAAGGGACCGAGGGGACAGGCAGAGCCAGGGACATGGAGGGAGGCCCTCCACAGCCCTGCTGTGGGGGGCTGGCGTCACCAGTCTCCGGCCTCCTCCAGCAGGTACTGGGTACGTCTCGGGGAGCACAGCCTGAGCCGGCTGGACTGGACCGAGCAGATCCGCCTCAGCACCTTCTCCATCACCCACCCCAGCTACCAGGGAGCCCTGCGGAGCCACGAGCATGACCTGCGGCTCTTGCGCCTGGGCAGAAGCGTCCGCCTGACGCGCAGCGTCCAGCCCCTGCCCCTGCCCACCTCTTGTGCCCCTGCTGGGACCAAATGTCACATCTCGGGCTGGGGGACCACCAACCAGCCATGGAGTAAGGGAGCACCAGGGACCGGGGTCAGGGGCCAGGCTGGGGCAAAGTCCCGGATGGTCTAGGAGAGGTGCAGAGTGTGGTGGTGCATGCCTGTTCTCCCAGCTACTCAGGAGGTGCGGGGGGGGGGGGGTGCAAAAATACAAACCGAAGGGCTGCGGTGTGGCTCAGGGGGGTGTGGTCTCCATGGACGGGAGAGGGTGGGGAGGGTACTGAATGAGGACAAAAGGGGCCGGGGCATGGGGTCATACATGAGAATCATGGTTTGGGTTCAGAGGTCATGGCTGAGCAGAGTCACAGGAGTGTGGAGGGTGAGGGAACTGGGAATGCAGTGAGGAGCCAGGCAATCTACCTTCACGTGGGTGCGGGGGGCCTCTCTGGAAAGCGGAGGTCTGAGATCCAGACGTGCGTGCAATTGGATCAGAATTTGCAGACAACAGGATTTTTTTTTTTCTGGTGTTCGAGGGGGCTGTAGTTCGGGTTCAGGGAATCTCCAAATCAAATGAAGTAGGGTTGAGAGACATTTTGGAATTGGGATGAAGAAAATGAAGGCTTTCCAGGGCCAGGTGTGGTGGCTGCTACCTGCAAGCCAAACTACACGGAAGGCCAAAACAGAGAGCATTGTGGTCCAAGGTCAACCTGTGGGGAAAAAAAAAAGAAAATGTGAGATTGTATCTCAATAAACAAGCTGAGTCTGGTTTGCACACCTGAGTTCTCACTCGGAGAGAGGATCTCTGTGGGGGGTGGCCCTAAGCAAGATCTTGAAAAGTAAATAAGGCAAAAAAAGGTGTGACTCCAGTGGTAAAGCTTCCTCTCTACTAAGCTTAAGACCCTGAGCACAAACCACGGTACTACAGAGAGGAAAGGAAAAGTGGAAGGGTGGAAAGCAGAGGGAGGGAGGGAGGGAGGGAAAGAGGGAGGTTTTGAAGCTGCAGAGCCTGAGCCAACAAGAATGTGAAGTAAGGAGATAGGAGACATAAGGGAAAGTTGTAATCATAAGAAAATGAAGTCGCTGGTCCATAATCAGAGGGACCGGCCAGGGATCTCGGGGCGGGGGGGTTACAAAGACATGGACTCATCAACCTGAAACTCAAGGGGTTACAACATTGTAGTGGAGGCTAGGGGTGGGGCTTCACTGGGGAGCTTAGGACTCCCCAAAACCCATCTTCCATCTCCAGACCCCTACCCAGACCGACTCCAGTGCCTCAACCTCTCCATCGTCTCCAGTGACACCTGCCAAGCTGTGTTTCCTGGGAGAGTTACAGACAACATGGTGTGTGCAGGCGGCCTTCCAGGGAAGGATGCGTGCCAGGTGAGCGAAGCAAGGCTGTGCCTGCCACCCGGGGCCAGGACTGAGGAGGAAGGAGGAGGCTGAGAGCATGTCAGACAAGTCAGGAAATGGGGTCAGGGGAGAGAGGTGGGTTGAGAAAGGCGGGGAGTCACAAAAGGGAGAAGAAGAGACAGAGAATTCACCCCTGCTAAAGCCTGAAGAGTGGAGGAGCCAGAGAGGACGAAGGAGAGAGGAGACAGAAAAGGACAAGGGATGGAAGTGGGCAGAGAATCCTCCAGGATCTGAGACACAAGAGGTGGGCTGCAATCTTCACAGTCTTAAGTTTCCCCCGTATCCTCCTCCTCCAGAGGATTCTATTCCAGACTAAAAGAACGAGACTCGGGTCCAGTGGACTGTTTCAGGAGGCTGAGCCGTCTTTCCCACTAGCCAGGGAGCCAGCCACTGCCACATTGCCCTCTGTCCCTAAGGCGCCCAGTCCTCCTCTGGGATTGGTCACTGGTGATTGTGTTCTCTCTCCTGATTGGCCAGAGCCCCAGCCATTGTCCTCAAGAGAACTCTGTATGCTTAGACAAGTCTGCCCTCCTTCCCTCTGATTGGTCATTGAAGACAGTATTCTCTTCACTCATTAGACAGAACGTCAGTCACTGTCCTGAATTAACCCTCTACCCTTTCCTCTCAGAGTCCCTTCCATGGGATGGGCCTCTAAGGGCAGCGTCTCCTCTTCTATTAGTTGGTGGTTGTCATTGTCTTCAGGTGTGCTCTGTTCATGGGACCAGACTTGAAGCCGCTGTCCTCAGTGAGGGCCTGGGCGTGGGAAAAGGGGATCAGGATCTGTCCCTCAATCCCAAGGCGTTCCTCTTTCTGTCTTCCAGGGGGACTCTGGGGGCCCTCTGGTGTGTGGAGGTGTCCTTCAGGGTTTGGTGTCCTGGGGCTCCGTGGGGCCTTGTGGGCAAAAAGGCATCCCAGGAGTCTACACGAGGGTGTGCAAGTACGTGGACTGGATCCTAATGGTGATGAGAATCAACTAGCCTGCCTCCCACGCCTCCAGGACTTGGGGGCCCAACACCCTCTCCTCCAACCCGATCAGTCCCCACTCTTGTGGCCCTGGGGGAACTCTGTGGATCTGAGTCCAGGCATCTGCCTCCCTCCTGAGACTTGGAAGCTGGAGAGCTGGGCAGGGTCTGAAATAAATGTCGTATCAATGAAGTACGGGCTACATCTGTCTTGTTTGTTCCAATCTGAGCTGAGATTGGAAGGAAGCCTCACAAGGCAACAGAGAACTGGGGCCAGGGGTCAAGCACTCGCTTTGAATTCATCTCCAGTGCCATACACACATACACACACACACACACACACACACACACACACACACACACACACACACACGAGTTCAGAAGACATCAGAAAAGATACAAGTTTCTCAGGGAAACTGAGTAGAAAAAATTACTTCCCAACTATAAAAGGAAGGGCTATTTTCCTCCAGCAAGGGTGACAGACACAGTACCCAAAGTATATAACCTGAGTTCAAGTCCCATTATCAACACAAAAGGAAGAAAGAAGGAAGGAAGGAAGGAAGGAAGGAAGGAAGGAAGGAAGGAAGGAAGGAAATTTGTATTTAACAAACTATAAAACAACACTTTTCCCTACTAAACCGATGGCAGCTCAGTGCTCTGCGCCAAGCAGCATCATATTGAGGAGGTCTTCATAGCCATTGACTTACACACTGAAATAGTCCAGGTTGGAGAGCGCAAGGATACAACCTAGGCCCTGCCTGCTTGTTCTGCCCCTCACTTCTCTTCAAAAGAGGAGAATCCCTTCCTCAAGGGATTCTGGGGTCACATAGCAGGGAGACTGGGGGCGAGAGGGAGGCAGAGCCTCGCTGGGCCGAACCTCGCTGGTCTGAGCCTCTCTGGGCTGGCTTTTCCAGCCCTTTCCTGCAATCTTCATCCCACTCCCACCTCCCCCCTGAGGCAGGGCCGGCAGCCCCATCTTGCAGATGAAGAAACTGAGCCTCACGGGGGTGGAGTCCCTGCCCCACGTCAGTCACCAAGGTAGGCAGAGGCAGAGCCGGAGTTTGAGGTCAGAGCCCAGGCCTACCCCGCCTTGTTCTGCATCTGGTGACGGTGACAGGCGAGGAAGCTCCAGGAACAGATCTGGCCGAAAACAAACAAGCCGAGAGAAGTGGGGATCCGCACTCAGATTTCCCAGATGAGGAAACTGAGGTGTCTGAAGGATTGGCAGGCATCAAGCCGGGGTCACCCAGCATCGAGTAAGTGCACAGCTGCCCCAGGTGTCTGGGGTTGGAGGCCTGGGGGGAGGGGGCAGGGAGGCAGCCATAGAGAAATGAGGTCCTAGAGGAAAAGGGGGGTCAGAGGCCTCTGCGGGAGGGTTCATCTCCCTTCCCTGGGCCTTGGCTCTTACAGGCCTCGACCTGTCTCCCCCTCCCTCCCGTCCTGCCCCTTTGCCTGGCAGCAGCCCCACCTCTGTAACGCCCCAGTCCCCCCTCATTCACCTTGGAAAGCAGAAGAAGGATCAGCTAGGTCTGGGCTCTGATCAGGGAAGGGCTGGGAAGAAGGAGACATACTGGGGCCTAGGTAGAAAAGATTAGATACAGTCCAAAGAGCCCCAGAGAGATGGAGAGATACAAACAGACAGAGCCTGACAGACAGAGAGACACAAAAACAGAGAAGCAGAGAGAGAAAGAGGAGGCACGAAGAAGACCTCTGAAACAGACACCTAAAGACAGACAGAAAGAAAAAATCACACAGAGAGGATTACAGTATGGCAATGAGAAAGAGGCAGAGCTGGGAGAGGCAGCTGAGAAAGAGAAGGCTACCTACCCACCAACAGGCAGACTCAGAGTAGAGGGGCTTGGAGAGGTGACAGAGGCAAGACAGCTTGTTTCAGGGCCCCTGGCCTGGGGAGGGCGCCCCAACACCCCGCCCCAGGGTGATAAGGTAGGGCTTGGAGGCCAGTCATCCTGGGCCCGCCCGGGGCCACCCCCTTCCCCCCCCTGCCCGCCTGCCAGCCGGCCCTCCTAGTGCCTGGTGCTCCGACCCAGCCTGCCAGCAGCTGCCACCGCCGGGCCCCTAGAGCTCCAGCCCCAGAGCCTGTGAGTCGGGAGGGAAGGGAAGCCCTCTCTCCAGGAGCCTGCCATCCTGGCTCTTCCTGCCCATTCCCAACTCCCCTCCCCCACCCCACCCCCGCTTCTTAGTTGGGGGAGGGCCGGGGGAGGGGGCTTTCTGCCTCTCTGTGTGCCTATCACTTCTGACTAGCTGCCCCTAAACCTCATGCCCTCTGACCTCAGTCCCAGTGACTAAGTCCAGCCCTTTACCCCACCCCCGCTGGCCAGGGCAGCTGAGGGCACTGGCCCTCCCTCCCCTGGCTAACCCCACCCAGTTCTGTCCATCTGTCCTTTAGAGGGCCAGGGGTTCAGCAAGACGGAAGGAAGGGAGGAGAAGGGGTTGAGGACGTAGCCCCACATTGAGCCCTCTCCTTCACTGGGTACAAGACTCACAGGCTCATAGAGTGGGGGGATTACTGAGCCGACTCCTGCCCTCCCCTTGTTGCCCCCCCAAGCCTGTGAGTAGGCCAGGTCTTAGAAGCAAGAAAGAAGACACCCCTCAAGATGGGCCCAGCAGGCCCCTCAGCTGACTGAAACAAGGCCAGCCTAAGACTTGCCCAACCAAGCCCTTCCCAGCTGCTTTTTGACACCCTCCTTGGCATTCCGGAAGCTTCTAGCTTGGATCCTGCCCCCTTTCCAAGGCCACTCTGAAAGTTTAAGATCTGTGTCAAGAGTTTAGAGATTGTCTAAAGGGGCCACTTGCCCCGATCTCGCGTCTCCCTGGGGAAGCTGGCAGGGAGACACAAAGGCCTTTGGTGATGAGAGCTCTCTCTTCCTCCTTGTTCCCAGAGGCACCCGGGGCCTGCCCCGCCCCCCTCCAGGCCACAATGATCCTGCCAATCCTCACCCTTGCTCTGGTGACAGGTACGGGGGAGCAGGGGATGGGTGGGCAGGGTCCTCTCCTCTTTCTGTCCCCCGCACTGGCACAGCTGAGGCTCACAACACAGAACAGCCCTCGTGAGATTTGCCTGTGGACCCGATACCCTGAGCTACACCAGACAGGGTCCCTTTACAATCAGAGGAAGTCAAGGGGAAGAGGGCGGCGGGCCATGGTTCACTGGCCCACCAAGATGGAAACACACCTGTTCTTTCATGCCTGGCCTTCTGGCAGCTCACCATGTGGAGACTCACCCACCTCCTCTTGTCGCTGCCCACCCTCCACTCTGGGAGTCCTGGAGCCTTTCTCTTGTCCCGCCTGAGCCCCCTCTTTGGTCCTCACCCCTGCAGGGCACGTAGGGGGAGAGACCAGGATCATCAAAGGGTACGAGTGCAAGCCTCACTCCCAGCCCTGGCAGGTGGCCCTGTTCCAGAAGACCAGGCTGCTCTGCGGGGCCACCCTCATCGCCCCCAGATGGCTCCTGACTGCAGCTCACTGCCGCAAGCCGTGGGTGCGGGGGCTGGGGCGGGGCTGGGAGGAAGCAGGAGATGGGGGGGCGGAGGGGGACTCTACCCAGGTGGGGCAGTGGGGTGGCAAAAGAAGTTGGAGCTGGAGCCAGGGTGCAATCAACAGCATATTGAAGGTGGGGGGCTGGAGGCGGGGCACATCCCAGTGGGCGTGGGGCTGGGAAGAACCCTGGGCTCCTGAAGGTGTTACCCCTTGTTGTCCCCCCACCTGTCCGTCTCTGACCACCTCTCTCCCACCTCAGCCGTTACCTGGTCCTCTTGGGGGAGCACAACCTACAGCGGCAGGACGGCTGCGAGCAGAGGCGGACAGCCACCCAGTCCTTCCCCCACCCCGGCTTCAACAACAGCCTTCCCAACAAGGACCACCGCGATGACATCATGCTGGTGAAAATGGCTTCCCCAGCCCTCATCACCCATGCGGTGCGGCCCCTCACACTGTCTCGGCACTGCGTCACCGCCGGCACCGACTGTCTCATCTCCGGATGGGGCACCACATCCAGCCCCCAGTGTAGGGAAACGTGCGGGGGGGGGGGGGGCGGGGAGGAGGGAAGGGATGGATGTGAATGTGCAATGACACGGGGGACCAGATGGGATGTAGAGGGACACAGGCCAGGCCAGGGCACTGGGAGGAGATCAGATGAGTGACAGATCCTAAAGTCACAGCTGAAGAGGGCAAAGGCAGAGAGGGAGGGGCATGGTGGCCACACCAGGAATCCCAGATTCTCAGGAAACAAGACAGGGAGAATTTCTGTTCCAAATCAGGGGGGGTGGGGAATGAAAATGAATGAAGCACCATCTCAACAAAAGAAATCAGGTGTGTTGGTGCTTGTCTGTCATCCCAGCTAAGTAGGAGGCCATAGGTAGAAAGTTAGGAGTCTGAAGCCAGCCCTAGGCAAAAACACAAAAGCTTATCTG
Source organism: Megascapheus bottae (assembly GCF_031878675.1). Classification (NCBI taxonomy): domain Eukaryota; kingdom Metazoa; phylum Chordata; class Mammalia; order Rodentia; family Geomyidae; genus Megascapheus; species Megascapheus bottae. Next base: position 1,877,406 of record NC_143539.1, read on the forward strand.
AAAAAAAAATTACTAAAGCAATAAAGGGCTGAGGGCATGGCTCGAGAGGTCCAGCATCTATGTAACGAGCAGGAGCTGTGTGTGTGTGTGTGTGTGTGTGTGAGAGAGAGAGAGAGAGAGAGAGAGAGAGAGAGAGAGAGAGAGAGAGTTGCCATGTGTGGTCCCAGCTCTGTAACTCCCTAGTGTAGGTCCTCGGGAAAGGGCCTGGCCTCTCCAGTTTGCTTTTCTTCCCTGTTAAATGAGAACCAACCGAGCCACCAGCAGAATTAGGGTAGAGACAGCCACGGAAGGAATGTACTCAATCTATTCCCGTTGCCATTGTTACAAGCAGAGAGATGGAGCGGCTGTAGGGGGAAAGGCCCTTGGAGGAGAGGTGGGCTCCCTCCCCGACCCCTTCCCTGTCCGTGGTGTCTCCACAGTGCGCCTGCCCCATTCCCTGCGATGTGCCAACATCTCCATCATTGAACACTCAGAGTGTGAGAGCGCCTACCCTGGCAACATCACGGACACCATGCTGTGTGCCAGCGTTCGGAAGGGGGGCAAGGATTCCTGCCAGGTGAGCAGGCTGGGCTGGGCCTTGCCCTTCTCCAGCCCCAGCCCCAGCCTGCCCATTGCTTCTGGATCCCACCTCCACCACCTTCTGCACCCCTCCTTCATCCTGACTGGGTCTCTCTCTCTCTCCTCCCTCTGCCCAGGGTGACTCTGGAGGCCCCCTAGTGTGTGACGGGTCGCTCCAAGGCATTATCTCCTGGGGCCAGGATCCCTGTGCTGTCACCAGAAAGCCCGGGGTCTACACAAAAGTCTGCAAATACGTGGACTGGATCCATGAGACAATGAACAGCAACTAAACAATTAGGCGATGGAATGATAGTTGCCACGGGCAGGCTCCTTCAGTGTCTTCCTTGTTCGTGATCTAATTTCCGTTCTTTCTGCTCATCAGAAACCCTAAGCCAGAGCCACATCCTGGCTCTGTGGGCCGCAGCACAGACTTGGGGCTTTAGAGTAAGCTGTGATTCTGGAAATAACAGCTGTTGTTTTGTTCCATTTTTTTTTTCTCTTTAGCTCCAAGGATAGTTCCTGGAATTAACCAAAGTTTCAATAAAATGTCAGATGAATGAATGAATTTACTGAGTGGTTATTATGGGCAGGATCTGGGCACCCATGGCTCCCGATTGTCATTCTAGCTACTCAGAGATCTGAAGATCAAGCCAGTCCAGGCAGGAAAGTCTGTGAAATTCTTATTTTCAAAGAACCACCAAAAGGCCAGAAGTGGAGTTTTGGCTTAAGGAGTAGAATGCCAGTCTTGAGGGAAAAAGCTAAGGGACAACACCCAGGCTATGAGTTCAAGCCCCAGCGCACGTGTGGATGCACACACACACACACACAGCATCTTAAGTTTTTGTCCAGGTTGGCCTGGCCTCGGTATTCTGGTTTATGCTTCCCACAGAGCTGGGATGATAAGTGCCCATCACTTTGCCCAGCTTATCAGTTGAGATAGGTTGCGAGCTTTTTACAGATGTGGGCTGGCTTTGATCCGCCATGCTCCTGATCTCTGCCTCCCCAGGAGCTGGGATCACAGGTGTGAGCCACCACATCCGGCTTTAACTCCATTCTTGACGGACCGGATGATGCGTGAGGCGTCCAGATGCTCTGCTCATCTTCTGGGCTTGGTGGCCGATGTGAGGAGGAAGAGTCCAGAGCTGAAACTATGGCCTTCTGGTTGTTGGGCGGACTGTCTTGTGAGTCACACCCTCCTGATCCTTCCACCCCTCACCCAAAAGGAGGGAGTTGGCCAAAGTCGTGTTGATACCCTTGCAGCCCAGGCCTCCCGTGATTCACGGGCCTATGCGTCACCTGTAGACACAGGTGGTGGGGAGGGTGTGAGGTGACTGCATGCAGGTGTGATGGCGTCATCTTCCCTCGCACGCACAGGACTGGCCCCATGGGGACACAGGGGCCCCTGTCCCAACCACAGAACACCTGTGCCCCTCCTCACCCCTCTGGGTCCTCGTCCCTCGGCTGCCTTTATGCTCTTAGCTTAGGCCTCTCTACTGGCACCACAGCTCCCTCTCTCTCTGCCCTGACTCCAGTTACCCTTCATTTGCTGGGTGACCACCACCATCACCTATGCTCCCACCACCCAGATCCCTGGAAGCCAAGGGATGCCCCCCCCATACACCACACATCTGTGAACCCTCCCAATACCCTTCCACATCTGGGAAGACTTCGTGGAACTCTGGGTAGGGGAGCACCCCCCCCCCCAAAGGCTGTTCTGAGGCACTGGGAGAAGCCTGTATTCCAGGGCCCGCCCAGGGCAGGAATCTGAGGCCCAGGTTGGGTGCCAGCCCCACCCACGTATAATTGGGCAGAGAGAAAGGGAGGGAGGGAGGGAGTCCCTGGGGGGAGGGAGGGGAAGCTTCCGGGATCTCGGGGGTTAAAAGGGAAGACCTGGCTGGGGTCCCAGGGCATTGGATTCCGAGGGCCCACACCGCGGGGCTGGGACGCTCTGGGTCTCCACCCTGCGCGCCCATTGGCGACTCCAGGTGAAGCGGTGCCCTCCGCCCGGCTGGGGTGGGGTGCCCAGGATGGTGGCCGGCTCTTGGGCCGACAGTGCCTTGTTGGAGCCTCGATTTCCCTATCCGCAGGACGGGGAAGTCCCTCCTCTGGGGGTCTGGGAAGAGGCCCCCGCTGGCTCTGCCACGGGGGTGAAACGGGGCGCTGGGCGCGGCTGGCAGCGCAGGCAGCCCGGCCTGAAGAGCGCTAGCCTCGGGCACAGGGAGGACCGCAAGGACCGGGAGGGGCCGCAGGGTCACCTGCGCTTCTGCCCCCCGCCCCGTGATGTCCCGATTGGGCTGCGGCGGCTCTGCCCCGCTCACCCGGGCCCCACGGGCCGTCTCAGGAGCAGCGCCTGGTCTAATCCTCGCTGCCCCCCAGCCCAGGTCCTAACCATGAGACCCCTGCTCCTCCCCGCTGGCCCTGGCGCACGGGCCCTGGTGAAGCTGCTGTGGCCGCTACTGGCGGCGCATCTCTGGGGTGAGCTGGGGGCCAGGAAGACAGAGGGACAAGGGACAGGGGATGGGGAAAAGGGGGCCGGGGGCCGGGGAGAGGGGCTAGAGGATCGAGGACAGGGGGCGGGGCCAAGGACGGCGGGAGCACGGGGAAGGGGAGAGAGCATGAGCTATCGCCAATTCTGGGACCCCGGCTCAGCCCTCCAGTTCACGGGGTAGGGGGTAGGGAGTAGAAGGCAGGGGTACAGGGACTGTTCTAGCTCCATCCCTGGATGTCCCGCCCCATCCAGAGCCCGTCCGTTCACCGCTTGGGTCGCTGCTCCCCTCCCCAGCCCTGCAGCAACCTCTCCTCCCGGCGGCCCCCCTCTTCTTGTCCCCCGCTCTTCAGCCCTAGCCCCTTTTCCAACCCGCTCGGGTCTCTCCCCGCATTCTAATCCCACCCGCCTCTAGCCACACCCCTTTGTCGCACATTCCTGTAGCCTCCGCTCCCTCACGGGCAGCCACGTTCTGTCTCCGCCCCCTCTGCTGCCTCTCCGCGTTCTGACTCCGCCCCCTCTACTGCATCTCCGCGTTCTGACTCCGCCCCCTCTGCTGCAGCCCGGTGTTCTGTCTCCGCCCCCTCTGCTGCCTCTCCGCGTTCTGACTCCGCCCCCTCTACTGCATCTCCGCATTCTGTCTCCGCCCCCTCTGCTGCAGCCCGGTGTTCTGTCTCCACCCCCTCTGCTGCAGCCCGGTGTTCTGTCTCCGCCCCCTCTGCTGCCGCTCAGAGTTCTGTCTCCGCCCCCTCCGCTGCAGCCGGGTGTTCTGTCTCCGCCCCCTCTGCTGTCTCTCCGCGTTCTGTCTCCGCCTCCTTCGCGGCTCTCCACGTTGTCTCCGCCCCCTCTGCTGCAGCCCGGTGTTCTGTCTCCGCCCCCTCTGCTGCCGCTCAGAGTTCTGCCTCCGCCCCCTCCGCTGCAGCCCGGTATTCTGTCTCCGCCCCTCGGCTGCCGCTCCGCGTTGTCTCCGCCCCCTGATCACCTCGCCCAGTACCTGCCCGCTCTTTTCTTAGGCTGCGTTTGAACCCAGCTACCTTTCTGCGGTGCCCTGGCCTGCCGGTCCTGCCTCTGTCATGCTCCACTCATTCTGCTCCCTGCACTCGCACGCGTCCTGCCTCTGTCATGCTCCACTCATTCTGCTCCCTGCACTCGCACGCGTCCTGCCTCTGTCATGCTCCACTCATTCTGCTCCCTGCACTCGCACGCGTCCTGCCTCTGTCATGCTCCACTCATTCTGCTCCCTGCACTCGCACGCCTCCATCCAATTCTCCCCTCCCTCGGGTTCTTGCACGGCGTCCCCAGTGCGACCCCACGCCCAGCCCTCACCCCGCCGGCTGATCTCTGCCCCCATGCCCTGTCTCTGCAGCCGCAGAGGCGCTGTTCCTCGGAAACCTCACGACCCCGGACTCGGCGGCCTTAGGCGCCCCGTGCGCCCGTGGCTCGCAGCCCTGGCAGGTCTCCCTCTTCAACGGCCTGTCCTTCCACTGCGCCGGCGTCCTGGTGGACCGGAGCTGGGTCCTCACGGCCGCGCACTGCTGGGACAACAAGTAGGAGTCGCCCTGGAGGGATGTGCTGGGTGGGGGGGAGGGGGGGAGACGCAGGCACGGAGACACGCCCACCCGAGGACACGCCCCCGGGAGGACACGCCCCCTAGGTGGCACACCGGAAAGCCCATTGGATGGCACGCCCCGGGAGGACACGCCTCTAGATGGCACACCCGGAAAGCCCATTGGATGGCACGCCCCGGGAGGACACGCCTCTAGGTGGCACACCCGGAAAGCCCATTGGATGGCCCGCCCCGGGAGGACACGCCTCCGAGGGCCGGGGCTGGAGACGCCCGCGGCCGCCTGCCGCTCCGGGTCCCAGGCCTTCCTACAGGAGAGGCTCGGCTCGGACGCCAGGGGGCGGCGCGGGCCTTCCCGATGATCCCAGCCCGGCTCTTCTTGGTTCCCTGCGGCAATGGAGGGCACCGGACGTAGTACGAGCGCATCCTGTCGTGGGACCGGGAACTCCCATCCAAAAGAAGCCCCGATCCCGTTGAGTCCCTACCGGGGAGGAAAGGCCGGGCGGAACGGGGTCGTACTGTGTCCCCAGGGCTCCCAGGGGGCCACCTGACACCGAGGGGTCCCTGCCCCTCCCGGGGACCCAGCCCTGGGTCCACTCTCCAAGGTGGATTTTCTCCCCCAGGCCGCTGTGGGCTCGGGTCGGCGACGACCACCTGCTGCTTCTCCAAGGGGAGCAGCTGCGCCTGGCTTCCCAGGCCGTCGTCCACCCCAAGTACCGCCGGGGCCCGACCCCGGTCCTACCCCGCCGGACCGACGACTACGACCTCATGCTGCTGAAGCTGGGCCGTCCCGCCGAGCTGGGGCCCCGCGTGCAGACGCTGCGGCTGCCCGTCAGCTGCGCCCAGCCCGGGGACAACTGCCACGTGGCCGGCTGGGGAACTACCGCCGCCCGCCGAGGCGAGAGCTCGGGCTCAGGGCCTGGGGGGAGACGGCTCCCAGCTGGGGGCAGGCTGGGCCTGGACCTGGGGTCTGAGGGAGGGGGCTGGGCCTGGACCCCGGGTCTGGGGGAGGGGGCTGGGCCTGGACCCCGGGTCTGAGGGAGGAGGCTGGGCCTGGGCCTGGGGTCTGAGGGAGAAGGCTGGGTCTGGGGCACATCTAGCACATTCCTCTTTAGTGAAGTACAACAGAGGCCTGAGCTGCTCCCCCGTGACAGTCCTGAGTTCTAAAGAGTGTGAGCTTTTCTATCCCGGAGTGATCACCAGCAACATGATCTGTGCAGGATTGGACAGAGGCCAGGACCCTTGCCAGGTAGGAACTGACCTCAAAGGGTCTTTGCCCTGTGGGCTGGGAGATTATGGAGAGACAGCCCGCCCTGCCCGGCTGCCCTGCCCTGCCCCACCGGGCCCTGGCCCTCATACCTGTGCTCCTCACATCCTGGTGGATCCCAAGTCCCTTCTCCATATCCCACCTACCATGAGCCACAGCCCCAACTATAACCCAGCATACCTCCATCCTCCCTTCCCTACCCCGAAGCCCTCCTCCTTCCTTCCCAGCTCACCCCAGCATCCTCTCCCCCCAGTCCCTCTGCAGGTTGGGACTCTTCCCCTTCCTTTCCGGTCCCTCCCCAAGCCCAGTGCCCATTCCCACCTTTGCTCTCTCTCCCCAGAGCGACTCTGGTGGTCCTCTGGTGTGTGGGGAGACCCTGCAGGGTGTCCTGTCCTGGGGCATGTACCCCTGCGGCTCTGCCCAGCACCCCGCCGTCTACACCCGCGTCTGCAAGCTGGTTCCATGGATCCAGAAGACCATACGCTCCAACTGACCCTGCCACAGCCCCCCACCATCCTCCTACCCCCCCCCCCACGCCTGGGTGTACCTGCCCCTCGTTCCCCCAACCCACACTGGAGCCCAAGAGCAGAAAGTCAACCTCAAATTTGTTCAGAGAATCAAGAAAGCTCCTAGAAGTTTCCAAAGTCATGCTACCTGGTCTCCTCTACCACCCACTGCTGTGTGCCTGGGACAAGCCCGCTCCCCAGGTACAAGATGGAGACTGTGCAGTGCCTGTCTCTCAGCCACTGGGCCTGTGAACCTTTGTGATTGTTGAGGACTAGTGAAGGCAGTGAGCCACAAGCACAGAATAAACTTTACACTCACACACACGTGTGTCTGTGACTACCCAGGGGAAGGCAGGGGGAAGGGTCTTCATTCCCAAACATCCACAGTCCCCAGGGGCTGATGGGAAAACTCTGTCCCACCCTCCTCAGCAACTGGGCTCAACGTTCAGTTCTTGTATCCTTGTGTCCTAGCAGGCCATGAGTCTCCTGGGCCCTCTTGGATTCCATGGGGCTCCTCGATCGCAGAGACCCTCCCTGTCCTCCATCCCCTCCCTCCACCCTGCCTCCTAAGAACTTGCCCCCTAAGGTTTAAAAAAAAAAAAAAAGACCTTTGGAGCCAGGCATCTGTAGTCCACACCTGTCATTCTAACTATTCGGGAGGCTGAGATTGGAGGGTCTGTGAGATTCTTATCTCCAATTTACTAGCAAAAGCCCAAAGTGGAGTTGTGGTTCAAGTGGTAGAGCACCAGCCTAGAACACAAAACTAAGGGAAACTGGGGCTAGTGGTAGTATGCTTGCCTAGAATGCACAAAGCCCTGTGTTCGGTTCCTCAGTACCGCATACACAGAAAGGGCTGGAAGTGGTGCTGTGGCTCAAGTGGTAGCGTACTAGCCTTCAGAAAGCCCAAGGACAGTGCCCAGGCCTCGAGTTTAGGGCCTAGGACTGGCAAAAACCAAAACTAAGTGAAAGTGCCCAGGCCCCAAGTTCAAGCTCCAGGACACACACACACACACACACACACACACACACACACACACACAGTCTTTATTTTTTATTTCTCTGGGTTTGTCCTCCTGAGGACACTGTGCATAAATATTTTTCTCTCGGGAGGGATGAGAACAAGGTGACCCACAGAACCCAGGCAAAACTAATAGTCTCCATATAGCCTGGGGAGACTGAAGAATCAGCAAAAGCCCAAAGTGTGGCTCATGTGGTAGAGCACCAATCTGGAGAGAAAAAAAAAAAAAAGCTCAACAACAGCACCCAGGCCCTGAATTCAAGCCCCAGCACTCTCTCCCCACCCTTTCCCCCACACAGCCCAGTTGTTTTTGTGTATCCTTTCCATCATCTGTTTATAGAGCAACTACTATATGCTAGTCCCTGCAGGGTTTGAGAGAGGGGCAGAGTCTGGGAAAGGTGGGTGTCTGAGGTCTGAGCATGAGGTCAGGTCACTGTCTCCCTCACCCAGCCCCCACAGCACTCCCAGGATATGTCAGTCCCACCTAGCAGCTGACTTCTTCATCAGGGCTTCAGAAAACAAAAAGAGGTGGGAAACCTGCTCACGGAAGCATTTCACCAGCTCCCTTCATTCACCCCATGTTTACTGAGCTGACTGGGCCCTGCCGGCTGCCAGGCACCCGGCCCTGCCCTCAAGAAGCTGTCCATCAGGTTGTAGAGATGAGCAAGCCTTCTATTCTTGTCATTCAGGTCCCTCCACTTGAAGGCTACTTCCTCCAGGAGGCCTTCCTGGAATGCCCCGGAAAAGGGGGATTGGCCAACCTCATTTGGTTTTTTTTTTTTTCTGTTCTTTTTCCTTATCTTTTTTTTTTTTTGCCAGTCCTGTAACTTGAACTCAGGGCCTGAGCTTGGGCTTTCTTCGAGGCTAGAGCTCTGCCACTTGAGCCACAGCACCACTTCTGGCTTTTTCTGTGCGTGTGGTACCAAGCAATCGAATCCAGGTCTTCCTGCATGCTAGGCAGGCACTCTACCACTAGGCCACACTCCCAGCCCCTTTCTGTTCTCCTCTTCCTCCTCCTCCTTCTCCTCCTCCTCCTCCTCCTCCTCCTCCTCCTCCTCCTCTCTTTTCCTTCTTCAGCAATACTGGGCATTGAAGTCAGGGTCTCTTTATTTCTGTATAACCATTCTACCACTTGAGCCACACGCCCGCCCCCCCCCCCAGAACCTTTACCTTCAGCTGTTTTTGTTAGCCAGTTCCACAGTCTCCTGCTAACTTTGCCCTAGCTTGGCCTTCAACAGAGACCAGTTTCTGCCTCCACCTCTGCCCCTGAACACCTGCTGGTATTACTGACATGTGCCACCATACCTAGCTCCTTTTCCAGAGAAGGTCTGCTAACTTTTCACCCAACCTGGCCTTGAACTTCCATCCTGGCCACCTCTGGAATGGCTGGGATTACAGGCGTGCCCCACCACACCCAGCTGTTTATTTCTTCTGCAGTGCTTGTTATAGCTGGAATTGTCTTGTTTCCCTGTTTCCCTGATAACCATCTGTGTATCCTGCCCCAATCCCCACACAAAATCAAGAGGCGCAGAGCTCCAGGTCCTTGTTCACTGCATTTTTCTAAGCATGTACGACAGTGCTTGGCACAAAACTCACCAATGACTGGCCCTTAATACATCAGTGTTGTCACAGAGGAAGTACCAACCATACCACAGAGAGTCAGAGAAGGCTGCTCACAGGAGGGGATATTTGCATAGGGTTTGAAAGGTTAAGGAGGAGTTCACTAGTAGAGCAGTAAAGCGTTTCTGTGACGATCCGTGGCCTTGAGCAAATGACTGGAATGTTCCTCCTACTGTAATTTCTCCCTGTGAGCAGCGAAGCCTTGAGAATGAAGCAGGACTCAGCCCCTGGTCTCCGGGACTTTCTCGTCTGGAGAGGGAGTTCATGTGGAGTGGGTGGAGGGTTCTGGGAAGCCCCGTGGGTCTCCTTTATCAACATTCATGTGTGTCACTCCCCTCTCCTCTCCTGGGGAGCTGGAATGGAACCCAGGTCTCCTGCTTGGTCCATACCCCCAGCCCTTTCATTTGTTTTGTCTTTGAAACATTGTCTGGGGTTGGCCTCAAACCTACGACCCTCCCGTGTTACCTCTAGTGTGAGCTGATCAGGAACACCTGACCCAGGTGATCCAGACCACAACTGGATGCACATGCCAGTGGGCAGCAGGAGTGGGCTGAACTGGGGGGGCCCGGTCAGCCTTGGCATCTTGGTGGAGGTTTATTTAGGCTGAATCTTAAAGGATGAGTAAGAATTCATCAGAAAAGAAGGCTATGGAGAAAGAGATTCACTCATTCAGTTGCCATCTCTTAAGGACTCCTGAGAGCCCTGCCCACGGCTGAGTGATCTTGAGGACATTGAAATGAGTCAGAGAGCTGGGAAACGTGCATCCACTGTTCTCCTAGGGACGGATGAAGACCCGGAAGTGTGAGTGACAGAGAGGGTAAGGCCTCTCATACCTGTCATTCCAGCTACTTGAGAGGCTGGGATCTGAGGGGATCATGGTTCAAAGCCAGCCTGGGCAAGAAAGTTTCTGAGAACCTTTTCTCCTATGAATGAGCAAAAAGCTGGATGTGCCTCTGTGGCTCGTGGGATAGAGTGCTCGCCTTGAGTAGACTCTGAGTTCAAGCCCCAGTACCACCACGAGTAGGGGGTGGGGAGGCTTGGTTTCAGGCGGATGCACAGGCACAGGGGGCCTTGGGG